>NC_047090.1:189358209-189661542 GCF_902459505.1 Geotrypetes seraphini | reverse complement strand
CTCTTGGTGTTGCTTTAAAACATCAGACCAGCCCATTTATCCAAAAAACGGTTTTCTTATCGCTACATGACGATCATTTCTACGGCATAACCGATGTCAAAAAATTCCATGGTGAGCGTAATTTCTGTACTTTTTGCCAGAAGCCCTATAGTCACGACCACTCCTGTACATTATGGTGCCGTCTTTGTTCGACACAGACATGTTTGAACAATGACGGTATACAGCAGAGGTGTCCTAACTGCAAGATGTGTTGTCGCTCTAAAGACTGTTTAGATAGACATACGCAGCTGGCGCAGAAAAAAGAAGTGGAGTGTTTATCTAAAACACTGTGTCTGAAATGTGAGTCCTATGTGAACGAAAAAACATAAATGTAAGGGTAGGATGTGTAAGCTATGCCGTGAACCCTTAAGCGGTGATGACATACACTTATGTTTTATGACACCCATCGATAAACTCAAAACATCTGAAAAGTATATTATTTACGATTGCGAGTGTATGCAGGAAACAGGCTGGCACATTCCTAATTACATATATGCCGAGGACTTGTACGAAACAAGAAAATGGGAATTCAAGGGTCTAGAGTGTATTTTTGCTTTTATACAGGTTTTTTTTTGTGACAAAAAATTTAAAGACTATACCGTCATAGCCTTTGGCATTATGGGCTATGAAGGTATAGTCTTTAAATTTTTTGTCACAAAAAAAACCTGTATAAAAGCAAAAATACACTCTAGACCCTTGAATTCCCATTTTCTTGTTTCGTACAAGTCCTCGGCATATATGTAATTAGGAATGTGCCAGCCTGTTTCCTGCATACACTCGCAATCGTAAATAATATACTTTTCAGATGTTTTGAGTTTATCGATGGGTGTCATAAAACATAAGTGTATGTCATCACCGCTTAAGGGTTCACGGCATAGCTTACACATCCTACCCTTACATTTATGTTTTTTCGTTCACATAGGACTCACATTTCAGACACAGTGTTTTAGATAAACACTCCACTTCTTTTTTCTGCGCCAGCTGCGTATGTCTATCTAAACAGTCTTTAGAGCGACAACACATCTTGCAGTTAGGACACCTCTGCTGTATACCGTCATTGTTCAAACATGTCTGTGTCGAACAAAGACGGCACCATAATGTACAGGAGTGGTCGTGACTATAGGGCTTCTGGCAAAAAGTACAGAAATTACGCTCACCATGGAATTTTTTGACATCGGTTATGCCGTAGAAATGATCGTCATGTAGCGATAAGAAAACCGTTTTTTTGGATAAATGGGCTGGTCTGATGTTTTAAAGCAACACCAAGAGTTTGTATAAAACACAACTCTTATATTTATCTTTAAATGTTGTTCTATGGTTGCTACATCATCGAGCATGACTTTTTTATGTACCGACCACCCCAAATCATTATGTAGCTTTTCAGCACCTATTAACAGTTCAGCATCTGTGAGTTTTACGGGGGATATAAGGGCTGTAAGGCTACCGGCAAAACACAGGTTATTACCTGTGTTATTCAAATCTATTAAATACATCCTTTTTTCTGCAAAATCTGGCTAAACAGTATAGATTTTAACACCCTACGACCCCCCACCACCCTTGTTTCTTATTACAAGTACAACAACACGGAATAAATCACAGACCTGTATTTCTCTGTGACTTTGAAGGATTTTAGCAACCTGGTCTAAGAAATCATCAGCATCTAGCGATTCGGGATTTAATTTACCAGAAAACAAGGAGTTGTGAAAAAGTGACGAATGTAGGTGCACTTGTACGTAGTCACCGGGCGATACTCTGCTGTTAACATCGTCCAGGATATGTTGGATGCCTTGGCGTATAGCATTTTGAGCATCACTTAATGATGTTATCCTGTCTAAATTAATGAAACGAAATTCTTCTGAATAAAGCACACCATGAAACTTGTCCAGTTTACGATCCCATCTTTTCACAAATTGGACATAGTTGATTGGTTCTGAATCTTCAGAAGGACCTAATGCACCCTTATTTGAACCATCCTCTGACACTTTTTGCTGCTATCAGAATAATTATCAACTTCATAACATTCTCCTTCTTCTGTGCTGTCCGGCTGTGCTTCTGTGCTGTTAAACTTTTTCTGTCGGCTTCACGGTGTCTGTTTGTGACTTTCTAACATTTTCCCGATCTACAATTTATAACATAGCATAACCGTTAATACTTTTTCCCCATCAACCATTATAAAAGTAATGACATTTTCTTTTAACCCTAGTCTCCTTACAAAACCAGGATACCTACTATTTCGTTTATCTTTTGGCTTCCGTTAAGGAGCCGGTTGTTGGTTAGAACATGTCGATGTAGAAGGTGTGGGCTCTCCAGCCGTTTCTTGGTCTAATCATAACGAAAAAAGAATGTTTTGTACATGCTGTTTTTAAAAACCAACATATGTGCCATATAATACTTTTGTCACTTACTGTTTAATATCCGTTGTCTTTTTCTGGTAAGAGATAGTTTATTTCTACCATCAGATCCCCGTTCCTGTTTTTAAATGCAATGGTAGATTCAGAGAAAGAAAAAACGATATCCCTAAAACCAAAAATAAAAGCCCCTTTTCTACACACCATGTTAGCAGTTGATATATCCGGGGGCCCGGCGTAGCACCCACAAAAACCAGAATGCTTGCTGGTCTTCTCATAGTTTATTTTATACACTTACAATCCCCTCTATAGAGGTTATCCGTTCACAAAGGCTTTATTGTATGTCTAAGACCTCTGATAGAACTTGTTTGTCTTGGTTAGTCAATTTAGACACCAAAATGACCCCTACGTGTCTAGAACCTAGTTCCTTATAACCTGTCACACCTTCTATTGTTTTAGTTTGGGTTGATAATACATTTCTAAAACACACCACACATTTTATATTTTTTATTTTTTTTTTAAGAAAATCTTTATTTTACAACAATAAAATGTTTAAACTTTTATACAAACAAACATACCATTACACATTGTATTTCCCACAATCCCGAGAATAAAAAACAAAACATGTTTTAAAAAGCATTTCTTTTGAAGAATGATTTATAATCGGTGTCACGGATTAAATCATTTACAATCTCTACATATGTACCATCTCTCATGACATTGACCAATCTGTTGAGTAGCCGTGGCCCGTTTATAGAGGTTTTAATATCTCTGATTAAATCAATGATTATATTAATGCTTTCATTACAAAGCATCAATATTTTCATTTTATAGCCTACAAATGTGACTACATTTACCACACGTCCTAGGCATAGCATGTCACAAGTTTTTTTTGAGTTTCTGCTGTATTTCCTTATGTCCCCATATCAAGCAATCGTGGTGTTTTTGCCCCCCAGCACGTATTAAGCAGGCTCCACAATCTTCATCCTTCACGCCTTGCAGACATTTATTTAGAACGCAGTATACAACAACCTTTATAAATGATTTAAGTTCTGTTGGTGTTTTGGAAAGGCCTATGCCGGTCCACAGTCCATAATCACAAGAATCTTCAGGTTTACGCACATTCACCGCCGGTTCTCTTTGAAACGAGCAGAAAAAACACAAACATGATAGATTTATCATCGGCATGTACACCTTGTCCACAGGTTTCTGTGATCGTGAAGATCCGCCACTTCCCTACAAAAAAAACAAACATACAGAAATAAATTTTCCTTTTTAAAACACATGAACACATACAGCTTCATAAACCCCTTCAACGACCACTGGTAATAAAAAGTGCGTGTGTGTCTCTCTCTCTCTTACCGTGAAAGATCCTGGCTTTTCCAACATGTCTGTTGCTTCGGCTTCAGCAGCGGCTTCATAAAATTCAATATCTGAAGCATTATCCTCTGGTAGTTCATAGCCTACATCTTCATTTTCTATGTCTGAATCATATAGCTTTTGAGCATCTGGAAACTCTTGTATTTCAGAATCTGTTAATTCGTGCGTATGCTCCCCGGTATCTGCCGTCAAGTCAATCGGTTTTTCAGACGGTGAGTAACCCTCTTTCTCCGCATTACAGTCTTTAAGAAAGTTACGAGGCCTCTTGGTAGGCCTTTTTTCAGTTACCTGCGTGTTAAAGGGATCCATATTTTCTTTGTCTGATTCGTACAGTTTTTCGGTCTTTGGGTAACCCTCTTTTTCTACATCACGATCTTTAAGAAAGTAACTCAATCTACGAGCCTTCGTGACAGACATTGAATTCCTACTGAAAAGGATGTTAAAAGCTAATGCAACTTTTCTCGTTTGTTTCTGCCCCTACTCTGTTTTAAAAAGCAGGAAAGATTTTGTGAATGCCTTTTGTTTTGTGCTCTGCTCTATCTGTGAGCTCTTAAACCCCACTTCATTTCCGGGTGGGGGGTTTTGACTAAGTCTGTTTCCGCCTACGTGTTCAGAAAAGCGCATATCCGTCGCTTCATTTACCCAATTTCCGCCTATGTCATCAGAAAAGCGCATTTCCTGTCGGGGCAGGCACTCCCTTTTCCTGTGATGTCACCAGAAAGCGTATTTCCGGGGGTGTTACCTGTCAGGGTGGGGGTTAAACTTATGTTTCCTTTGTGCCGTACGTGTGCCGCCGCGCGGCAACCGGAAACGCGTGCCCATACGGATGTACACCATAGCCTGTAGGACGTCTTGGTAAGTAAAGGTATTATGGATTTTAAAGTCCTGTTAAATCTTTCCACTACAGCTGCTTTAACATCATTATGGGTCACAAAAATCTTTACCCTTGTCTGCTTGAAGTTTTTCAGATGTACGCCCTAAATTAAATATTGTTTCAAAGGCTTCGGTAACTTCACGACCGGTTTTTGTTTTTAAAGAAACGACCCGTGCATATTTTGACAGGTTATCTATTACCGTTAAGATGTATTTGTAACCGTTGTTATAAGGGGGGCAAAGGCTGACATGTTGACTAAGTCACTTTGCCACTGTCTGTTGTTTTATTTCTTTTTAAATGGATACTACCCGGTCTGTGTAAATTGTATGCGTTTTGACCGGTGACCCAATCCACCACATCTTTTCTCCGGACTGTTATATCACTCTTTTTAGCCGCTTGAAGTAGAGGGTTAATGCCTCCATAGCTTCCTGCCGCGTGTGGATCATAATAAATTTGCTTCAATAAAGACTTTTGCCTTTTTAACAGAGCCCTGTTAGGTGACATCTGCTTTTGTGTTTTTTTTTTTTCAGATTGTTAAGACAACAGTAGGGGGCCGGGACAAGTTCAGACATGTTTAAACACACTTCCACATCTCTCCCCTTGGTTTTATCAGGGGGAGGGGTGTTGCAAGGGTCTTATCAGCTGTTACCATGACAATAGGGGAGCTGACCCATTAACCATTAGCTCAGAATTCCTACTGAAAAGGGTGTTAAAAGCAAAATGCAACTTTTTTTTTTTTTTCTCGTTTGTTTCTGCCCCTACTCTGTTTTAAAAACAGGAAAGATTTTGTGAATGCCTTTTGTTTTGTGATCTGCTCTATCTGCGAGCTCTTAAACCCTGTCTTTTAACTAAAAACTGTTAAAATAAAGACGCTTCTTTTCTGGGTGGGGGTTTTGACTAAGTCTGTTTCCCTATTTCCGCCTACGTGTTCAGAAAAGCGCATTTCCGCCGCGTCATTTACCCTACTTCCGCCTACGTGTTCAGAAAAGCACATTTCCGCCGCGTCATTTACCCAATTTCCGCCTATGTCATCAGAAAAGCGCATTTCCGGTAGGGGGCAGGCACTCCCATTTCCGGTGATGTCATCAGAAAGCGTATTTTCGGGGTTAAACACGCCCCCATTTCCGGTGATGTCATCAAAAGTGCATTTCCGGGGGCGGGACATGAGGGGGTGGGGTCATGGGTGGGGGCGTGGCTTGAGGGGTGGGGACAGGGGCGGGGGCGGGGCTTGAGGGGGGGGGCCATGGGCAGGGGGTGTGGCCATGGGCGGGGCTACCACCATTCATTCCTATGGGAGGGGCGGGGCTTAGGTGAAGGGTGGGGTGGGGCCATGGGCGGGGTGTGTGGCCATGGGCGGGGCTACCACCATTCATTCCTATGGGAGGGGTGGGGCCATGGGCGGAGACTAGGGCGGGGCCATGGGTGGGGGCGGGGCCATGGGCGGAGACTAAGGCGGGACCATGGGCGGGGCTTAACCCGGAAGTGAACGCTGATTGGTCGATCCTTATCTTATCTCACCTGTCAATCAGTTTGACATGAGGTGTACCCATTATACTACTCAGGGTGTTTTGGGGGATCTTTCAGAGATGGTGTGTCCAGCAAGATGGTGGTGTGTGGGACCTACTACTATGAATTATTTCTATAGCGCTACCAGATGCACGCAGCGCTGCACAAAGTCACAAATAAGAAGAAACAGTCCCTGCTCGAAAGAGCTTACAATCTAAACAGCCAAGACAGACAAACAGGATGTCATGGATACAGTTAAGGAGAAGGGTTAATCTGCTGGCTGGGTTGGAAGGCTGAGGGGAGTACAGGACAATCAAGCCATTGTGACATCATTGGTGGAATGAAGTATTATGACATCACAAGCTCAGCTCTGCTTCCAAAAGACTTAAACTCTTCACACTACTACTACTACTACTATGAATTATTTCTGTAGCGCTATCAGATGTACACAGCTATGTAGAGTCACAAAGAAGAAGAAAACAGTCCCTGCTCTAAAGAGCTTACAATCTAAACAGACAAATAGGATGTCATGGATACAGTTAATGGGAGCAAGAGTACAGTTAAGGGGAACAGTTAATCAGCAGACTGGGTTGGAGGGCAGAGGAGTAGGGTTAAGGATTGAAGGCTATATCAAAAAGGTGGGTTTTCAGTCTGCTTTTTAACATGGGAAGGGGCTTGATGGATTTATATTTATATTATACCAGAAACACCATTTTCTCTGTTGTCTGTTGCCAACAGATCTTCGCTCCAAAAATTCCTTAAACAAATTCAAAACACTCCTTAAGACAACAAAACGCTTCCAGGTAAAAAATAGAAGTATCGTTTCTTGGAAGCGTTTTGTTGTCTTAAGGAGTGTTTTGAATTTGTTTAAGGAATTTTCATCTTATCCTCCCCTCATTCTATTTTTATTTACATAATGTAATTTACAGACTTGCCTTTCCCTCTTCTCCCTTATGTCTCATACCCTTTGTAATTAAATCTGTGTACCGATTTCACTCCCCTATTTTTATTTTTTGCTTTTAATATATACAATTTTTTAAATATATATAATTTGTATCTCCTACTATTTTAAACCGACCAGATACTTCTGATGATCAGTATATCAAATATTAATAAACTTGAAACTTGAACAAACTCGAGTAATTTATTCCAGGCATAGGGGGCAGCTAGATGAAAGGAGCGAAGCCTGGAGTTGGTAGTGGAGGAGAAGGATACAGCTAAGAACGGCTTATCTGAGGAATGGATTTCTCTGGGAGGTGTATAAGGAGAGAGAAGAGAGGAGAGATATTGAGGGGCAGCAGAATGAATCCACTTGTAGGTCAGCAATAGGATCTTGGCAGATAGGGAGCCAGTGAAGTGACTTAAGGGGAGGGGTGACATGAGCGTAGTGAGATTAGTAGAGGATGAGTCGTGGTATTTACATTTGGCTCCTTTATCATATTTCTCTTCTGTTTCAGTTGCCCAGGGTCACAAGGGGCAGTGGGGGATTTGAACCAACCACTTCAAGGTGCCAAGGCTGAAGCTCTAACCACTGCACCAGAAACACTCAGATAGTAAACCACATATCAATTCCAAAGCCAAGCTTATATCCTCTTGATTTACAAGCAGTCATTTCTCTAGGATAAATATCAACCATGTACCTTCAACACTTGTCCAATTCCTCTTTTAGAACTTAAGAAGCACCATCTCCGGATCAGACCTTCGGTCCATCAAGTCCAGCGATCCGCACACGCGGAGGCCCAGCCAGATGTACACCTGGCATCATTTTAGTCACCCATATCCCTCTATGTCTCTCGTAAGGAGATTACATTACATTACATTACATTACTGATTTCTATTCCGCCTCAACCTTGCAGTTCTGGGCAGATTACAAAAGAGACATCTGGATATTACCAGGATGATTACAAAGAGACATCTGGACATTACCAGGATGATTACAAAGAGACTTCTGGACATTTCCAGAACAGTTACAAGAAGAATGGGGTGGTATAGTTTAGGGAATGGGATACGGCAAGGACGATTGGGTTATTCCAGTGATGTGCATCTAGTTTGCTTTTAAATCCTAGAATGGTGGATTCCACAATAACCTCCTCTGGGAGAGCATTCCAGGTGTCCACCACTCGTTGTGTGAAGCAGAACTTCCTGATATTTGTCCTGGACTTGTCCCTCCCCAGCTTCAGTCCATGTCCTCTTGTCCGTGTCACATTGGACATTGTAAATAATTTTTTTCCTGCTCTATTTTGTTGATTCCTTTCAGTATTTTGAAAGTTTCGATCATATCCCCTCGCAGTCTCCTTTTCTCAAGGGAGAACAATCCCAGTCTCTTAAGGTGTTCCTCGTATTCCAAGTATTTATTAGTTTTGTTGCTCGTCTCTGCACCCTCTCCAGCAGTTTTATATCCTTCTCTAGGTTGGGAGACCAATGTTGGACACAGTATTCCAAGTGTGGTCTGACCATTGCTCTATAAAGTGGCATTATAACTTTCTCCGATCTACTCGTGATTTCTTTCTTTATCATGCCTAACATTTTATTTGTTTTCTTTGCCGCTGCCGCGCATTGTGCTGATGGTTTCAGGGTCCTATCTATCAGTACACCCATGTCCTTTTCTTGTTGGCTCTTACCCAGAGTTGCACCTGACAATCTATACTTGTGTTCCTTGTTCTTTCTGCCTAAATGCATTACTTTGCACTTTTCCACATTAAACTTCATCTGCCATTTCTCCACCCATTTCTCTAACTGACACAAGTCACTCTGGAGTTCCTTGCTATCCTTTTGCGATCTGATTGGCCGGCATAGCTTTGTGTCATCTGCAAACTTGATGATCTCACTGGATGTTCCTTCTTCTAAGTCATTGATGAAAATATTAAATAAGAAGGGCCCAAGTACCGAGCCTTGGGGCACACCGCTAGTTTCAAGTTTCAAGTTTATTAGTTGGCTTGTTCAATCGCTTTAATCGGATTTCTAAGCGATGTACAGTAAAATATACATTCATTAGGAAACAAAAACATTACATACACTTAATTAATTATAATATAAACAAAAGATAAGAGGGGATGAAATACATTTTTTATAGTAAAGAAAGAACATACAAGGAAAATACAAAAGGAAGTTGGAAAAACAAGAAAAAGCAAAATAATTCACTAAAATAACACTATAAAATAAAATTTAATTACTTTGCAAATGCATCTTTAAACAGAAAGGTTTTTAACTCGCTTTTAAATTTCCCAAACATCTTCTCCTCCCGTAAAAACATGGGAAGCGCATTCCAAATCTGGGGAGCTGTACATGATAAGATAAATTGTCTTCTTGTACTAATAATTTTTAGCGAAGGAATTGATAAAAGGTTCCGTTCACTAGATCGTAAGATTCTTTTAACTGAATAGGGGATAAGTAACCTAAATAAAAATGCTGGAGTCTTATTTTCTAATGTTTTAAAAATAATTGTACATAATTATGAGTAATTCTATGAATGACTGGAAGCCAATGAGCCTTTTTAAGGAGTGGTGTCACATGATCGAATTTTTTAGATTTTGTTATTAATTTAATTGAAGCATTTTGAATTATTTGTAATTGTTTAATTTCTTGTAAAGCAATTCCTGTAAATAGTGAATTGCAATAATCGATTTTAGACATCACCAGAGAGTGAATAAGAATATTAAGTGCTTTGGGACAGAGGAATTTAGAAATAGATCGAATTTTACGCAACCTATAGAAGGTAGTTTTAACAATACTACTAATGTGATCATGATAATTAAGTTTATTATTAAAAATTACTCCTAGAATTTTAGTATTTCTAACTAATTGAAGAGGAACATTTTGAATCAAAATAGGAGCAACTAGAGAAAAACTTTCCTTCCAAGGAAAAAGCATGATATTTGTTTTTTTGATATTGAGGGCCAATCTGTTTTTGTCCAGCCAATGATGAATTTGCTCAAGTTTTTCATTAATTGTCAAGATTTCATTTATGTTGTTATTGTTTAGGGGGTACAATAACTGTATATCATCAGCATAGGCAAAAACATGAAATCCTATAGATTGACATAATGTCAATAGTGGTGCCAAAAATATATTAAAAAGTAAAGGTGAAAGTATAGATCCTTGTGGAACCCAATTGTGAAGGTAAAGATGAAGAATCATTAAAAATTACTGTAGATGTGCGATTACTGAAATAAGATGTAAACCACTTTCTCCCAGTCTGAGAACTTCCCATTTATGCCCACTCTCTGCTTTCTGTTCTCCAGCCATTTGCCTATCCATCTTTGTATATCTCCCTCTATTCCATGGCTTTGTAGTTTCCTGAGAAGTCTTTCATGTGGAATCTTGTCAAACTCTTTCTGGAAGTCCAAGTATATTATGTGCACCGGTTCTCCACTATCATTTTGTTTGTTCACGGGTCTCAAAATACATGAAAAAAATATATGTATATTGCATATTAAATCCTCTATTTTTAGGAAGAAAGAGGATACCTTGCAAGAGCAGGTCCACCTAATGCCCAAGTTTTGCAACGCCTACATTTTAGGCACTAGGTAGATGCATTAGCACACTCAGCGGTATGCAATTCTGAACATTTGTTTTTATTTATATACCACTTATAGTCTAAGTGGTTTACATTCAGGTACTCAAGTATTTTTCCCTATCAGTCCCTGTGGGCTCACACTCTGTCTAATATACCTGGAGCAACGGGGAATTGAGTGACTTGCCCAGGATCAGAAGGAGCAGCTTGGATTTTGAGAAGATAGCTGCGGGCCTTCCCATAAAACTGACCTCGCAACAATCCAATTGCTGTATATATCATCGCTTTATTAGCAATAGACAAAAATCAGCTTTCATGAAAACAAAGTACAGCACATTGAGCCAATGGATATATACATTACATTACATTAGAGATTTCTATTCCGCCATTACCTTGCGGTTCAAGGCGGATTACAAAAGATTTATGGTTGGTCAGTGGTCATGACTAGTGAAGGTAAAGAATAGGGTAGGTAGTATACAGGGTATATAGGGTAGGTATACAGAGTGGCCATCTCCTGTCATGAATCCATCCTAAAATTAAGCCAGCCGGTGTGCCACTTATATACTTCTAGTCCAGTATTCTAGCCTGGTTACAGATTACATACTCACTTTCCATTGGGTTGACACATTCATCATATCTATTAATTGTATAGTCTGCATTTTTATCTTGGAGCCATAGTGAAGCATGATGTCATCTAGTGTCAAAACTGACCTTTCTATTTCCTTGACAATACCAAGTTCAATAATTTCTGAGAGTAGGCCCCCTCTCCTCCTGAGCTTCATTGTCCTTCATTAGTAGTTTAGATATCTTTTGGTAGGACATCTTATCCTGCAGTAATGGTGCCTGGGCTTATCTTCTTGTTCTTGTTTTGGGTTCATCGTCTTCTGGAAAGTCCTACAATATCCAAGGATGCTACCGTCCGCAGATAACCAGCTGATTGCCAGCTTTCTGGGGCAAAGATGAATTTCTTACAGAGCATCTTGCTTCTTGCTGACAGGGAGAGATATAATTGTTCAGAAACTAGAATTCAATAGCACAATGTCTCTCTTCAGAATATAACTTTGGGGGTCTCATAGAGGTCTTCACCTTCACTTTCATTAAGGTCTTACTCCTGATTCTCCTTCAGTTTGAACCTACAATCTCAGGGTGCCGAGGCTGTAGCTCTAACCACTGCACCACAAATGGATGTCTAACTCCCCTAAATGGATGTCTATTTTAAAGCCACGCCCACACCACGCCTATACCTAGCCTGTTAGGCGCAGCTTTTTCCGATAGGCATCCACGAAATTGTGGACATCTATTTTGAGAATTACACCCAGCCTTTGGATGTGTATGTTCCAATTAATGCTAGTTATAGTCGTTAATTGGGCTTATTATCCACTTTTTTTGGATGCCTAAGTTGATGGACATCCACATTGTTGATGCCTAAACTTAGGGCTCCTTTTATCAAGCCATGCTAGCGGGGTTAGCGCGTCGTACATTTAATCACGCGCTAACCCCCGCGGCTGACTAAAAAAACTAACACCTGCTTAATGCAGGCGTTAGCGACTAGTGCGGCAGGCGGTTTAACGTGCGGTATTCCACGTGTTAAACCGCTACCGCGCCTTGACCCCTTAGACGTCCTTTACAGAATTTGTCCCTAAAAGTCCACCAGACATTTTACCTTCTATTTTCTAGCTCCCAAATTCTGGAATGATCTTCCACCCATTATTCACAGTGAATATTTTTTCCCAAATTTAAAACCCTACTTAAAGCCCACCTTTTTAACCTTGCCTTTGGGACCTCAGGGTCTGGTGTGTTGGGAGTAATTTCGGATGACCTGATAGACCTGTTCCCCTGCCTATGGTTTTGTTTGCCCCTATTTTAATTATTAGAGTTCTTTTCTTTTAATATTTTTATATAGCCTGAGCACACCTCTGGCTATATTCCAGGTCCAAGGTATAGCAGTGGATTGTACAACATTAACTGGATGGATCCCTCTGGGCTATAAGTCATGAGCAAAGTTTCCCTGCTCAGTGGAAAAAGGGGTCCTGATGTTTGAGACTTAGCCGTGCAGACTTTGTTGGGCATGTCAGCAAAATAGCAGAAAAGGCGATGGATGTTTTTAGGTCAGGAGTGCCCACACTTTTTGGGCTTGCGAGCTACTTTTAAAATGACCAAGTCAAAATGATCTACCAACAATAAAATTAAAAAAAAACCACAAAGCAAACTGTATGCAGAGAAAATGTTAATTATCATTTATATTCCGGTTTTTTTTCAAAGAGGTCAAATTGTGATCCCTGGAGAAGGCAACCCTCAAGTCTATGTTTTCAAAGACTTTGTTTGTCTGAATAATTTTCCAATTATCCTTGAGAATATTGGCTATCTCCAGGGATCGCAATTTGAAAGAAATTTTGTTTCACACAGGAAACACAGCAGAGCCCAACAAAGAACTATTACCTAAAGGTTTCTATAAATGTGGCAATTGTAGCATTTGTGCCTCAACATTATCTCAAAGTGATTTCATCAACCCTCGAGATGGCAGAAAATACTACATTAGTAAATTTTTGACTTGTAATTCCGATCATGTAATTTACGCTATTATTTGTCCTTGCAAAAAAATGTACATAGGCATGACAACTAGAAAATTTAAAACCAGAATCACAGAACATAAGTCGAATTTAAAAAACAAAAGAACCACAGCTCCTTTGGTAGAACACTGTGTTAAACTCCAACATAAATTTGAAGAACTAAAGTGCTTCTGTATTGACAAAGAAGAACGCAATATAAGAGGGGGTGACAGAAAGAAACGTCTTTCTCAAAAAGAGATCCGTTGGATTTACAAACTTCAGAGTTTGATACCGAATGGTTTAAATAACATTGTGGATTGGACAGTCTTCTTTTAAATTCAATCTCTTACAAATCTCTTTAGAATTATTTAAAATAAAGTAGAAGTATTTATCTTTAAATGTATAAAATCTTTCACGCATGCGTGAGATTTCCCGAATCGGGTCCACTTTAAAAGCGCATGCGCTGGCGTTCACTAAGTGCTATCGCCATTTTTTGTCTCGTTAACCCGAGCTCATATCTCAGTAAGTACTCTGTCAAAAAGTTTTCAACAAATTTTGATGTTATGATGTTATTGTTAAATTTGCTGCTTTATTGCACATTTTCACGATGGAAGTTCTTCCATTTATATTCATATTTATATTTACATTGATATAAGATAATTTTTAATGATTGATATATATATATTTATTTGTTTTAGAAATTTGACCCCTGAAGAAGCCGACTGGTGAAACGGGTCCCCGTAGGGTTTTAAAAGCACTGCAACAATATTAAGATAAGTTATTTTGATTTATTTCAAGCACTTTGAGCACCTTTCAAATCAGTACTCAATGATTGATACCTTCACCTGTAATATTGGCGTTTGAGATCTTTGATGATCAGCCACAACAGGTGTCTGAGAGTACAGTTAAATGAATTGTCTTATATTCTAATTTTTACAAGTCTATTTTTTGAATTAGGTCATGACAATTCAGACATAATTTATGTTATGTTATGTTTGGAATATAAGAAAATTTTCACTGCCTGTTTCTATTCTGACCATTTATTCCGTTTCATGGTCATTACAAAAAAATATTTTTTTACATGGGGGGGGTGTCAAAAAATGATGGGCTCCGGGTGTCACATACCCTAAGTACGCCACTGTCTGGACTGACTCCAGTCTCAGCACATCCTTACGGTAATGCGGCCTCCAGAATTGCACACAGTATTCCAGGTGGGGCCTCACCATGGATCTATACAATGGCATAATGACTTCAGACTTACGGCTGACGAAACTCCTGGGTATGCAACCTATGATTTGCCTTGCCTTGGCTGAAGCTTGCTCCACTTGATTGGCAGTCTTCATGTTCTCACTGACGATCACCCCTAAGTCTCGTTCTGCTTCAGTTCTTGCTAGGATCTCTCCATTAAGGGTATAGATCCTGCATGGATTTTGGCTGCCCAGGTGCATGACTTTGCATTTTTTGGCATTGAAGCTGAGTTGCCAGGACCTAGACCAGCGCTCCAGTAGGAGTAGGTTGTGCATCATGTTGTCGGACATTGAATTTATGTCTGTTGTGCAACTACATTGCTTAGTTTGGCGTCATCGGCGAATAATGTTATTTTACCTCGCAGCCCTTCTGCCAAGTCTCTTATAAAGATGTTGAATAGAATCGGGCCCAGATACCAAGAGTGTCGCGCCATGAGGCCGGAGCTTGCAAGGTGCGTCATTTCTGTTTCAGAGCATACAGTGTTCAAGTTTATTAGGATTTTATATACCGCCTATCAAGGTTATCAAAGCGGTTTTTACAATCAGGTACTCAAGCATTTTCCCTCTCTGTCCTGGTGGGCTCACAATCTATCTAATGTACCTGGGGCTATGGAGGATTAAGTGACTTGCCCAGGGTCACATGGAGCAGCGCGGGGTTTGAACCCACAACCCCAGGGTGCTGAGGCTGTAGCTTCAACCACTGCGCCACACACTCCTGTTGAAGGAACTGAACCCAGGCAGTGGGGCTCTAACACTGCGCGCGCCGGCTTCCCTTCTCTTCTCAGACAGGAATGACATAACTTCCTGTTTCGGAGAAGGGAAGCCAGCGCACGCAGTGTTAGAGCTCCGCAGCCTGAGTTCAGTTCGTTTATGGACAAGAGGGCAGTGAGGGAGTGGAAGGGAGGGAAGCTGTCTTCACCAGGCAGTCAGGGAGAGGAAGGCTGATCGGCCGGTAGATTGAGAAGGCAACACGAATCTATCACGGAGCCCGGGATGGGCTCCGCGATTGACTCACTTTGCCTTCGCGATCTACCGGTCGATTGCGATCAATGTATTAGGCACCCCTGTTTTAGCTGATTCATTCCTGGACCTATGAGCTAAAAATGCCTAGCCCAAAGAGCAGCTGTGCATGCAAAGGAATAATTACACTCCCCCATTAATCCGCCTTGAACCACAAGGTAAAGGCAGAATAGAAATCACTAATGTAATGTAATGTAATTAATCTCTTTCTTAATTAATTACTGTAAATGTACACTGTTTGCTTCTCTTATGACAATGTTCTAAATCCGAGAGTTGAAACATAGAAACATAGAAAAAGCGGCAGAAAAGGGCTATAGCCCACCAAGTCTGCCCATTCCAAGTATCCCCCCCCCCTGAATTTACTCCCTTAAAGATCCCACGTGAGTATCCCATTTTTTCTTAAAATCCCTCACACTGCTGGCCTTTATCACCTGGAGTGGGAGTCTGTTCCAATGATCCACCACTCTTTCGGTGAAGAAGTACTTCCTGGGATCGCCATGAAACTTCCCTCCCCTGATTTTCAGTGGATGCCCTCTGGTGGTCGAGGGTCCCATGAGCCAGAAGATATCATCTTCTGACTCAATGCGTCCCGTGATGTACTTATACGTTTCAATCATATCTCCCCGTTCTCTTCTTTCCTCAAGTGAGTACAGCCGCAACTTCTTTAGTCTTTCTTCATACGTGAGATCCTTGAGCCCCATGACCATCCTGGTGGCCGTTCGCTGAACCGACTCGATCCTCAGCACGTCCTTTCGGTAGTGTGGGCTCCAAAACTGAACACAGTACTCTAAGTGAGGCCTCACCATGGCTCTGTACAACGTCATCATAACTTCAGGTCTCCTGCTGACGAAACCGCTACGGATACATCCCATCATTTGTCTTGCCCTGGAGGAAGCCTTCTCCACTTGATTGGCAACCTTCATGTCCTCGCTAATGATCACTCCTAGATCGCGTTCCGCCGTGGTCCTAACCAAGGTCTCACCATTTAGTACATAAGTTCTACGTGGGTTTCTCCTGCCCAAGTGCATTATCTTGCATTTTTTAGCATTGAAGCCTAGCTGCCAAGTTTTTGACCATTGTTCCAGCAGCAGTAGGTCGTGTGTCATATTATCAGGTGATAAGCCACTGCCTACTATGTTGCAAAGTTTGGCGTCGTCGGCGAACAGTGATACCCTTCCTCTAAGTCCTTTCGTCATATCTCTTATGAATAAGTTGAATAGAATCGGGCCCAGGACCGAACCCTGCGGCACTCCACTGATCACATCCGATGCTTCGGATGGGGTACCGTTTACCACCACCTTCTGAAGTCTACCGCTCAGCCAATCCCCAACCCATGTAGTTAGAATGTCTCCTTATCCCATTGATTTCAGCTTGTTCAGTAATCTTCGATGAGGGACACTATCAAATGCTTTACTGAAGTCCAAATATACCACGTCCAGTGACTCTCCGGCGTCCAGTTGTCTAGTAACCCAGTCAAAAAAGCTAATCAGATTAGATTGGCAGGATCTACCCCGGGTGAACCCGTGTTGGTGTGGATCACGCAGTTTTTCTTTGTTTAGGATTGTGTCAATATTCTGTTTGATCAGTGTTTCCATGAGTTTACACACTATAGACGTGAGACTCACTGGTCTGTAGTTTTCTGTCTCTGTCCTGCAGCCCTTTTTGTGGAGTGGGATTACGTTGGCTGTTTTCCAGTCTAGGGGGACCCTTCCTGTGCTTAGGGAAAGATTGAAAAGAACAGATAATGGTTCTGCCAGGACTTCCCTTAACTCCCTGAGCATTCTGGGGTGTAGGTTATCCGGCCCCATGGCTTTGTTTACTTTGAGTCTTGAAAGTTCGCTGTAGACACTACTGGGCGTAAATTCGAAATCTTGAAACGGGTCTCTTCGGTTATCTCCCATCTGCAGCTGTGGACCAGCTCTCGGCGCTTCGCGGGTGAACACTGAACAGAAGTATTGGTTTAGTAATTCTGCCTTCTCAGAGTCTGATTCTGCAAAGTTACCGTCCGATTGCTTCAGGCGTACTATCCCATCTTTGTTTCTTTTCCTGTCACTAATATAGCTGAAGAAAGATTTATCCCCTTTCTTAATTTTCTGGGCTAGCTCTTCCTCCATTCGGAGTTTGGCTTCTCTGACTGCTGTTTTGACAGCTTTGGATATGTCTAGATAGTCCTCTTTTGCCCCCTCTCTGCCTAAATGTTTGCAGGCGATAAAAGCGTCTTTTTTCTGTTTAACTAGGTCTGAAATTTCTTTACTGAACCATTGGGGTCTTTTGTTTCTCCTGCGTTTACTTACTGTCTTTATGTATCGGTTTGTTGCTACGTGTAGGATGGACTTCAGAGACGACCACATATCCTCTACATTGTCAGTTTTTGCTTGTTTATGTAGCTCCTGATGGACAAAATCTCCCATGCGGTTGAAGTCTGTGCCTCTAAAGTTGAGAACCCTTGTTGCTGTGTTTGTTTTTGGGAAACCTTTCTTGAGGTTGAGCCATACCATATTATGGTCGCTGGAGGCCAGTGTGTCTCCTACTGAGACTTCCGTGACGCTATCTCCGTTGGTGAGAACCAGGTCTAGTAACGCCTGGTCCCTGGTGGGCTCCAATACCAATTGCTTGAGACGTGCACCCTTTATGGAGTTTAATATTCTTCTGGTGCTACCCGTAGTCGCGGAGAGCGTGTTCCAATCTGCATCTGGCATGTTGAAGTCTCCTAGCATTACTGAGTCCCCGCGCAGTGTGATGTTCTCTATGTCCTCGATTAATTCCATGTCTTTGTCCTCCTGTTGCCTGGGAGGTCTATATATCACACCAAGGTATAGGCATTTTTCATTCCCTCTGGCCAGATTCACCCAGAGGGATTCCCCGGTGTATCTAACATCTGTGATTCTGGTGGTTTTGATGCTTTCCTTAGTGTATAGCGCTACTCCTCCTCCCAATTTACCCACTCGGTCGCAACGAAGTAGGTTGTACCCTGGTATAACCATATCCCACCCATGCGATTCCGTGAACCAGGTTTCGGATATCGCTATCACGTCAAGATCGGCATTTGTTATCTCAGTCTCTAATTCTAGAATTTTATTGCCCAAGCTGTGTGCATTAACATACATGGCCCTCCATATCTGTGAAGAGTTTACTTTATGAGTTAGTGTGGCTCCTAAATTATCAGTGATATTTCTCCCTGAATTATTGTGGATATCATTGGTACTTACCTTAGACTTGGTAGTACGACTTGCCTCCTCAGAGTGGTTTCTTACTGCTCTGGAATATGAGTATGTACCCTCCCCCATGCTCTAGCTTTTGCTGGCAGGATATGTACCTTACCCAGTCCTACCGGTATAGATTTAATGAGTTTTGAGATGCCTGTGATTGTCTTGGCTGGATTCTTCAGGAAATCATTCTAAGTCTCTTTCATACACTAAGGCAACAAATTCACTTAATATGTCTTTGCTTTTCTTTAATGAACTATCAAAAACATTTCAGCAACCTAAGGGGCAAGTTATCAAAGTGACTACTTGGGAGCTAAGTCTCATTGCATAAAATGGGATCTGCACTAAATTAGCAGGAATTAGTGGTCCAGTGTTCCCTCTAAGCGGGCGGGTGTTGTGAGCAAACTTTTTTCACTGTGAGCTAAAAATATCGGGCGCCAGCAAGTTATGAGCCAAATAAATATGTTGCTTTCTACCACAGAACTTCCTTACGTTTGTATGGAATCTATCCCCTTTCAACTTTAGAGAGTGCCCTCTCGTTCTCCCTGCCTTAGCTACTAAGTCTATTCCCTTCAGTACCTTGAATGTTTCTATCATGTCCCCTCTCAATCTCCTCTGCTCAAGGGAGAAGAGGCCCAGTTTCTCTAATCTTTCGCTGTACGGCAACTCCTCCAGCCCCTTAACCATTTTAGTTGCTCTTCTCTGGATCCTTTCGAGTAGTACCGTGTCCTTCTTAAAGTACCAGTGCTGGACGCAGTACTCCAGGTGAGGGCGTACCATGGCCCGGTACAGCAGCATGATAACCTTCTCTGTCTCTTCAGTCCAGCATCTGCCCCTTCCATTCACTGTCTGTCTTTCCCTGCCATCTCTCCTCCTGCCCCCCCCCACCCCCCAATTTGGTCTAGCATCCATCATCTTCCTTCTGTTCCCCTCATGGTCTGGCATCTCTATCCTTCCCTCCCCCCTGTGGTTTTTAGCATATCTCTCTTCTCATTTCCTCCACTCAGATCTGATCATTCTCTGCTCTCTCTTCCCTTTTCTTCTCTGGTCTTCCTTCTCTATTTTCTGCCTCCATCTAAATTAAATTCTTTCTTACTATTTAGTCCCATTTCCCTCTTTTCACTGTGTCTACACACAGCTTGTCACCCCTTTCCCTCACCCCTCCATTATCTTACTATTTTCTTCCCCCTTTATTTATCTCCTCCTTCCATCCAGTATGTGTTCTTTCCCCACTTCCATTCAGCATCTGCTCTCCCTTCTCAACTGACATCCATCTGCCTTCTGCTCTCTCTCCCTTCTTCTCACTTCCATCATCTGTCCCCTTCTCTCTCTCTCTCATCTCCTCCATTCCATCATCTGCCCCTTCTCTCTCTCTCTCTCTCTCCCCCCCCCAACTTCCATCATCTGCCCCCCTTCCCCTCACCTTTGTGGGTCACTTTCTTTCCCCTGAGGGTGGCTCATGTCACAGGGGAAGCTTTGGCCGAGCAGAACCGCTTGATTGACAGTGGAACTTACTTGATTGATGTCGATGCTGGGGCCCGTTGCCGTTTGAAGGAAAAAAAAAAAGGTGGAAAAAAGGAACCTGTAAAGGCGAGAGGAAGGGAAACCTCCAGGACAGCTGCTTTTTGCCCTCCTTCAGCGGCCCAAGAGTTCAGACCAGCAGCGGCAGCTCTGTATGCTTTTAACTTCGGCACAGAGCTGCCCCTAATCAATAGTTTAGCGCGGTTTCATGAGGCAGCCTCGGGGCCTTTGATAGCCGGCCCGCTTCGATGATGCGATGTGGGCCGGCCTAGCAAAGGCCCCGAGGCTGCCTTATGAAACCGCGCTAAACTATTGATTAGGGGCAGCTCTGTGCCGAAGTTAAAAGCATACACAGCTGCCGCTGCTGGTCTGGAGGTGCGGAGACAAGGCAGGAGGCAAACGCGGTGGAAGGCAGGAGTCCCGGCGAAGGCAGGAGTCCCGGCACAGCGACTGCAACAGGAAGTTGCAAGTCAGCTGACGCCGGCCTTTCGTTGCGGCGGGGACCGAATCCTTCGCGGACCGGCAAGATTTTGTTTGCGGACCGGCGGTTGAAGAACTGTGCTCTACACTGTGTGCGCTGTGACGAGAAACTTGTGCGCTGCGAGGTAATATTTTGAGCGCCAGCGCACCCCAGCGCAGCGCACTGGTAACCCCCTCCCCCCCAACCCAAACACAATCTTAAGAGTAGCCCACATTGATAACTTCCCCCCTAAGCACCCACAGAAGAAATAGCTCTGTCTTCTACTCGACTTCAAATGTGGGGCAAACTCACACATATTTTCACTTCTCTGGCCTCTCCCCATCCCCAAAGATACTCTGTGATGTATCACACACACATCTCCCGGCAGCTAAACATGACCCCGACATTACCCAGCACACAGACAAATAGTGGCCATGTTACTTACATAAGCACATGTCATCTTGATGTGGCTTCTGAGAAAATACAGTTAAGTCTAGTTTTTGTTCAAAGGCATTATCTTGTCTGTTAATTGATGAAGTGGAGACTGGTCATGCTTAACAAAGTCTAAAGTACTCGCATTGCTCCACAACAGCTCTATCTTTTGTTGAATTTATGTGAGGTGAACTATTTTCCTTGGGAAAAAGTAGCCTCCATTTGCGTATGCACTTTTGCTTTGAAAATCAGGGCAAACTCTTTAGGCAGAAAGTACCACAGCCTTTGTTTCTATCTGGTCAATTGAGAATATCTATCAAACTCGTTACTGGGCAAGTGTTCACCTGGAAACTGCTGCTATTTTACAATGACAAAATAAAATAAATAGTTTTATTGATGTTTCTGTCAGCTCAATCTTGCATAGAGCAGTGGCGTAGCCAGACAGCCAACTGTGGACAGGCCTGAGCCCATAATGGTTGGGCCTCTCTTCCCCTTCTCTCATCTCTGCAGCAGCTTCTCTCTTTCTTTCTTTCCCTCCCTCCCTTCATACTCCCTTCCCCCAATCCATGCAGCCTCTCTCTTTCTCTCCCTCCCATTCCATGCCAACCTGTGCAGCATTTCAGTTTCTTTTCAGGTCACTGGCAGTGGTTCCTGCGTGCTGCTGATTGATGACCCAGAAGCCTTCCTTCTGACCTAGACCCGCCCAATCGAATGCGAATACCAGCTAGGCCTCTGTAACCAGGAACAGTTGAAAAGAACACCAACAGGCCACCCCTCTGCAGCATGCTGGAGAATGCCAGTGAACACACCGCCTGCTAAGAATGCCCCCACTGAAGGAGCAAACCATGGCAGGCAAGACCCACCACAGCTGAGTCAGCAGCCCGGGCCATGATGGCAATCAGCCAACTTGGCAAGTGGAAGAATCCACAGCAACTCTGAAAGAAGAACGTGCTACGAAATCCAAAAGCCTAGTTTCACCAACCAGATGCCGCACTGAAAACATGGAACCAACCAGAAGACTGGCCACCATTTGAAACCAGGCACTTCACATGGGAGCAACGAACCACAGACCAGATTGTGAGGCATCTCCTAATGTACTGAGGGTGAATACACTCCAGGCACTAGACCGTGCACCAACTGCACCCTACGTAGCAAGCCCAAAGTAAGCGTTCCCCAGTGACCTGCAATTGGTTGGAAACCCATAAAAACCCATGCCATGCCCAACCACTGGCTCTGGGGGAAGAACCCGCCAGCAGGAAACTACCCCAATGCCAAATCGCAAACCCAGCAGTAAAAGCAATCCAGCATCATCACTGATCCCATGGAGCGTGCCAGCCAGGAACTATATCCAAGATGTGATATACCCCAGTGTGGAGACCCCCGAGCAATGAAACCCACCACCCACAATGCAACACTTCCCCAAGACCCCAGTTGCTGAACTGGAGAATTCTCAGCCGACAAAGCCAACCCAAGCAAGAAGCTCCTTGCACCCAACCAGCAAGTAATGCAGCCACTCAACAGCTGGTTACCCACCTGACCAACAGGCTGACGCGCTTGATAACACTACCGACTAACCCCCAGTACTACCTGGCTCCACTTAGTCGAACTGCCCTGCTAGCCTGACAAACTACCAAAGCAACAAGCAACAGAAGCCTGAGAACGCCGGCCTGCCTGCACCAAGAAGGAAGTCAATTCCTTGGTGCCAGAGAACAAATATGGAAAATACAACTAGCAGCAGAGATCCCCGAACCCCAGATTATCAATGAATCAATCACAATCCTTACACTGGCTAGACAAACAAATAAAAGCGTTCCCCCCCCAAAAAACTTTAAAAAGTCCCACAAGCCAGACCCAAAATGCCCAGCAGAAAATGAACCGTGGAAAAAAAGCCATGATAGAGCTTCTCTAACACATAGCTAAATTCCATCCACCAATACCCACAGTACCTAAACTTGGCCGACAAGGTACCAACCCAATATGCCACCAGAGAAGACAATACCCACTGTATCCACCCAAATGGGCTACGAGCAGAATTGCGAGGTCCCTCCAACTGGGAACCAGTTAGAATGCAACCTGCACCCTGCAAAACAGGAGTCCTAAGGGGCTCAAGCCCCAAAACAAGCCGGGTGCCATTAGCCAAGCCGATACGTCCAAGGTGGTCCCACACAGCATATCCTGATGGACACACCATCTCCAAAAGATCCCCAAAACACCCTGGTCTACATTGCTAGACAGTAGTGCTGCCCAATTCAGGAAAAAAAATTTTGATTTGATTCGATTCAGCCTATTGAATTGGTTTTTCGATTCGATTTTCCTGCCCAATTGGGTGTTTTTTTCAAACATCCTGGTGGGTTTATTTTATAGACTCTTCACCCCCTTTGCCTTCTCCTAACCACACTGGCGCTGTGGTGTAAACAAAATAAACAAACAAAAAACACTTTTCCTCTCTCTCTTAAATCCTACCCCACATTTGCAGTCTAACACCAGCTCTGGCAGGATACATGTTTCAAATCTGACATATTGTAATCACAAAACAGAAAATAGGATTAGTTTTTCTACATTTTGTTGTCTGGTCATTATTCAAATGTTGTTGGTCCCAGGCTCTGGTTGTCTTCTGATAACTTGCTAGCCAGGGTCTCCTTCTTTCTTCTTTCTCCATGCTAACCTTCCATCTGCCATCTCTGTCCTCCCCTTCCGTTTCCCTTCCCTCTCCGGATGTCTGGCATCTTTCTTTTTTTTCGTCTCCATCCACAGATCCACCTTTTCTTAACTACCCTTTCATCCAGCATCTCTCCCTCCTTCCCCACCACCTCAGGGTCTATGAGTTTTCCCTTTCTCTTCCCAACTACCCACCTATCCAGTAT
Organism: Geotrypetes seraphini; assembly: GCF_902459505.1. Taxonomy (NCBI): domain Eukaryota; kingdom Metazoa; phylum Chordata; class Amphibia; order Gymnophiona; family Dermophiidae; genus Geotrypetes; species Geotrypetes seraphini. The sequence continues at coordinate 189,637,583 of NC_047090.1, read as the reverse complement.
CTCTATCCCCCCCCACACCATCCCTTGTGTCCAACTTCTCTCCCTTTCTGTTCCTTCCCTCCCTACATCCCATTGTCCATCATCATAATGGCGGAATAGAAATTTGTAATGTAATGTAATCTCTCCCCCTCTCCTCTATTTTTAGACCCATTATTTCTTCTCCCCCAAAGTCCGGCATTTGCATGTCTCTTTGAACCCCCCCTTCTCTCCCTCCCTCCCTCTGTGTACTTCTACACCAGGGCCCCCCTCCCATGAAGGTCTGTCCCCCCCTGAAGGCCTGCACCCTACCTCTGAAGGCCTGCCTGTCCCCCGTGAAGGCCTGTCCCCCCCCTTGAAGGTTTGTCCCCCCACTTTAAAGGTCTGTCCCCCCTGAAGGCCTGCCTGTCCCCCCTGAAGGCCTGTCCCCCCTTTGAAGGCCTGTCCCCCCCTTGGCCTGCACCCCCCAAGGCCTGTCCCCATGAAGGCCTGGCCCACCCTCCACCTCGAACGACTGCGCACCCCCCCACCGGGTAGGCCTCCGTGTTCCCCCTGGCCTCCCTGCACTGTTTACCTTATAGGTGCAGCCTGCAGAGAAGGTCGCGGTACTAGCGTCTCTGCAAACTGCTTTTGTAGGGTCATGAAATGGTTAACTGTTGTTTGAAATATTGCTCTGGCCTACATAGCTGAAAACAGTGTACAATCTATTGACCTCATCTGCCTGAAATGTATATCCGTGCCTTACCACATTGTAAGCTAAATAGATAATAATAATAATAATAATAACTTTATTTTGTATACCACCATACCCAGAGAGTTCTAGGCGGTTCACAGCAATTAATTAAGATTACAGACAATGAAAGAACATTGGAATTAACTTTTTTTTTTTTTGTGGATTGTGGAACACTTCTTCATTCAGTGGGCTAGTGGCAGAGCAAGGATTCGCCCGGGTGGATTTCATATCGGTTTGACACAGCATGGCATTCTAGGATCCTGGTGGGATCAACGAGGCAGATGATGGTTCCAGTTGCTGCCTTTACTGCAAGGGATGAGGACTTGTCCATGGTACCCGGACGTGTTGCTGATACACCTACATGTAGGTGGGAACGAGATTGATGCATGGACTGGAAAGAAATCAATGCGGCTTGAGATGATTTCCGCACTGAGATGGTGTGGTTCCCTGACACGAGGCTGGCATGGTCTGACATCATCACCCTCCCCCGTTGTATGGGATCCAGACAATGAACTCGGGGCTTGGAGAAGGTCAACAAGCAAATCATATCATGGGTCATGGCCAGAGATGTAGAGAATGACACGGGGACAATTTTTTCCCCATCCCCGCGAGAACTCAATTTCCCCATCCTGGAACTCATGAGTTTTGTCGCTGTCCCTGTCCCTGTCCTTGCTCTGTTCCTGTAAGCTCTGCCTTAACTGCATATGCCTCAAACACTTATGATTTTAAAGTGTTCGAGGCTTGTGCAGATGAGGACGGAGCTTGTTGGAATGGGCTGGGACAGGAAAATAACTCATGGGGACAGGATGGGAAAATGAGTTTCCGCGGAGACAGGGTAAAATATGTCCCTATGTCATTCTCTAACAGGATGCACTTATCGCACATTGGGCTGGACTTGTTTCTTGACAATTTCACAACAGGTTGTGAATCATGGTTGTGGAGGGAAGTACAGTAGTCACAGCAATGTTCATTGGGTTGAGCCAGTAATGTGATTATAGGCTTATGGCGGGTCTCGAGCTACTGGAACTTGGGGCTCATAGGGAGATGAGCATCTGGAGGGCAGCTGTTTGAATTGGGGTCTTCAGGCGGGCTGGTGACCCATTCAAAGGGGCAGGGAGATACCTGCCACCCCCAGACCCTTGCTAGCTGAAGTGGGCTCATGGGGCACAAAGCTTCTTAGGCGGTATTCTGTGGTAGCTCGAGAGTTGTGTTAATTAACTTTTTGTTCAATAAACAGAGCAATGACTTGTTTTTTTCCAAACATGGTGTTGGGTGGTTATTGTGTCATGTTATAGTGTTATCTTTAGTTGTTGGGAAGGTAGGGGTGGAGGGGGAGGGAGGCAAGGAGTAAAGGGACAACCGGCCCTTTCCAGGTCCAGTTGTTAACCTTTTTACCCACTTTTGTTGATTCATGGTGCTATGTCCATGCTGAGTCAATATCCGATGGTGAAATTCCGCAGGTTTTACTCCCTCTACCCACAGAAAGCACACTATTGCCGGTTGTACTTCAGTGGTGCAATCTTGCAATGGAGCGTCCATGTTTCTCACCTTGTGGCTGCCACATAACTAAAAGGCCGAGTGGTGCATTGTGTGCAACGTACGAGTACATATGTTACATTTCACCAGTTCTGTTCCAGTTGTCGTGTAGTTTAACATTTGATTTGCTCTCATATACCTTCAATAACTGTAAAGGTTCAGAGAGCAGTGTCCTGTGCTCTCTGTCTACTACAGGAAGAATCTACTCTTTTGACATTGTGCCCAAATTAAAATTGATATTATTCATAATGGAAAATTAAACCAAATTAAAAGTGTTGTGCTGCACACCTGTAGTTCATAACAGCCTCCGGTCATTCTAGCATTTACTTTTTGGGTAAATATCCTCCTCCCAGAATGTCAGCAGTTCCTCTAGAATGCGTCTAAGATCCTGTTTGCATGCTGCCCTGAATGAACATTCTTCTTCTTTTAATATCTTGCCACCCTCATTGGCTGCTGACCAAGAGGATTTTAATACCTGGCTGCTTCAGAAGAATTTTAGGAGCCTAATACGTGGCAGAATGTAAGAATTTCCAGACTGGGCCAGATGAAAGGTTCGTCTTGCTCTATGTCCAGTCTCTGACAATGGAAAGCAAATGGTGCCTATAGTAAGGGGATATGAAACAAGACCCTCTGCCATTCCTCCAGTTCCTAGGTAAACCAAGAAGAAGAGGACTTTCTTATTATATAATCATCCTATCCAGAATGACATATGGCATGGAGTAAATTGGGTCTAATATGGATGTTTCCAAAAACTTGAGGAACATATAAAAAGCCTACCACAGGCTAGCTTGAGTGTGTCTTTCTTCAATATAGAACAAAATAAGCTACTATCTTTCTCTAAACAATAGATTTACTTGCAGCTTATCATAATTGTGGGTAATCAGATCATAGGACCTCTTATAATTTCCATATTATTTCAGGTCCACATCCCGACTCCAAATTTTAATCACCTACGCCTGTCCCAGTGGCGTACCTAGCATATGTGACACGCGGGGCCCATCATTTTTTGACACCCCCCCATCTGTACAAAAAACATGATTTTTAGTAACAAGCCACGTCACAGATGAGTACCTAGGAAAAGGCATCTTACATACTGCAGTGAGAAGTACAACATCATTACACCCATTGTAAAACTAAACAAGCCAGGCTGGTACAGATCAATCCTACAGTCAATCCTAACAAAAAACCATGTCTTTCAAACACACAGAACATGGAAAACACCTTCGCCTAGTATGGAATATGTCATCACAAACTAACCCCTCCCCCTTTTACAAAACTGTAGTGTGGATTTTAGCCACAGTGGTAACAGCTCTGACGCTGATAGAATTCTGAGCATCAGAGCTGCTACCACCACGGCTGGCGCTAAAAAACACTCCACAGTTTTGTAAAAGGGGGGATAAAATAGAAATACATAGACAAAGGTTAAATTGAACCAGTAATAAGCTGGACTCTGCATACAGTGCACCACAGAAACAGTGACACATATCTCCTAAAGCAATAAATAAATAGAAAATTTTTTTCTACCTTTGTCTTCTGTAGTTTCTGCTTTCCTCATTTTCTTGTAACTCTCTTCCTTCCATCCAGTCTGCCATCTCTCTTCCCCTGTATGGCATCTTCTCTCATTCTATGCCCTTCCAGAAACTGTATGCCTCCCCCTTCCATCTCTCCTTTCACCCCCATTGGTCTGGCATCTCTCTCCCCTCCTTACCTTTCCCACACCTCTCTTCTGCAATCCCTTTCCCTTTTTTCCCTCATTTTCCTTTTCAATTTATTTTCTGCATCTGTCTAGATTATGTTCTTACTACCCTCTCCTCAATGTCCTTTTTTATTGTCTACCTAAAGCTTGCCACCTCTTTCCCTCACCCCACCAGTGTTTCCCTAACTCAATCCTTTTCTCCCCATCATGTGCCCTCCTTTTATTTATCCCCTCCTTCCATCATGTACCCTCTTTCTCCAACCCTTTCATCTAGTACCTTCTCCTTTCTCTGTCCATTTCCATCCAGCGTCTGCTCCCCTCTTTCTCTCTTCCATTTCCTTCCTGCATTTGCTCCCTTATCTTTCCCATCTGCACTTCCATCCAGCATATCCATCCATCCCCATTACCATCCAATGTCTGCCCTTTCTCTTGCCATCCACCCCTCTTCAATCAGCATCTGCCCCCTTTCTTTCCCTCCAATATGCTTCCCCCTAATGTCTCTCCCCTTTCTCTGTACATCAATTCTATCAGCACCACTCTTCCATACCACCCTGCCCCCTTTCTTTCTCTCCACCACTCTTCAATTCCAGCAATCCTGTTCCTTTCTCTCCCTTCATGCAGCAAGGTCCCATAATGACTGTAGCTGCCGGCTGCCAGTCCATCTCACACTGATGTACTTGCTCTGGAGTGGACTCAGCAGCCGCATGCTGGGAGGTCCTGCGATGACTCGTCTGCTGGCTCTGCTCCGGAAGAAGTAAGTTACGTCGGAGGGGGTGGACCCGGCAGACGCAGGGAGTTTTGGCAAAGTCCCTCAATGACTGCGTCTGCCGGGTCCACCCCCTCCGACGTAACTTACTTCTTCCAGAGTAGAGCCGGCAGATGAGTCATCGCGGGACCTTCCTGCACCTCAGCGCAGTTGCCGACTCTGCTGCAGAGAAAGTAAGTCAGAGGTAACTTGACCACTTATTTTTTTCATCAAAATGGGACATCTATTAATTGACTCTGTATCCTTTCTTTCATTTCTTTCTTTCTGCACTCAGGCCCAACAATTGTTCCTTTCTATTCCCTCCCTCCTTCTTCCCATGTCCTTAGTGCCCCCAGTGCCTCCTTCCCGTGTACTTAGTGCTCCCAGTGCCTCCTTCTCATGTCCTTAGTGCCTCCGTCCTGTGTCCATAGTGCCTCCAGTGCCTCCATCTTGTGTCCATGGTGCTCCCAGTGCCTTCGTCCCATGTCCATAGTGCCCCAATGCCTCCTTCCTGTGTCCATAATGCCCCCAGTGCCTCCTTCCTGTGTTCTTAGTGCCCCCAGTGCCTCCTTATGTCCCCCCACTACCTTCCAGATTTTGTCCACCCCCAAAACCAGCCTGCCTACCTATCTCCCTCCCTCCCTACTGCGCTAAAGCCAGCCAGCATGGCCTGCCTACATCCTGCCCTCCCTTCCGCAGAAAAAAAAAGCACCTCTCCCCTTCCTTTCCCCCGGTCTGCTCCGCTGCAATCTTACCTCCCCCCGCCGACAAGAAGACTTTCTGACGTCAATTCTGATGTCGGAGAGGACGTTCCAGGCCAGCCAATCACTGCCTGGCTGGCCCGGAACATCCTATCCGATGTCAGAATTGACGTCGGAAAGACTTCTTGTCGGCGGGGGGAGGTAAGATTGCAGTGGCGCGGGCCGGGGGAAAGGAAGGGCAGGAGGACCCAACCTGTCCGGCTGTGCACTCCCCCAAGCCGTGCACCCGGGGCAGACTTCCCCCCCACCCCCCTTTGATACGCCACTGGCTTGTCCCATCCCACCTACCTAACCTGTTTTATGTAAAGAACTACATCTGCAGGTGTGTGCTTCATGAGCTGTATCATCAAAATATATTGTATAATAATGAAAAATTCAAAAAATTGAAAACACTAATCACAAAAGCAGTAAATCATATGTGAAGAGGGAAACAACATTTATTTCAAATGGTGTAACCCATGAACCAGAGCTGGTTGACAATGTACAACTCCCAACGCCCTTCTGACAGGAGAACCAGGCGTTTCAATCTGTCCAAAGCAGATCTTCCTCAGGGGGTAATAAAAAGCGTTGCCCCTCATAAAACTCTTTCAAAACATTACTGTTGTGGTCTAAAGGTAAGCGCAGCCACGCAATATAGTTGCTTTGAAGGACTGCATATGAAAGAAAATCATCTCTCAACCAGAGCTATTGTTTGTAATTTGTAATTTTTCTTTAAAATCTAGAATAGTATTGGAAGACTGGAGGGTAGCCAATGTGGCGCCAATTTTTATAAAGGGAATCTTGCCTCATTAATCTACTGTATTTCATTGAAGAGGTGAATGAACATGTGGATAAAAGTGAGCAGGGCGAAATTGTGTATTTGGATTTTCAAATGATAAAAACATAAGAATAGCCTTACTGGGTCAGACCAATGGTCCATCAAGCCCAGTAGCCCATTCTCATGGTGGCCAATCCAGGCCACTAATACCGGGCCAAAACCCAAAGAGTAGCAATATTCCATGCTACCGATACAGGGCAAGCAGTGGCTTCCCCCATGTTTTTCTCAACAGACTATGGACTTTTCCTCCAAGAACTTGTCCAAACCTTTCTTAAAACCAGCTATGCTATCCGCTCTTACCACATCCTCTGGCAAGGCATTCCAGAGCTTAACTATTCTCTGAGTGAAAAAATATTTCCTCCTATTGGTTTTAAAAGTATTTCCCTGTAACTTCATCAAGTGTCCCCCTAGTCTTTGTAATTTTTGACAGAGTGAAAAATTGATCCACTCGTACCCGTTCTCCTCCACTCAGGATTTTGTAGGCTTCAATCATATTTCCCCTCAGCCGTCTCTTTTCCAAGTTGAAGAGCCCTAACCGTTTTAGTCTTTCCTCATATGAGAGGAGTTCTATCCCCTTTACCATCTTGGTCGCTCTTCTTTAAACTCTCCTGTAGAGCTTGCTTTTCCCCAGGAAGGTTGTCCAGTTCCGTACAAAGTGGAAACCCTCCTAATCGCACCATCTCCTCAGCCAACCGTTTATTGCTTGCAGCTCGGTCTGCCTCCTTGCATCCGCCCTCGGTACTGTCAGGATCTCTGAGAAGGCTATCTTCCTTGTCCTCAGCTTCAGTTTCCTCCCCAGGATCTTAAACTGCTCGGTCAGTGTAGTCCTGTTGTAGTTCCTTCTGCTGACATCATTGGTTCCAACGTGGGTTATCACTGCTGTCTCCTCCGTCTCAGCTCCCTCCAGGATTCTCTCGATTCTGTCGGAGATGTCCTTTGTCCCCGCCCCCGGGAGACATGTCACTAGTCGGTCCTCTCTGCCTCCTGCTACGTGACTGTCCACTTCTCTCAGGATTGAGTCTCCCACTACGATTGCAGATTTGCCTTTCCTCAGCTTCCTCTTGGGTCTCAGGTCCGTTTCAGTGACTCGATCCTCCAATCCTTCCTCCAGGTTTAGATGGGTCTCTGCCCCCTCTGCCCGCTCAGTTCCTCCACACAGTCCTTCACCCCTGGGGTCTGGTGGATTCTGTCCTCCCTCTGTTGGTTCCCTTCTAGATTGCTGGTGTTCCTGTGCCTCCACCATCTTGCAGGCCTCCTCGATGAATCTCTTGAGCTCTCTAACCTGCTCGTTGATGTGGCTCTCTCTAGTGGTATCCTCAGTTGCCGCAATTGCCCATGGTTCCTCAATGGTGCGGAGTCCCTCCAGCTCCTGGATCCTGACCTGCAGTCTCCCAACCTCCTTCTTCAGGCTATCCAGTTCCTGACATCGACCGCATATGTACACCTGCCTCCCGGAGGGGAGGTAGTCATACATATGACACTCGATGCAGTATACTGGGAAGCTTCGTTGGGTTTCTGCTGCCTCCATTTCTCTTTTCTCGTACCTATAGTTCCTCGGTGTGTTGGAGTGTGCCCGGCGTGCAGCTCTCAGCTTCCGCCGCTGCCTGCTCCAACTCCACCGTGCGGCTTGTGCTGCCTTCACGCCGCGGCTCCCCTCCTCTTAAGGGGGAGTCCGGCCGCTGACTCTGCTGGTGATGCGGTGCGGGTGGGCGGAGCTTACTCTCGCCGCTGCCCGCCCTCTCTGATCTCTGCCCTCCTTCCTCCGATCTCTGCCCTCCTTCCTCCTCCCGGCTACCTCTCAGCTTCCGCCACTGCCTGCTCCAACTCCACCACGCGGCTTGTGCTGCCCACCACGCGGCTTGTGCTGCCCACCACGCGGCTTGTGCTGCCCACCACACGGCTTCTCCTGCTCTCCTGCTCAGATCAACTCTGCTCCATTGGCCCCTCCCCTTTTTAAGGCAGAGCTTCGGTGGTGGACGTCGGGGGGTGGGTGGAGGAAATAATTTCATTGGTGTGCTCTTCGTCCAGATGATCCAAGAACGCAATGGTTTCCAGCGGTAGGCCCTTTGAGATCTGTTCTTCTAGTTTGATCCAGTGGGGAGCAGATACTTCTGAAGACCAGGTTATCCATTTAGAAGCTTGTCAGAGAAGAAAAGCAGTACGATATGCTCTGATGTCTGGGAAATTGACCTTATCCCTTATCTTTACCATTTTTCAGTTTTTTCAAGCTGATACACGTGGTGGTTTGTGGTTCCAAAGAAAGTCCATTAAAAAGTTGTCTATGCGACTGTATGTCTGTGATTTCAGGTATATGGGCAACATGCTCAAGACATAGTTTATAACCGGTGATATCATCATTTTGATAGTCTCTAGGCGACCCCATCAGGAGAGTTTCAGAGGGGACCATTTATTAGTTAAGGAGCATACTGAGTCCAGAATATACGAAGTGTTGTAATCCGCCGTATCAGAGATGAAGGATCAAAATATAGGCCCAGATATTTGAGTTTGTTGGGAGACCAATGCAAGCCCTGGCATTGAATATCTGGACCCAGACCAGGACAATTCAAAGGCATGACCTCGGTTTTGGACACATTCAGTTTGTATCCAGAGCAAGATGAGTAAGAGTCAATCAGTCGTAACAATGGTGGGATAGATTCTGGAGTAATATACAATAAGATGTCATCCGCATATGTGGAAAGTTTGATCTCAACATCATCTACATCCAAACCTTTAATTTCCACAGATGAGCGAATAGCAATCAGCAGTGGTTCTAATGCAAGGTTGAAGAATAAGGGGGACAAGAGACAACCCTGTCTGGTACCTCTACTAGGTTTGAAGGATAATGAGAGTATATCATTGACCTGAACCCTAGTGGTGGGGAAGTAATACAGAATCCTGACCATGTCAATGAAAGTTAGTGAGAAACCAAACCACTGTAGTACATGAAACAAAAAGGGCCATTCGACCCTGTCAAATGCCTTTTCGGCATCTAAACTCATTGCTAGCAGTGGGTAGTCTAGTGATCTGGACATAGATATAAAGTTGGTAAATGTTCTGGTGTTATCTTCTGACAGGCGTCCGGCCATAAAGCCAGTCTGGTCCTGATTTATCAGTTTGAGAAGGATTTTCTGAAGTCTATCAGCTATAACTTTAGCATATAATTTGGCATCCAAATTGATTAGGGATAGTGGCCTATAATTCTGTACCTTTAATGGGTCTTTCCCAGGCATGGGTAAGACTATGGTAGTAGCCTCGGTGAAAGAGCCATTGACATTGCCTGAGGTGATCAAATGATGGAAAAATTCTAACATATGAGGGGAAAGCCATTCTTGGAAAGTTTGATAAAATTCTGTGGTGAGGCCGTCAGGTCCTGGAGCTTTCTTTGGTGCCATGTTGTGTAGTGCCTCCAACAGGTCTGTGAGGGAGATATTGGACTCTAACAAAGCATTGTCTGAATCCATTAATGTGTTATGAGGTAAGTTATCAAGGAAATTGTCATGAGAGGATTCATCTGGAAGATCTGAGGTATAAAGTTTTGAATAACATTTATGGAATTGTGATAGGATCTCAGAGGGTTCTAATAACAACTTGTTATTATCATTATGAATGGCCAAGATATTGGCCTTGTTGTGTTTGCCTTTAGATAAGTAGCCAATTGATGACCGCTTTTGTTATTATCAGTATAATATTTAACAGAGTGTATAAAGACCAGAGTGTATAAAGACCAGAGTGTATAAAGACCTTGGATGCAGCCTGTCTACTCAGGCAGACATTATATTCATAACGAAGACCCTGTAGTTTTTTGAGAGATATTATATCTGCAGGGTTAGCTTGATGCACAAGTTCCAATTGTTTTATTTCAGATTCGTATAACTTCAACCTTTCATTCTTCCGTAAATGTGCGGAATACGAGATTATGACACTCCTTATATATGCTTTAAAAGCATCCCATATTATGATCCAATTGGTGTCCCGAGGTGAATTGTGTTCAAAATAATCCTTAATAGCCTGTACTATTTTGCTGTGAAAAGTTTTGTCCTGTAACAGAGATGAGTTAAATCTCCAGAGTTTGCGTGTGTTGACAGGACCCGGTGTGTCCATCGTGAAGAGGACCGCTGCATGATCTGATACATTAATTTCCTTAATTTCTGATTGTGAAATCGATTTCACTAAGGAGTGACTGATAAGGAAATAATCAATCCTGGAATAAGAGGAATGAGGTGCAGATAAGAAAGTGAAGTCATTGTCAGTCAGATGTGTGATGCACCAGGAATTGGAATTGGTAAATAATGTCTTGCAGTCTATACCAGGCTCTGGTTTTTCTATTTGTAAATGTGAATTTTTTATCTTTAAGGGGATCCTGGATTAAGTTAAAGTCTCCTCCAATTACGAGATGGGTGTTTTGATAGCCATTAATCTGAGAAGCTAGTGTATCTGTGTGATTAATACCTAATTTAACAGAGGATATAATTTGGACATTCCCAATTTCCTAATGAAAATGATTACCCCATTTTTTTTTTCTCAATGGCAGGGGAGAAAATGAGCGAGTGTGCCCAAGGTAAAATCAAACGGGAAGAGGATACTGCATCTAAGCGGGTTTCCTGCAGGAATATTATATCAGCTGATAACTTGGATATGTAATTCAAAATCTTCTTAGATTTGATTGGATTGCTCAGGCCCTTGACATTAAGTGTACAACATGACAGTGCCATAAGTGAAAGATAGTAGATTAAAGCTAAGTAACAACATTAAATTGCAATAATGATTAACAACTCTCATTACAGTATACGTGAGCAATAAGGTAAAAATAAGGTAAAAAGCTGTACAGTCATAAAAGAAAAAGAAAACCAATAGTCTGCCACAGAATAGTGGCAGGAACACATTTCCAAGTAGCTTAACACGGGTCAGCGAGCCATGTGAACGCATTAAGTTAAAGCAATCTGTAAAGACAGTTGTTAAACAGATTAGTATAATCTTGACAAACTGGAATGTGAGATTTATAAAAACTATCTTAAGGAAAATAACAGGGTATGCAACCATACAACAATGGCATTACAATAAAACTTAGTGATACATCAGAATGATCAACGTTCATCTGAGGATAAGTCAGGTACAATCAATTGTACTCGGTGCCACTTGCTCCAGGTATAAGGTGAACATACGTCCCGTTTTGAACGGGACAGTCCCGTTTTCGGATCCCCTGTCCCGTTGTCCCCACACACAGCTTCGGGACGCTCAAAATGTCCCGTTTTCAGAGACAGCGTCCGGAAGCTGTGCGCGGGGACAACGGGACAGGCGATCCCTTCCTGTCCCTCTTCTGCCGCACCAAAAAAAAAAAAGCCTCCCTCCAGGCCCGATTTAGGTCCACCGCCGCTGCTCCTCTGCTGCCACTACTCGAACCCGGAAGCCTTCTTCCTGACATCAATTCTGACGTCGGAGAGGACGTTCTGGGCCAGCCAATCACTGCCTGGCTGGCCCGGAACGTCCTCTCTGACGTCAGAATTGACGTCGGAAAGGCTTCCGGGTTCGAGTAGTTTGCAGCAGAGGAGCAGCGATGGTGGACCTAAATCGGGCCTGGAGTGAGGCTTTTGTTTTCCACGGTAGGAGGAGGAGGAGGTAGGCAGGCAGGCAGGCTGGCTGGCTCTGGGGGGGAGGTAAGTAGGCAGGTTTTGGGGGAGGTAGGCAGGCAAGCAGGCAGGCTGGCTGGCTGGCTCTGGAGGAGGTAGGTAGGCAGGTTTTGGGGGAGGTAGGCAGGCAGGCAGGCTGGCTGGCTCTGGGGGAGGGAGGTAGGTAGGCAGGTTTTGGGGGAGGTAGGCTGGCAGGCTGGCTGGCTGGCTCTGGAAGAGGGAGGGAGGTAGGCAGGCTTTGGGGGAGGTAGGCAGGCAGGCTGGCTGGCTCTGGGGGAGGTAGGCAGGCAGACTGGCTGACTTTGGGGGGAGACAGGCAGGCTGGCTTTGGGGGAGGCAGGCAGGCTGGCTCTGGGGGAGGCAGGAAGGCTGGCTCTGGGGGAGGTAGGCCGGCAGGCTTTTTGGGAGGGGGTGGGACAAAGGCTGGAAGCAGTGAGGGGACATAGGAAGGAGGGATGAAGGAAGAAGAGAAAACAGCAGAGAAGGGGGAGTTGTAAGTAGAAGAAAGACTAGAGAGATAAAGGCCTGGACCAAAGGGGAAAGACAGGAGGCAGAAGCAGGACTTTGGGAGGTGCAGACAGAGGGGGAGAGCCCCTGAGGAAGAGCAGAGATAGGCAAGATCATAACAGAGGAGGGAGAGAGAGGGAGACCTGGAACAAAGGTACAAAGGAGAACTGATACTGGATCTGGGGGCACTAAGGACATAGGAAGGAGGCGCTGGGGCACTAAGGACATAGAAAGGGGCACTAAGAACATAGCAAGGGGCACTAAGGACATAGGAACGAGGCGCTGGGGCACTAAGGACATAGGAAGGAGGCACTGGGGGCACTAAGGACATAGGAAGGAGGCGCTAGGGACACTAAGGACATAGGAAGGTACTGGGGGCACTAAGGACATAGGAAGGAAGGAGGGAGGGAATAGAAAGGGACAATTGTTGGGCCTGAGTGCAGAAAGAAATGAAAGATAGGATGCACAGTCAGAGGGAAATGCAACCAGAGACTCATGAAATCACCAGACAGCAAAGGTAGGAAAAATGATTTTATTTTCAATTTAGTGATAAAAATGTGTCAGTTTTGAGAATTTATATCTGCTGTCTATATTTTGCACTATATTTGTCTATTTTTCTATAGTTACTGAGGTGACATCGTTGAAAACCCTCCAAATATAAATAATTAACATTTTCTCTGCGTATAGGGTGCCTTGTGGTTTTTAAAAATTTTTTATGGTTACCATTATGAAATAATAAGATATTGTGTGTACATGAAAAATGAATGGAAGAAATTATGGGAGGGGCTAGGGTGGGATTGGGGGCGGGGCTAGGGTGGGATTGGGGTGGGGCTAGGGCGGGATTGGGGGCGGGACTGAATATTAATAGATGTCCTGTTTTGATGAAAAAAATAAATGGTCATGTTATTCAGGTATTCTGCAAAATCCGTTAGATTAGTGAAATCCTTGGTGGTGTTGTTATAGGTAATGTTATAGGTAATACATCATTCCAAATTTAGCCCCAAGCTGTTTCAGTTTTGGGGGGTATACCAGCAGTAGCTTCCTCATCTTGGCGGTGTGTTTACCCAAATCTGGGACAAATAAAAGGTTGTGCCCTCAAATTTAATGCCTGCTGCATTATAGACATGACTTGCGTGTGCCGTAGCAGCCTCACCACCTTGGGCCGCGGGCAATTGCCAGTATGGTTTGCCAGTATCCCGCGGATGTCCAAAGCAAAAAAAACAAATGGCAAGAGAGAGCCGGCGTGGCTTACCAAAGAGGCTAAGGCAGCCATAAAAGAAAAGAAAGACTCCTTCAAAGCATGGAAACGCACGAAAACGACCGATACTTGGAACAAACACAAGGATGATCAGAAGAAGTATCACAGGGCAGTGAGGGATGCCAAAAAGGACTATGAGGAGAAAATAGCACAGGAGGCCAAAAACTTCAAGCCTTTCTTCAGGTACGTGAAAGGGAAAAAAACCCGCAAAAGAGGCAGTGGGACCGCTGGACGACCAGGGCAGGGAAGGAAAGGGTACATCAAGGACGACAAGCAAATCGCAGACAGACTAAATTCCTTCTTTGCATCTGTTTTTACAAAGGAAGACACGGCAACAATTCCAGAAGCAGTGAAAGTGTTCAAGGGAGCAACAGAGGACAGCCTTACCACAGTGGAAGTGGACTTGGATCAGATTTACCATCAGATCGACAAACTCAAAAGTGACAAATCTCCTGGACCGGACGGAATTCATCCAAGAGTCTTGAAAGAGCTAAAAGTGGAAATTGGTGAACTATTACAAAAACTTGCCAACCTGTCAATCAAAACAGGACAGATACCAGACGACTGGAAGATAGCGAACGTCATGCCGATATTTAAAAAAGGATCAAGAGGAGTACCGGGCAACTATAGACCTGTGAGTCTCACGTCGGTCCCTGGGAAGATGGTTGAGGCGCTGATTAAGGACAGCATAACCCGGCACTTAGACACCCACGACCTGATGAGAGCCAGTCAACATGGATTCAGGAAGGGGAAGTCATGTTTGACGAACCTACTTCAATTTTTTGAGACAGTGAACAGACAAATTGATAGTGGAGAACCGGTGGATATTGTATACTTGGATTTTCAGAAAGCGTTCGACAAGGTTCCACATGTAAGACTCCTCAGGAAACTGCAAGGCCATGGAATAGAAGGAGACATACTAAGATGGATAGGCAACTGGCTGGAGAACAGAAGGCAGAGAGTGGGCATAAATGGGAAATTCTCAGACTGGGAGACTGTGACTAGCGGTGTGTCCCAGGGCTCGGTACTTGGGCCCATCTTATTTAATATTTTCATAAATGACCTGGAGGATGGAACATCTAATGAGCTCATCAAGTTCGCAGATGACACAAAGCTATGCCGGGCAATCAAATCACAGAAGGACAGTGAGGAACTCCAGAGCGACTTGAGTCGATTGGAAAATTGGGCAGATAAATGGCAGATGAAGTTTAATGTGGAAAAATGTAAAGTCATGCACTTAGGCACAAAAAATAAGGAATACAAGTACAGTATGTCCGGTGCAACTCTAGAAAAAACCGAACAGGAAAGGGACCTTGGCGTATTAATCGATAGGACCCTGAAGCCGTCGGCGCAATGCGTGGCGGCAGCGAATAAAGCAAATAGAATGCTAGGCATGATAATGAAGAGAATCACGAGCAGATCGGAGAAAGTAATACTACCGCTATATAGAGCGATGTTCAGACCACACTTGGAATACTGCATCCAGCACTGGTCTCCATACTTAAAAAAGGACTTAAAAGTACTTGAGAGGGTGCAGAAACGAGCAATGAAGCTAATAAAGGGCATGGAGAACTTGGAATATGAGGAACGACTTAAGAGACTGGGATTGTTCTCCCTTGAGAAAAGGAGACTGCGAGGGGATATGATCGAGACTTTCAAGATACTGAAAGGAATCGACCAAATAGAGCACGATAAAAAATTATTTACAATGTCTAATGTGACACGGACAAGAGGACATGGGCTGAAACTAAGGGGGGACAGGTTCAGGACAGATATCAGGAAGTTCTGCTTCACGCAACGAGTGGTGGACACCTGGAATGCTCTCCCGGAGGAGATAATTGCGGAATCCACCGTTCCAGGGTTTAAAGGTAAGTTAGATATACATCTCCTTATGAGTGGCTTAAGGTAACACAGCTAAGGTTAAGCTAGATGCGCATCTCTTATGAGAAGCTTAGAGTATGGGGACTAATACTATGCCAGGGTACACCTGGTGGGGCCTCCGCGTGTGCGGATCGCCGGACTTGATGGACCTAGGGTCTGTTCCAGAGATGGCACGTCTTATGTTCTTATGGTGGGCACCCTATGGGCACTATCGATTTCAAATGGCAAGTCAAAAGATATATCCAGCAATTTCGGCAGCATCTTAACATGAAAATCAGCCATATTTCGGCCTTCACATGCTTCCGGTAGGCTCAGAATTCTAAAATTATTTTGGTGCAAACGGTTATTAAAATCCTCCAATTGGGCCTCTAACGTGGAGATGCGTTTTGCGCTTCGTAAGAGTTCTTTAATATTGGTCTCCGCAGTGGTGACTCGGGTAGCAGTTTTCTCTACTTTAGTTTTTATAGCGGCGAATTCCGACATGAGCGCAGCCAGTTCTGATTTAATTACCTCCGTATCGCTCTTCACTTCAGAGCACATGGCGCGTAGCTCATCTAGGATGGTCTGGGAGATCTCATTGTCTGCTTTGCTTCCAGTTGATTTTATTGGGGAAACCAGGTCAATATTCCTGTGTTTACCCGATTTCCTAGCTGTCATCGTAGTAGGGTTAAAACTACATAGGAGGAAACAAACTTCAAAAATCACACAGCGTGAAAAAATACTCAAGAAAATAAACAAGAAACCCGCTAATGTAAGATATTATAACTTCTTAAAAGTCATTTTCTTCATGTTTTCATCATTGGATAGATTGTGCTCAGAGACATGGAGGAAAAAAGGGGCAGAAGTCCCCAAAAAACATCACCACCCAATCATTGCAAAAATTCCACTTTTTCGTTGTGCATAACTTGAAAAGTTGTATTATTAAATAGCACTTATCTTTTATATGTGGTTCTTTGGCCTCGACGTGGCACGTTTCAAAATTTCTTCAGGAAGCCAAACAGTAACGTCACCGTTTGGCTTCCTGAAGAAATTTTGAAACGTGGCACGTCGAGGCCAAAGAACCACATATAAAAGATAAGTGCTACTTAATAATACAACTGTTCAAGTTATGCACAATGAAAAAGTGTGTTTCAGTGGAAGTTTTTCAATGATTGGGTGGTGAGTTTTTTGGGGACTTCTGCCCCCTTTTTCCTCCATGTCTCTGAGCACAATCTATCCACTGATGAAAACATGAAGAAAATGAGTTTCTAAAGGATTTTTAAGAAGTTATGGTATCTTACATTATCATAGTAGGGTTGCCAAATCTCTAGTCAGAGTGAGAAATCGCTCGGTGGAAAGGCAGGGTATTTCGATTCAGTGATGTGGCTTCACAGGAGCACAGGCTCTATGCGTCCGCCATGATTGGTGCTTGCTAGCGTCCCCCCAAGAGGAAGCAGTTTCTATCGCTTAGGCCTAAGGCCTTAATGGTGGGCGCGACCTTCTTCTTAAAATTCCCTTGTAAATGCCTTATCTCATTTGCAAGTGACAAATATGTGTTTCTGGATCCAGTCCAGTTAGAAGATTTTCTTAGAAATAAACCTTTGCAGATAGTTTCTTAAATTATCATTTTGAGCCGGAGAGTGTAATTGATTGATGATTTAAAGAATGTGCCACATCTCTTAGCCTGCCAAGATGTTAAACTTTGTTACTTTATTTTTTCTTTTAAGCTTTGCCACTCTCGGCCATTTAGTGTGGACTTGATCATTGATAATTATTGCCTTTGACTTTATTCGATGAGCATTTATATGCTATGTTTGAACTGGATATACCTCTGCTTTTGTTATGTAAATGTAACAATAAATTAATAAAAACAAAAAAAGAGCCTCTCGTGAGGAACTTTATCAAAAGCTTTCTGAAAATCTAGATATACTATATCAACCAGCTCACCTTTATCCACATGTTTATTCACACCTTCAAACAAGTCAAGCAAATTTGTGAGGCAAGATCTCCCTCGGCTGAACCCATGCTGACTCTGTCTCATTAAATCATGTTTGTCTACGTGTTCCACAATTCTATTTTTTATAATCGTTTCTACCAATTTGTCAGGCACCGAAGTAAGGCTTACCGGTCTGTAATTTCACAGATCTCCCCTGGAGCCCTTTTTAAAAATTGGCATAACATTGGCCACCCTCCAATCTTCAGGTATTATATACGATTTTAGCGACAGGTTATAGATCACTAACAGCAGGTCAGCAATTTCATGTTTGAGTTCTTTTAATACCCTGGGTTGTATACCATCCGGTCCTGGCGATTTATCACTTTTTAACTTGTTGATTTGGCTCAGTACATCTTCCAGATTCACAGAGATTTCTTTGAGTTCCTCCGCATCATCACCCTTGAAAAAACCATTTCCAGTTCAGGTAGATGTCTTACATCTTCTTCCGTAAAGTCCGAAGCAAAGAATTCATTCAGTCTTTCCGCTATGGCCTTATCCTCCCTGAGCACCTCTTTTACTCCTTGATCATCCAACGATCCCACAGATTCCCTCACAGGTTTTCTGCTTCTGATGTACCTAAAAAATTGCTAGGAGTTTTTGCCTCTTTCGCAAGTTTCTCTTCATATTCTTTAGTAGCTTCTTCAGGGATGTTCAGATTGCCCGTTGTGTAATATATTTGGGCTACAATCCTCATTCAGCCCACAATTTAATATTTTATCTTGTAGTCTTATTTTTTATCTATATACTTCATAATCAGCAATGGGGATTTGAACTTATCTTTAGTTCAGCGCCACCTCTTCCAACAAGTCCCGTTTCAATACTTCATCAGGGAAGAGAGGTGAATAATCATCTTTAGCGCTGCAATGAAAAAAAAAACCCCTTTTAAATTTCATATTTAAACCAAGATAATTTCTCATTTACCAGATTAAACCACCTTTTGTCTACTTGAATTATCTTACCTTACCTTAGCTGAAAGAATTTACCAGTGTGAAAATAGAATGCTGCTGACCCCTTTTGAACTTACTATCCACAAGGACCACCCACCTGATGTCAGAGGGGAATCCCCAATTTCATTGGTTGAGCAGCTGCTTGAAGTAAAAGTGGCAGACCCTGGGGGATTCACTGTCTTCTAGTGAATCCTGCAGGCCTACCTTCTTTGTTTTTTGCTTGCTAAAGTTTGATTAGTTGAGCACATAGGACTGTGAGATTCAATAACAGACAGGACACTCAGGACAGAGGTAAGGAGCCCATAGCTGCAGATTGCTTCTGCCTCATGCCACTGCTTAGCTATAAATGTTCCAAAGTCATTTATTAGCTCTAGGACCTCACTGAGATGCAAGCTTAATTTTCCTTCTGATACATATGTTTGAAGCTATATTTGCCTACCCAAAATATGGATTGGCTTTCTTGTTCAGTTGAGATAGCTCCCCCAAACTCTCTCCTCACAGCTGCCCCATATCTTGCAAATTACCCCACCTTTGAAAACCAGCATTTCAACTGCTCACCACTGTGAACCTTGCCCCCCCCCAAAAACTGCCCAAATCACCCTTTGCAGTGTCAGACAGAATAAATGTAGATCACACAGAACATACAACAGATACATAGATATTTCTACAGATTATAAGTAATCCTCAAGCTTTCATGCACTGCCTTTGAAGTTATTCACATATGTATAAATTTCTGGGTTGATTTTTAAAGCAATTGAACTGGCCAAAAATAGCTCCTAGCCAGTTAAATGGAGTCTTTGGGTTAACTGCTAATTTACTGTGGCACTTATCCGTTTATCTGGAGGCTGTTATAAAGAAAAACACCCTCCAGGGATTCAAGACAAAGTTAGACAAGTTCCTGCTGAACCAGAACATACACAGGTAAGTCTCAGTTAGAGCTCAGGTCCTTGACCTAGGGGCCGCCGCGGGAGCAGACTGCTGGGCACGATGGACCACAGGTCTGACCCATCAGCGGCAATTCTAATAGTGTGGCTAGAATTAACCGTCTAGGACTTTTGAGGGAAGAGTAGGCAAGATAGAGATGAACTTCGGCTTCCTGGACCATGGAAAGGTACTTCAAGGACTGCAGGGATCAGACGGGCTACACCTGACCAGAAGAGGGAAGAACGTCTTTGGACGACGTCTGGCTCGCCTGCTCTGGAGGGCTTTAAACTAGGTGAGCTGGGGAAGGGGACCTACTCTCATCCTGGTAGGGTAAATAACCACTCCATCTTTGAGTTTGAGTTAAGTATTTGTGTCAAAGACAATATTGAGGGGGACAAACTAACTCGAACGGGAAAATCTCCATGCAGACTGGACAAAGATAGAGAATGGACGGCTATGTATGTTAATACATGTAGTTTGGGCAATAAAATTCTGGAACTGGAAACAGAAATGAGAAATGCCGACCTAGATGTGGTGGCGATAACAGAAACCTGGTTCTCGGAGTCCCATGGATGGGATATGGCTATACCAGGATACAACTTGCTCCGTCGAGACAGAGAAGGCAAAACTGGAGGAGGGGTAGCACTGTAATTAAAGAGGACATCAAAGTTACCAGGATCATAGACGTCAAGTATACGGGGGAATCCCTCTGGGTGAATCTTGCCAGGGGCAATGACAAATGCCTGTATCTTGGTGATGTGTACAGACCTCCAAGACAACAGGACAACATAGACAAAGAATTAATCGAAGACATCGAACCCATCACTCTGCGTGGAGACACTGTGCTGTTGGGGGACTTCAATATGCCTGATGTAGACTGGAACAAACTTTCTGCTATGGCCAGCGGCAGCAGGAGGCTACTAACCTCTATACGGAGAGCACGCCTCAAACAGATGGTATTGGAGCCCACCAGGGATCGGGCGATTCTGGACCTGTTACTCACCAATGGAGACAGTGACACAGAGGTTTCGGTAGGAGATGCTTTGGCCTCCAATGACTACAACATGGTGTGGTTTCACCTCAGGAAGGGATTCACTAGGTCAAATACATCGACAGAGGTCCTTAACTTTAAGGGAGCTAGCTTCCAGAGCATGGGAGATTTTGTTTATGAGGCACTGCAAAACCAGGACACAATGGACAGTGTGGAGGTACTGTGGTCGGCTCTGAAATCTACCCTGCAGGAAGAAACTAAACTCTGCATAAAAACTGTGAGTAAACGACGGAGAAATAATAGACCCCAGTGGTTCTCCGCAGAGATCTAAGAACTAGTAAAGCAAAAGAAAAGAGCATTTGTATCCTACAAACAATCACAATGACCGGAAGCTAAATAAACCTATCTGGTGAAATCTAGAACTGTTAAAACAGCAGTCAGGGATGCCAAACTCCGGATGGAGGAAAAGATAGCTAGGCATGTTAAAAAAGGGGATAAATCCTTTTTCAGGTATGTTAGCGACAGAAAAAAGAACTCAGACCGATTTGTATGCCTAAGGAAACCTGACGGTAACTTTGTAGACTCGGACTCAGATAAAGGCGAACTACTCAATAGCTACTTCTGCTCAGTCTTTATCTGTGAGGCGCCGAGATCCAGACCGCAGCTACAGACAAGGGGGTGCTCGGAGGACCCGTTCCGGGATTTTGAATTTACCGCTTTTCAATCTTTCCCTAAGCAAGGGAAAAGTCTCTTTGGACTGGAAAATGCTAACGTCATTCTACTTCACTAAAAGGGATGCAGGTCAGAGGCTGAAAATTATAGACTGGTGAGTCTCACATCAATAATGTGTAAACTTATGGAAACGTTGATTAAAAACAGATTGGAAACGATTCTGGATGACGAGAGACTGAGGGATCCCCACCAGCATGAGTTTACGAAGGGAAGGTCTTGTCAATCCAATCTGATAAACTTCTTTGTCTGGGTAACAAAAAAACTGGATGTAGTGTATCTGGACTTCAGTAAGGCTTTTGATAGTGTCCCACACTGTAGGTTATTAAACAAGATGAATACGATGGGAGTAGGAGAAACATTGAGTGCATGGGTTAAAGACTGGCTCAGTGGTATACTTCAGAGGGTGGTGGTAAATGGTACTCCCTCAGAAACGTCAAACGTGACCAGTGGAGTGCCGCAGGGCTTGGTCTTGGGTCCGATACTATTTAATATCTTTATATGAGACCTGCCTCAGGGTCTTCGAGGTAAAATTATATTATTTGCCAATGATGCTAAGCTATGCAACGTTGTGGACAGCGCAAACGTGCCCGACACTTTGAGGCAGGACCTACTTTTACTGGAACAATGGTCTAATACTTAGCATCTGAGTTTTAATGCCAAAAAGTGTAAGGTTATGCACCTTGGTAGTGGTAACCTCTGCAGAACATACACCCTGAGTGGTGAAAACTTAACAAGAACTGTTGCAGAATGGGACCTGGGTGTAATTATTAGTGAAGATATGAAAACTGCCAATCAAGTGGAGAGAGCTTCAGCCAAGGCTAGACAAATGCTGAGTTGCATCTGAAGAAGTTTTGTCAGCTGAAAGCCTGAAGTTATAATGCCGTTGTACAGGTCCATGGTGAGACCTCATCTGGAGTACTGTGTTCAGTTTTGGAGGCCACATTATCAAAAGGATGTGAAGAGAATGGAATCAGTTCAGCGAATGGCCACTAAGATGGTCTCAGGACTCAAGGATCTCCCATATAAAGAATGTCTAAGCAGGCTGCAGTTATATTCTCTCGAAGAACGCAGGGAGAGGGGAGACATGATAGAGACATTCAAATATCTTACAGGCCGTACTGAGGTGGAAGAAGATATCTTTTTCCCTACAGGTTCCACAGCAACAAGAGGGCATCCACTCAAACTCAAGGTAGTTGAGGCCAATAACGTGCTCGACTTCAAGGGACGATGGGATAAACATGTGGGTTCGCTCCGGGTAAATGCTTAGGGGAGGGTTCTTTTAGAGGGAGGATTCTTTGAGTGGGCAAACTTGTTGGGCCGACGGCCCTTTTCTGTCCTCATGCTCTATGTTTCTATGTTTCTATCTATTGCACTTCTTTGAAGGTATTAACAAACGGATGGACAAAGAGGACCTCATAGACATCGTATACTTAGATTTCCAAAAAGCCTTTGGCAAGGTATCCCATGTACGCCTACTACGGAAACTGAAGAACCATGGGGTGGAAGGAGATGTACATAGATGGATGAAAAATTGGTTGGCGGGTAGAAAGCAAAGGGTAGGAGTGAAGAGCAACTACTCAGACTGGAGGAGGGTCACGAGTGGTGTTCTGCAGGGGTCGGTACTTGGACCGCTGCTATCAATGTATTTATAAATGATCTAGAAACAGGGACGAAGTGCAAAGTAATAAAATTCGCAGATGACACCAAACTATTTAGTGGAGTTAGGACTAAAGAGAACTGTGAAGATTTACAAAGGGACCTGAACAAACTAGGAGAGTGGGTGATGAGATGGCAGATAAAGTTTAATGTAGAGAAATATAAAGTCTTGCATGTAGGAAATAGAAACCCGAAGTACAGCTATACGATGGGAGGGCTGGTAATGGTTGAAAGTACCCAAGAAAAGGACTTGGGGGTAATAGTGGACAACACAATGAAGCTGTCGGCACAGTGTGCAGCGGCCTCTAAGAAGATGAATAGAATGCTGGGTACTATCAAGAAAGGTATTACAACCTGAATGAAAGAAGTTATCCTGCCGTTGTATCGGGTGATGGTGCGCCCACATATGGAGTACTACGTCCAATATTGGTTGCTGTACCTTAAGAAGGATATGGCGATAGTCGAGAAGGTTCAGAAAAGAGCGACACAATTGATAAAAGGTATGGAAAACCTTTCATATACTGAAAGATTGGAGAAATTGGGGCTCTTTTCCCTAGAAAAATGGAGACTTAGAGGGGACATGATAGAGACCTACAAGATCATGAAGAGCATGGAGAAAGTGGAGAGGGACAGATTCTTCAAACGTTCAAAAACTACAAGAACGAGAGGGCATTCGGAAAAATTAAGAGGGTACAGATTCATAACCAATGCTAGGAAATTCTTCTTCACCCAAAGGGTTGTGGACACCTGGAATGCGCTTCCAGAGGGTGTGATAGGACAGAGTACGGTTTTGGGGTTCAAGAAGGGATTGGATAATTTCCTGAAGGAAAAGGGGATAAAAGGGTATAGATAGAGGATTACTATACAGGTCCTGGACATGATGGGCCACTGCGTGAGCGGACTGCTTGGCATGATGGACCTCTGGTCTGACCTAGCAGAAGCACTGTTTATGTTCTTATGTTCTTATACATCGTATTCAGCATAAAATCAAAATAAAATACCAGCTTGACAATAATAGCAATACAATCACTTTTCTTATTCCAAGAATCAATCTCAAGCAACCTAACACAACTCAGATTTTCACCGACCAACATTTCATACTGTGTATTTCATACAATAAAAGAGATGTCTTTTCAACAGTTCTTAAAGACATCCAAATTATTTTGGATGTAAGACGGGAGTCTAGTCCACTCTTCTGGACCACAACATGAAAATGCCTCCACTCTCACAGCCCGAAGGCTCAGCTCTTTCTTGATGGTATCGCCAGGTCATGTTCTGTTGCCGAGCACAGCTTTTGCAACTTGATGTAAGGAAATACACTATAACTTATAACACTACAAGTAGGGAGTACACAAAGAGACTTTCTAGCATCACATGTCAAACAAACAGAAGGACTGCTAGGAAAGAAGCTGAAGACAAGAATGCAGAAGATAGCATTCTCGGAGATCCTGCCGGTATCCAGGGCCAACGAGAAGAGGCAGATGGAGCTGCAAGCAGTCAACGCGTGGATGCAGCGCTGGTGTGAGGAAGAAGGATTCCACTTCATGTGCAACTGGATGATGTTCTGGGGGAACAGCAAGCTATACAGGAAGGACGGACTCTACCTCAGCAGAGATGGAATGAGGCTTCTGGAAAGCAACATCAAGAGAGAAGTTGAGAAGTTTTTAAACTAGGAAGACAAAACCTTTGCCTTCCAAGCAGCCAAGCTGAACCCATGGCTAGCCTAAATGATACTCAAGGCCCCCACTTACCTCGACTTCAGAAAATTACTCAAAACTTACCTATTCAGCAAACAAGACCCTTAACCATTCCCCCTTCTGGCAATCGCCTGGCCCCTCGCTCGGCTCATCTCTTTCTTCTACCCTCTTCCTTCTTCATCTGCCAAGTTCGGCTAAATTTGTTGTAAATCTGATAAATTATTGTAAATCTGCATGTCAATGCGGATCCTAATCTAATTGCTGTGAACCGCCTAGAACTCGCTGGGTATGGCGGTTTATAAGAATAAAATTATTATTATTATTATAAGAGACTTTTAAAATACTAAAAGAAATAGATAAAATGGAGCAAGCTCACTCACCAGCAGGGGGAAAGGATGGTGAGCAAGTAACAACGTTATTCACATTGTCAAATGTGACTCGGACAAGAGGTCATGGACTGAAGCTGAGAGGGGACACGGCCAGGACAAATGTCAGAAAGTTCTGCTTCGCACAGTGAGTGGTAAACGCCTGGAACTCTCTCCCAGAAGAGGTGGTGGAGGAAACCACCATTCTAGGATTTAAGGAAAAATTGGATGCACATCTTCTTGCAGGACACATTGAGGGATACGAGTGACTAAGATATTCACCGGGGTACGCCTGGCTGAGCCTCCGCAGGTGCGGATCGCTGGACTAGATGGACCCCAGGTCTGATCCAGTGCAGGCATTTCTTATGTTCTTATCAGGCTATATGCTGGAAACAAAGAAGAGAAACTGACAGGGTTGACGGTCAGTCTAGATGAGGTATGCAGATTGATAGACTAAAGAGCGATAAATCCCTGGGGCCAGATGGCATCCATCCGAGGGTAATCAAGGAACTGAAAGGGGCTATAGCTGAACTGCTTCAACTAATAGCCAATTAAATTGGGAAGGATTCCGGAAGACTGGAAAGTGGCAAATGTTACGCCGCTCTTCAAGAAAGGTTCGATGGGAGATCTGGGAAACTACAAACCGATGAGTCTGACCTCGGTACCGGGAAAGATGGTAGAGGCACTGATAAAGGACCGCATTATTGATCACCTTGACGGACATGATCTGATGAGGACCAGCCAGCATGGCTTCAGCAAAGGAAGATCTTGCTTGACGAACTTTCTGCACTTCTTCGAGGGAGTAAACAGGCAGATAGACAAGGGTGACCTGGTCGACATTGTATATCTGGATTTTCAGAAGGCGCTCGACAAGGTTCAACATGAATGACTACTTCGAAAAATTGCGAGCCATGGAATTGAGGGTGAAATACTCATGTGGATTAAAAACTGGCTGGCGGATAGGAAACAGAGAGTGGGGGTAAATGGATAATACTTAGACTGGATAAGCATCACGAGTGGAGTGCCGCAGGGTTTGGTGCTTGAACCCCGGAGGAGAGCAGAAGAGCAGGTGAGGAGAGGAGAAGGGCAGGCGAGGAGAGGGAAGGAGATCCAGTGAGGCAGCGTGAGGGGAAAGCCGACAGGGGAGCAGAGAGCCAGAGGCAGGCGAGAGGAAGCTCCGCCCACCCACACCGCATCAGCGGCTTCAGCCCAGACTCCCCCTTAAGAGGAGGGGAGCTGTGGCGAGGGGCTCACTGCTCGAACCCCGGAGAGCAGAGCAGGTGAGGAGAGGAGAAGGGCAGGCGAGGAGAGGGAAGGTGATCCAGTGAGGCAGCACAAGGGGAAAGCCGACAGGGGAGCTGAGAGCCAGGGGCAGGCAAGAGGAAGCTCCGCCCACCCCCACCGTGTCAGTGGCTTCAGCCCAGACTCCCTCTTAAAAGGGGGGAGCCAACAGCGCGCAGCCGTTCGGCGCATGGCGAAGGCGAGAGGGAAAGGGCTCGCCTTAGCGAGAGCGCCTTTGTGAAGGGCCTTGAGAAGGGCCAAGCAAATAACAGAAGAGGACTCCAGGACACCAGCGAAGCACAGGAAGGTAAGGAAGAAGTGGACACACGCACAGGGAGAGCACACACACAAGACCAAGAAGGATAGAGAGGCAGTAGGCTCCAGGGACAAGGAAGAAGTAGGCCCAAGAAAGGATAGCACTTACTCACAAGCAAAAGAAAGCGACATACAAGTAGGTAGGAAGCAGCCAACACAGGGGAGAGCACACAAACATACACTAAAACAGGAACAGAATATACCTAATAATTTGAAGGGGAAGAATGGAAGCAGCAAGAACCCAGAAGAGCTTTCCAGTATATTGCACGGAGTGTCATATGTACGACTACCTCCCGTCGGGACGGCAGGTGTACATATGCAGTCAGTGTCAGGAACTGGAAAGCCTGAAGAAGGAGGTTGGATGACTACAGTGCAGGATTCAGGAACTGGAGGGACTCCACATCTCGGAAGACCCGTTCAAGGCAGCCGAAGACCCCATAAGAGAGAGCCCATAAGAGAGGGAACTTGAGAGATTCATCGAGGAGGCCCACAGGTGGCTGGAAGAACAGGGTTACCAGCAACGTTGGAGCGAGGAAGCTACGCCCATGCGAGTTGGAAGACTGGAACCAGCAGGCACCAGGGATGAAGGAGCTCATGGTGGAATTGAGCAAGCAGAGGAGGCAAAGACTCACCAGTACACTGAAGGAGAAGTACCGAACCACGCTGAAGATACAGACTTGCGACCGGAGAGGAAGATAAAAAAAGAGAAATCTGCAATCATAGTGGGGGACTCAATCCTGAGAGAAGTGGACAGTCACATAGCAGGAGGGAGGGATGACCTGTCTCCTGGGAGCAAGAACGAAGGACATCACCGACAGAATCGAGAGGATCCTGGAAGGAGCGGAAACGGAAGAGACGGCAGTGATGATCCACGTTGGAACAAATGAAGTCAACAGGAGGAATTACAGCAGGACTGCACTAACTGAATAGTTCAAGACCCTGGGAAGGAAACTGAAGCTGAGGACACAGAGGATAGCATTCTCAGAGATCCTGCCAATACCGAGGGCAGACTTGAAGAGGCAGACTGAACTACATGGTTGAGGAGATGGTGCAAAGAAGAGGGTTTCCACTTTGTGAGGAACTGGACTACCTTTTGGGGAAAGAACAAGCTCTTCAGGAGGGACGGACTACACCTGAGCACGGCAGGAACGAGACTTCTAGCAGGCAACGTCAAGAGAGGAATAGAGCAGGCTTTAAACTAAGAAGAAGGGGAAAGCCGACAGTCGACCTGTCGTCGACGGTTCGGACAAGAGTATCCAGAGAAGATACTGAGAGGGAAAAACACTGGGAAATAACAAAAGGCAAACAACAGGAGTTAAAGAAACACGGGAAGCCGGAGGACAAAAAGAAGGGCAAACAGCGGGAGCTAGAAAAACAAGAGAAATCGAGGATACAAGATGAGGACAAACAAGATGCACCAAAGAAAGAGGAAGAAATGAACAGAAAGCAAGGACTGGCAGAGGAGGACGACAAGAGGAGAAATCCTCAAGGAATAAAAACAGGGATAAGAAAAAAACAGGACTTAAATTGCTTGTACGCAAATGCGAGGAGCCTGAAGAACAAAATGGATGAACTAGAAGTCACGGCCCAAAAAGAGGATCTAGACATCATTGGAATCACTGAAACTTGGTGGAATGAAGAAAACAAATGGGACATAGTACTCCCAGGGTACAAACTCTACAGAAGAGACAGGACACACAAGAAGGGTGAAGAATAGCACAATACATAAAAGACATTATCCACTCGACTGGAATGGACACGGTAACAAAAATGGAAGGATTGGAGTCATTATGGGTTAAACTACCAGGAAGAAATGGATCTGACTTAAAAGTAGGACTATATTATCGTCCACCTGGACAAGCAGAAGCAGATGACAAGGAACTGGAAGCAGAATTGAGGCGGGAATGCAGAAACGGAAAAGTCATGGTAATGGGGGACTTTAACTACCCTGGGATAGACTGGAGTATTGGAAGCTCATCCAGTGCTAGGGAAACAGAATTCCTAGAGGCCGTGCGGGACTGTTTCCTGGAACAACTCGTCAAGGAGCCAACAAGAGGGAATGTCACGCTTGACCTAATCCTCAACGGACTGGGAGGGCCTGCAAAGGATGTAGAAGTAGTAGGACCGCTAGGGAACAGCGACAACAACATGATCAAGTACAAATTAGAAGTAGGAACAGCCAAAGGGAAGAGAACCACAGCGACAACGCTCAACTTCAAGAAAGGGAACTATGACGCAATGAGGGCAATGGTGAAAAAGAAGCTTAGGAACAGCTCAAAAAAACCAGAGAGCGTGGAGCAAGCCTGGTCCCTCTTCAAGGACACAGTGCTAGAAGCACAAAATCTGTACATCCCTAGATTTAGAAAGGGGTGCAAAAAGAATAAACAAAAGACCCAGTATGGATAACAAATATAGTGAAAAAAGCAATAGTCGACAAGAAAAAATCATTCCAGAAGTGGAAAAAGGACAAAACCGGGGATAACTGGGAAGAGCACAGGAAAATTCAAAAAGAATGCCACCAAGTGGTTAGGAGAGCAAAAAGAGAATATGAAGAGAGACTGGCCAGGGAAGCAAAAAACTTCAAATTGTTCTACAGATATGTTAAAGGGAAGCAACCCCAAGGGAGGAAGTAGGACCACTGGATGATGGAGATAGAAAGGGAGTAGTAAAGGAGGAAAAAGAGGTGGCTGATAGGTTAAACAGGTTCTTCTCGTCAGTCTTCACAAGAGAGGACACAACCAACGTACCGGAACCTGAGAAAATCTTCAATGGAGACCAAGAAGAAAAACTATCGACAATAGAAGTAAGCCTCGAGGATGTCCTACAACAGGTAGATAGATTGAAAACAGACAAATCCCCGGGCCCAGATTGAATCCACCCAAGCGTATTAAAAGAACTGAAAAACGAAAAAGCAGAATTACTCCAACTAGTTTGCAACCTATCCTTGTAAAAAGGGGAGATCCAGGAGGACTGGAGAGTAGCAAATGTTACACCTATCTTCAAAAAGGGATCGAGAGGGGACCCAGGAAACTACAGACCGGTAAGTCTGACTTCAGGCTCGGGCAAGATGGTGGAAGCACTGATAAAAAACAGCATCAGTGAGCACATAGACAGAAATAGGCTACTGAAAACGACCCAACACGGCTTCTGCAAAGGAAGATCGTGTTAAATGAACTTACTACACTTCTTTGAAGAGATAAACAGACAGATGGACAGAGGAGATTCCATAGACATCATTTATCTGGACTTCCAAAATCCTTTGACAAGGTACCCCATGAGCTTGGGAAGCTGTGGAACCACAGGGTGGAAGGCGATGTATACAGATGGGTTAAGCACTGGTTGGCAGGCAGGAAGCAGAGGGTGGGAGTGAAGGGCCACTACTCAAACTGGAGAGAGGTCACAAGCGGTTTTCCGCAGGGGTCAGTACTCGGACCGCTGCTGTTCAATGTATTTATTAATGACCTAGAAACAGAGACGAAGTGTGAAGTTATAAAATTTGCGGATGACACCAAACTCGGTAGCAGGGTAAGAACAGTAGAGGAATGCAAAGAATTACAAAGGGATCTGAACAAGCTGAAGGAGTGGGCAAATAAATGGCAGATGAGCTTCAATGTGGAAAAATGCAAGGTCATGCATGTAGGGAAAAAGAACCCGAGGTTCTGCTACAAAATGGGGGGTTGGTACTGGGGGAAAGTAACCTTGAAAAGGACTTGGGAGTGCTGGTGGACGCCACAATGAAGCCATTGGCACAATGTGCAGCGGCCTCAAGGAAAGCAAACAGAATGTTGGGTATCATCAAGAAGGGTATTACAACCAGAACAAAGGAAGTTATCCTGCCGCTGTATCGAGCGGTGGTGCAACCGCATCTGGAGTACTGTGTTCAGTAATGGTTGCCGTATCTGAAGAAGGATATGGCGATACTTGAGAGGGTCCAGAAAGAGCTACACGTATGATAAAGGGTATGGAAAACCTTTCATACGCAGACAGGCTAGAGAAACTGGGGCTCTTCTCCCTGGAAAAGCGGAGACTCAGAGGAGACATGATAGAGACATATAAGATCATGAAGGGCATTGAGAATGTGGACAGAGACAGATTCTTCAGCCTACAGGGAACTACAAGAACAAGGGGGCACTCGGAGAAACTAAAAGGGGACAGGTTTAAAACCAATGCCAGGAAGTACTTCTTCACTCAGAGGGTGGTGGATACCTGGAATGCGCTTCCGGAGGGTGTGATAGGACAGAGTACTTTACAGGGTTTCATAGAGAAATTGGATAAATTCTTGAAAGAAGAAGTTATTGAAGGATATAGATAGGGAAGATATATGATGAAGAAGGGTACAGTTAGAAGGATATAGATAAGGAAGGATAAAAAGGATTGAGGGATATAAGGGATTACTTACAGGTCATGGACCTGATGGGCCGCTGCGGGAGCGGACTGCCGGGCGAGATGGACTTCTGGTCTGACCCGGCGGAGGCAATTCTTATGTTCTTATGACCCATGCTCATCAATATATTTATAAATGACCTGGAAATTGGTACAAGTGAGGTGATTAAATTTGCAGACGATACAAAGTTATTCAGAGTAGTGAATATGCAGGAGGATTGTGAAGACCTGCAACGTAACATAAACACGCTGGAGAAATGGGCCGCCATATGGCAAATAAGGTTTAACGTGGATAAGTGTAAGGTGATGCATTTCAGTAACAAAAATCTTATACACGAATACAGGATGTCCGGGGCATTACTTGGAGAGATTCCCCAGGAAAGAGACTTGGGAGTACTGGTCGACAAGTCAATGAAGCCATCTATGCAGTGTGCGGCAGCAGCAAAAAGGGTGAACAGAATGTTGGGAATGATTAAGAAGGGATCACGAATAGATTGGAGAAGGTTATCA
This sequence comes from Geotrypetes seraphini, assembly GCF_902459505.1. Classification (NCBI taxonomy): domain Eukaryota; kingdom Metazoa; phylum Chordata; class Amphibia; order Gymnophiona; family Dermophiidae; genus Geotrypetes; species Geotrypetes seraphini. The sequence continues at coordinate 189,606,270 of NC_047090.1, read as the reverse complement.
TGCCGCTTTACCAGGCCTTGGTACGCCCTCACCTGGAATACTGTGTCCAGCACTTGTCGCCGTACATGAAGAAAGACACAGTACTACTCGAAAGGGTCCAGAGAAGGGCGACTAAAATGGTTAAGGGGCTGGAAGAGTTGCCGTACAGTGAGAGATTAGAGAAACTGGGCCTCTTCTCCCTTGAAAAGAGGAGACTGAGAGGGGACATGATCGAAACGTTCAAGATAATGAAGGGAATAGACTTAGTAGATAAAGACAGGTTGTTCACCCTCCCCAAGGCAGAGAGAATGAAAGGGCACTCTCTAAAGTTAAAAGGGGATTGATTCTGTACAAACGTAAGGAAATTCTTCTTCACCCAGAGAGTGGTAAAAAACTGGAACACTCTTCCGGAGGGTGTTATAGGGAAACACCCTCCAGGAATTCAAGACAAAGTTAGACAAAAGATAAGCTCCTGCTGAAGCAGAATGTACGCAGGTAAGGCTAGTCTCAGTTAGGGTATTGGTCTTTGATCTAAGGGGCCACCGTGTGAGCGGATTGCTGGGCACGATAGACCACTGGCCTGACCCAGCAGTGGCATTTCTTATGTTCTTATGTAATTAAACACTGGAATTAATTGCTAGAGAAAGTGGTAAAAGTAGTTAGCGTAGCAGGGATTAAAAAAGTTTGAATAATTTCCTATAATCCCTAAACAATTATTAAGATGGACTTGGGATAATCCACTGCTCATTCCTAAAATAAGCAGCATAAAATCTATTTTAGTTTTTGGGATTTTGTGACCTGGATTGGCCATGTTGGAAACAGGATAATAGGCTTCAGGGACCTTCGAGCAGTCCCAGTATGGCATCTCTTATGTTCTTATGTAGCTGCCCTCTGGACCAACTCCATCTTGTTTATATCTTTTTGAAAGTGCAATCGCCACAATTATAGCAGTCCTTTAAACAGAGGTTTATACCGAGGCATTATAACCTCATTTTTTCCTACTGGCCATTCCTCTATCTATGCAGCCAAACATCCTTCTGGCTTTTTCTGTCACCTTTTCTATCTATTTGGCTGCCTTAGGGAGCTTCTGGGTTCAAATCCTACACTGCTCCCTGTGACAATGGGCAAATCACTTAATCTTCCACTGCTCACCGGGACCTATAGGGAAAATTAATATATAACTTTTGTAATGATTTAACCCTACATTAGATCATTTTCAGTGCCCCCCCACCCCCAGTGCAAAGTTGGTATCATTGAACAGATAAGAGACTTCATTTGGAGGCAGTCAGTGAGAAGACTGGAGAGCAACCTGCTACAGTTCCAAGCACAGAAGGAAGCTCTTGACCCTGAGAAAGGGGTTATTGGAAGACTGTTAAGGTTCTGTCAGTTTATGTAGCTCTTTCAGGACCTATTTTTCTGCTTTGAAGCAGTGGATCTCTGCCATCATCCAAAACTTGCACCCCAAGGCAACAACTCTAAGCCGACTCTGTGCTCCATCCAACTTTGGAGAGAATAAGGGGGAATAAGTTCAGCTCTATGTCATAGGTTGCCCCTCTTGACCTCATTACATAGCCGAGTCAGGGAAGAGTAACCTACACATATACTGTAAAAAAACAAAAAGGAAAGTGGATCCTTTCTCCCTCTACAGCAGGGGTGTCCAACCTTTTGGTTTCCCTGGGCCGCATTGGCCTCCCAAAATTTTCTGGGGCAGCACAAACACTAATACTAGCTGATGAGCCAAAAAAAGGTTGAGTAGGTCCCAAATTTGCAATCACTAATATAGAAGATGTATGTATCTAATAATAAACCTTCATTAAAGGAACATTGTGTAGAGGAACCCAAAAAAGCAGCAATACTTACTCTGACTGAGTGATCCTCCATATACACTGCTGACAGTGAGAGCAGCCACAGGCTTCCGTATCCCCATTCTGATGAGCAGGGATGCGTGCTCCTGGTTCTCCCATTCACTTCTATTACAGCTATGGTGAGCCTCTTCAGAGCAGGGATGCTGAATCAGCTGTCAGCAGCGCACATGGAGGATCGTTTAATCAGGGTAAATATTATTGCTTTTTTGGGCCTCCCACTTTGAGCTTAGGCTCCTTGAAAATGAATATCTCCCTGCTGTAGCTAGTAGGAATCCTCAAGCCTCACCAACTGACGGCCACCTCCTCCCCCTTCCAACTTTCCAAGTTCTGCAGCTGGCAGCAATATTGCAGAATTGCTGCCTTCCCTCCTCCATTCTCCCCCTCCCCCTTGGCTTTCATGCATGCATGAAAGCAGAGGTAGCTTAAGGATATTGCCATTGGCTGCATAGCTTGGAGATTTTGAGTTGTCAGACTGGAGGAAGATGTCTTCAGTTGGCAGGGCTTGGGAATCTCCACTAGCTCATATATACTTATAAATTGCACTCAGGCAGGGAGAAACTTTGGTGCCCATCCACTAATTTTGGGCTCCAGTCCCTCCCCCAAATCAGCTGTATATGACTAAGCCATTGAATAGAAAAATAATTGTGATGCACATATCCCAAAGCTAACATATTCCAGTTAATAAATTCAAAATAAAACAATTTTTTCTACCTTGTTGTCTGGATGTTTTGTTTTTCCATCATCTTGGTCCCAGTTTCTCTTTCTGCTTTTTCTCTATCTTCAACTAATTCTCTTTCCAGTGTCTGCTGTCCATTTTTTTCTCCTCTTCTCTCGTTCCATTTCCTTCTTATGCCTGTCTCCAACGTATTGATTTTTCCCTTTCAGCTTTCTTAACTTTTTCTTTTCTGCCTTTGTCTACCCAAATCTTGCCTTCTTTCTCACCCTTCTTCTTTTTAAATGTTCAGCTATTTCTAAATTCTCCATCTTCTCTCAGTCTCTAGCTCTCTCATTTTCCATCTCACTCCTTTCCCAGCCTCCTATTCCCTTCGATCTACTCCCCATTACCACATTTCTACCACTGTACTCATTGCTCTCTCACTCATCTTGACATTTCCATTTTGACCTCATCCACATGGTTCACCACTTTCAAAATTCTCCTCCCTCTCTCCACTAGTCAGGCTATAACTCCCTGTCCCTTTCTTTCCATACCCTAGCATTATCTTATCCCAGGTCTCTTCCCTCCTGCCCTTCCATGGTTCCATCTCTCCTCCTCTATCTCTATGGTCCAACATTTTGCTCCCTCTCTTTTCTGTTTTTCTTCTTCCCTCCCCCCTTGATGCTGAACAATGAAATGGAGATAAAAAAAAGAGATACTGCATCTCTCTGCCTTCCATCCACAGGCCTAACATTTCTCCCTCCCTCCCATCCCCAGATCGAACTTCTCTCCCTTTCTCTTCCCAACTGCCCCCATCCCATCTCTCCCCCTGCCTGCCTGCCTCCCTTCCCCAGGTCCACCATTTTTTTCTTTCTCTTCCTAACAGTTCTCCCTTCAAGTATCTCTTTCCCTCTCCTGCCACACTACCCCAGGTCCAACTTCTCTTCCTTCAGACCATTGCCTACCATCTCTTTCTCTGTCCTCTGTTTCTGGTCCCATAAGCTCTCCCACCAGGCCCAATCTGGCTCTTCTTTTAATACCCTGTTCCCCCTCAAAAAAAGTCCAGGAGGCTTCCTTGGCCCAGCATGTTCTCCCCCTTCTCTTTGCACCCATGCATCTCTACCTCACTCCTCTCCCACCACCATGTCCAATAATTCTCTCTCTGTCTCTGTCCCTCCTCTCTCTGCCCAACAGTTCTCCTCTTTCTTTATCTCCACAATTGCACCATTTCTTTCCCTCTCTCATATACCCAATTATCCTTTTCTATTATCTCCCTCACCTCTGCATCTCTTTCTTTCATTCCCTCCATTCTTCCATCTTATGGCTCATGCTCCCCTCTATCTTTCCCTTCATTCTGTCTCCTTCACTGCTGCCCCCAGCCCTCTCTGCCTTCTCCTGAAGGGCTACTCATTGCTGGTGTCTGTAACTTCCAGTTCCTAAGCCTGTTGATTTTAAAGATTATTTTAGCACAGGGGAATAGCTTGGATCTTTATGAGACTGGAGAAGAGAGGGCTCCTTCCATAAACTGTCTATCCTGTGTCCCTTCTCTCATTTGTATATGATTCATTTCAGCTTCACCCCCTCTTCATTTTTCTGTCTTCACCCCCTCCCCTATGCTCTGGCATCTCTTTCTTCTTCTTTCCTTCCTTCCTAACCATTCCACCCTATGGTCTGGCATCTCTATCTCCTTCCCTTCACTCCCCCATACCCTGGTACCTCCTCTCTGGCACCTCTTCTCCCTCTGGTCTGGAATTTGTCTCCTTAGTTTCCCTTCCCTCCCCTCATGCCCTGGCAACTTTCCTCTCCTTCCAACTCCCCCTTCCCCTTGCCCTCCATTATCTGGCATCCCCTCTCCTTCCTTTCTTTCCCTCCCTCCTTCTTTCCTTTCCCCATGCATTTCTTCCTCCCCCTCCATGGTCTGGTATCTCCCTCCAATGGACTTGCCATCTCTCATTCCTCTCCCTTTTCCTTCTCCCTCTTTCCCTCTCTCTCCCCAATTGGATGCAGCAGCAGCAGCATTTCTCTTCCCCCTTCCCTTCCCTGTGCAGAAGCAGCATTTCTCCCCCCCACAGCCATCAGCAGTGCAACACTCACCCTCAAATTACTCCTGGCCAAAGTGAAGCATTTGCTTAATACTGCTGATTCCTTCTCATTCTCCAGCCAGGTCATGCAAAGCACTGGGTTGTAGGCCTTGTCCATGGAGCAGCGCTGTAGGTTCAATGTGGCCATGTAAGGGTCAGCACTGGGGAAGGGCTCGAGGGGTGTGCACACCACCTGCAGCTGCCCCAGGCCGCCAACAAGGAGCTCGAGCTCTTCGCTCTGCAGGCTCAGTGCGCCATAGCCCAGCTCACCCCCGGCAGGGTCATCAGCTCCTCCTCAGTGGCCGTGTTGATCTTCAGTTATTCTGGGCTCACCAGGATCTGGCTGAAGGGTCTTGGGGAATGGAGCGGTGGCAGTCCAGAGTTTTGCCCATTTTTTAAAAGTTATTGTTGCTTCTGATGATGTTTAAGTGCCTGCAACATGAGCTCAAAGCCGCGGGCAGTGGCTTCCATGTGTCTCCTACAACTGATCTGGAAGCATTCCTTCTGACATTGCAACGTCAGAGGGAACACTTCTAGGTCAGCCACAACAGGCACATAGGATCTGCTGCTCGCAGCTTTGAGCAATGCTGCAGCAAGATGGAGGATGGAGCTGGCAAGACTGAAAATCACCCGGGGGCGGCAGAGGAAAATACCACATCACCCTCGAGCGTGAGCGGGGGTCGCACAAAATACTTCACGGAGCCACATACAGCCCAAGGGCCACGGGTTGGACACCCCTGCGCTACAGTTTTATAAACACCTGATTTTACCGAAAAATCTTGTTTCCATACAGAAAAGGTTTCTAGAATTACATATTTGTGACTAGGAAAATTAATAGCCTGGGAAGATTCTAGGAACTTTCAAATACATCCACAATTGGGGTTCAAACCTGGCAATATCTGATGTGCCTTGTACACATCTTTCTTTTGATTTACAAAATGCTTGTCAGTTAGGACATTACTTGCTTTCTTTTCTCACAGAAAGTCTTAAGTAGATGAAAGGGATTGGCACTTGTACAAGATTTAGTGCATAGACAGAACCAAATGACCTCATAGATGATGCCAGAAGCTGAGCTGTCACCGGAGATCCTGGGCGGAGTAAGGAGGATATTCACAGTATATATATGAGCTCAGAGCACAGGGCTCTCTACCTACAATCCTTTGTCTATTGAAGCTCAAGACTCAATATACAACCAACCCATCCATGAAGATCTCAGTAGCTTTTCTGCTAGTGGCTCTGAGCAGCTGCTATCAGTGTAAGTAACCTTAAAATTATTACAGAACTTTGAGCAGAAGCCTCCATATTCACTGTGAATACCTAGAAGGCTTTATGGCCGACATCTGTCTCCCATGTTAGTGGGGTGCATGGGGAGACAGAGGAGCTGTTTATATACTAAATGTGATTGTTTAACTGTAGGAACATGATACCCACTGACAATTTTCCACTGGTTACCATTACCAGGGCAGGGGGTGGTTTGCAAAGAAATGGTCACGGAGAATGAGTGCAGGGTTATTTTAGGCATATCAGTCCCATTGGCATCTTTAACTTAATTAATGTATTTGCTTTAGGCTTCCAAATAAATCTAGCAGCAACATTAAATTCAAGCTCTTCTTTGACAGGCACTAGAGGTCAAATTGTTTTGGTAAGTTCAAACTTTTCTTCTTGGTATTTGTTGTTCTCAATCCTGCTGAAGTAAAAAGCATTAAATTGCTATCAAAACATTTTGCACTTTTGCAGCCACTGTATCTACCTCTGTATACATTTGTGTGTCTGTGTTCATTTATGCGTCTGCATCTGTGTTCATATGTTCGTCTGCCTCTATTGACTGATCCAAATAAAGTGACTGCTCTGTGAGTTCCCAGTGAGATGCTCTTTTCTAAAATCACTGCTCTCATCCTTCCATTTACGTGACATTAAAGGGAATTCGGTAAGTCCAAGATTTTGTTTTTCTGAACTATAGCCAAGGTCAAAAGTATTTAATTGGTGTTATTGTATCATAAAATCTTTTTTCCCTTAAATTGGGGCACTGCTGCCCTATCTTTGAGTGGAGCCTATTTTCTGCTCAGGTCTCAGTGTCATTGTCATCCTCAAACATACATACCTCTGAGGCTCCCTCACTAAGCATTTCCCATGCTGGCTCCAGGGCATTAGGGCTCTCCTCGAAGTCTTTCACTTCTGGCTGTTCCTCCCCTCCCCCACTCTGAATGCCTCCCAGCCTTCTCAATTCATTTTTCTCTTCAGGCTCTACTTCCAGCCCCTCACCCCAAGATGTGCTAGAAAAGTTATTGTACCTCCCTGTAGTGAATCTCTCTTCCCTGATGAGCTGGCGTCCTGCAAACTTTCTTGGCTGGCTTGAAGGAGAAGGGTGATAGCTACTCTCTTGGTGTGCTGCTGGGCTCCTACAATCAGGAACAGCTGAGCCTCCTCCTTGATTACTTTGCACTCTGCCTATTTGAGGTTTCCATTACTGCAGAGCCTGGGGGCTAACTCCACCCCCTGCTGCCTTGATCTCATGTTTCTCCCTAGCTCTGGGAAAGGAGTAATAGGGACTGGATTGTGGTTTATGTGCCCTCCCTGCCTGAACTCCTGGCTGGGACCCTCATAGAAACATAGAAACATAGAAATAGACGGCAGATAAGGGCCCACGGCCCATCTAGTCTGCCCACCTTAATGTCCCTCCCCTACCTTTGCCCTGTGAATAGATCCCATGTGCCGATCCCATTTGGCCTTAAAATCAGGCACGCTGCTGGCCTCAATCACCTGTAGTGGTAGACTATTCCAGCGATCAACCACTCTTTCAGTGAAAAAGAATTTCCTGGTGTCACCTCATAGTTTCCCGCCCCTGATTTTCAACGGATGCCCTCAATGCTATTTGGCTGTATTACCCTATTGCTTTTCTCAGGGTAAACAGGCTTTATCTTGGAGCTTACAGGTTTAGGGTCTGCACTGCTGCCTGACCCCGCAGTCTTTTTATTTGGGACAGGAGCTTCCCTGTCACATACCCCCCCCTACTTAAAACACTATTAGTCCTTTCCATTACCACCCCTTCTTAGTGTCCTTCCCCTAGGCATGATAGGACCCTTTTGGGTAAAGGTTCTTTTCCTGCTCCCTCCTTCGAATCCTAGGAGCCCCATCCTCGCTCCCCCCAAGCCGTGTCCAGCCTTATTTCTTCTTCCTTCAGCTCAGGAACCACTGCACGCTCACATATAAGTTGGGCAATCCAATCGCCCTCTTTTATCCTGTATTCTTTTTCCCCCAGATTCATTACTAGAATCTTCAAGGAACCTCGGAAATCCGGGTCAATCATTCTCGCCCCAATGTGGATCCCGTGCTGGAGTGCCAATCCCAACCTTGGCGCAATGCGCCCATAACACACCTAGGGCAATGCTACTACCAGGCCAGTATTCACTAAACCGCGGCCCCCCTTGGGTACCTTAAGCTCCTGGATACTGCTTAAATCTACTCCCACTGAGTGCGGCGTTGCTCGAACCGGCACCCTGGCTTTAGAGGATAGCCTCATAATCTTTAAAACTGGCTTCCTGGCAACTTGTTTGACTACCGCTATTTGGATCTCATTGCGACTACCCCCTTGGAAGCCTCGGCACCCCCCCTGTAGGAAGCTCTATCCCCTTATTACATTCTGAGCATTCATCACACCATTTCCTCACCTCTTGCACTAGGGCAGGCCAATAAAATCTTGCCTGCAACCGTTTAACGGTTGGGTCTTGGGGAAGGTGAGCTTGCCCCAGGTCCCTATGAATTGACCAAAAGATTTGTCTTCTAAAGACAGCCGGCACTACTAAGCGCCTTTGTTTACATCCAGCCCTGGGATTCCACCCTACACGGTACAGGAGGCCTCCTATCACCTGGAATTGGCGGGATCCTCTTCCCACTTCCTCCCACTGCTCTATAGCATCCTTCAACATGGGATCCCCCCTTTGCTCCCGGCCTAAGGTAGGGAAATGTTGCGCAACCTCATAGGGCACCCAGAGCTTCCAAGGCAACTTACCTTCTCCCTGCTTGCTTTGGCAACAGGCTTTCTTATCTGCTCTCCTCTCGGCCCTACTCTTGGGCCTCTTCTGGGTAGGCTCACTTAGGAAATCATCCTCTAGAGGAAAGATTTGGGCCAACTCCTCTTCTTGCACTACAGGAGCCCTACCTCCCTGAGCACGAAAGCATTCCCAGAAATAGGGCCACTCCCGCCCCAAGATCACCTCATAAGGAGGCCTTGGCATAAGTGCCATATTCAAGGCATGCTTTTTCCCTTGATATTCCACCCAGACTTTCTTTATCTCGGAAGGTAAGGAAGTTCCATGCATGCATTGTATTTCAGATTTCCCTTGGGACCGATCTACCTGCTGACTCCTAGTTTTCAGGATATTCCCCCACACCTTCTGGGATAAGATGGATGGTTGGCCCCAGAATCTAACAAGGCTACTACTGGAACCCCCTCCAATTTTAGTTGGACCATGCATTCCTCCTTAGGGCCAGGTACTAAGGACTTAACCCGGTTCATTAGGTTTATTTTGGCTTGGCACTGCCGGCTCCTATGGCCCGGCTTCCCACAGGAGAAACATCTAATGGCCGGCGGAGCACTACCTGGGCCTTGATATGTCCCTCCAGACTTCCGGAAGCTCGGGATTTTGGACCCTCCTGACTCGGGAGTGGTAGGCCCCTGTGTTGAGCCTCTAAATAGGCCTCTGCCACCCCAACGGCTTGCCCTAGCACCGTTATATTTTGTTTAATTAGCCAATTCTTTAGGGCAGCTGGCACCGCCTCTAGGAATTGTTCCCTCACCAACTCACCAACTCACTCATAACCACTTGCAGGTTATGGGCGTATGGAGCTTTAGGACGCTCCCCCGAAGTCATCCTTACTGCCCTAAACTGGACCCTGTACTACTCATGTGACTGTCCCAAGTAGTCCAGTAGGGTCTGTTTTAAAGTTTGGTAGTCTGCAGCTTGTTCTGCACTCAAGGTTTAGTATGCCTCTAAGGCTCTTCCCCCTAGGCAAGGTATCAGCCTAACTGAACACTGATCTACTGGCCAATGTGGGGCCACAGCCATTCTCTCGAATCCTACAAGAAAATCTTGAATATCATCTTCAGAGGTCAATTTATTTAGTCTTAGAGGCTCCCCGAAAGGAGCGCCTACTGTCCTGACGACTGCTCCAGCGTGGCTGGCAACTGGCGGTGTAGGACGCTGTGTCAAGTTGTTGATGGCTTGAATCTGGGCTCCAAGCTGTTGCAACAATTTGGCATGTCGAGTTTGATGTGCCTGGTGGTCCGCTTGCCACACCTCCGCCTGGGTTTTCAGGATGTCTTGGAATCACTGCTGGAGTTTGTTCATCTCCGCTTCCAATCCAGTCAGGAACTTAGCCTCCTCCATCCTGGAACACAGATCAGAGAGAAAGGAAACCCCAAGTGCGGCTCTTTTACTCAGGGCTTTACCCCCTACTATTACAGAGTTCTCTGGTCCCCTTACTCTCAATCCACACCAGCTACCCCCTAAGCACTATTACCTCAGGGACTGATGTGTCTCCGCAGTGGGATATTAGGGCCTCACCAGCCACTCCTCCGATCAGGACTTCCGGAATACTGCTCGCACATCTGGCCTCCTCTCCACTCCATGGCAGACTGCTCTCCTGGGCACCTCGCTGTGGCTTCCTCTTCCTCTCCGGGAACCACACCCTCCTGGTGCTGCACTTCCTTCAAGCTTGATATTTGTAATCCACAAATTGGTTTATTTCCAAGATAGCAAAAACACCAACGCCACTGTTCCCAGCACACAGGTTTTCAAAAGAAAAAAAAACCTCAAATTATCCCACACTATAGGGTTCAAATCCGGGGGTATTGCCCAATTCGACCCACAGTATCTGGCAGCAATACTCCCTTCCAAACTGCAAACAGTTCTCTTGTTATCGTTCCCCAGTCACAAGCCACCAAAATTCACCCGAATTCTCTTTTCTTTTTTTTCTTTTTCTTCCTTTTCTGGTGCACTTCATTCACCAACCTGTGGGTGGTGCTAGATACCACCAGTGCCACAAACTTCCTGTAGCCAGGCTAGATCCCGAGTAGGTAGGAAAACCTGGCTCGGACCACAGGTAAGATTTTAAGAATGCCTTTTGTATGGTTGGTCAAAGGAAAAACCCGGACACTGGACTTTTCACCAAAATGTCACCGGGTTTATTAAAGTACCAAAAAAAAAAACTTCCCCTCGAACTAAATCCTTGTCCCCTAGACAAAGGCATCAATTTTTGCAGTTCCTTTTACACCAGTCCAGGACACAAACTCTGTGCCTCGGCCAAAGTCTGGACAAGCTTTGTCAGCAAAAAGGAATCCTCCCAAAAGAAAGCAAAAAGGCTCCTTCAGTTTATTTACTATCTTTGTATTGTCCACACTCCAGACTAGTGGCTTCACCTAGCCCTAGTAGGGTGCCACCCAACTGAGCACCACAGGTGCCAATAAACTTTTCCACTAGGTTTTTCCATTCTATTTGCACGAAAAAAACGTTTTTGGCTTTCACTTTTTTCCCTCTGTCCACCTTGAAGGACGTTCACAACCTGGACTCCAGGCTGTGCGGGGCAAGCCTTCCTTTTCTTAAGGTCTTCTGACCCACCCGATTATGCCCCCAACATCCTGAACTTTATTTCAAAGGGTTGCGGGGAAAAAATGAGGTTCTAGGAAATACCTTTTTTCCCTTAAATTGGGGCACTGCTGCCCTATCTTTGAGTGGAGCCTATTTTCTGCTCAGGTCTCAGTGTCCTTGTCATCCTCAAACATACATACCTCTGAGGCTCCCTCATTAAGCATTTCCCATGCTGGCTCCAGGGCATTAGGGCTCTCCTCGAAATCTTTCACTTCTGGATTTTCCTCCCCTCCCCTACTCTGAATGCCTCCCAGCCTTCTCAATTCATTTTCCTCTTCAGGCTCTACTTCCAGCCCCTCACCCCAAGATGTGCTAGGAAAGTTATTGTACCTCCCTGGAGTGAATCTCTCTTCCCTGATGAGCTGGCGTCCGGCAAACTTTCTTGGCTGGCTTGAAGGAGAAGGGTGATAGCTGCTCTCTTGGTGTGCTGCTGGGCTCCTACAATCAGGAACAGCTGAGCCTCCTCCTTGATTACTTTGCACTCTGCCTATTTGAGGTTTCCATTACTGCAGAGCCTGGGGTCTAACTCCACCCCCTGCTGCCTTGATCTCACATTTCTCCCTAGCTCTGAGAAAGGAGTAATACGGACTGGATTGTGGTTTATGTGCCCTCCCTGCCTGAACTCCTGGATGGGACCTTACCTGCCTTTCCTCCATGTTATTTGGCTGTATTATCCTATTGCTTTCCGCAGGGTAAACAGGCTTTATCTTGGAGCTTACAGGTTTAGGGTCTGCACTGCTGCCTGACCCCGCAGTCTTTTTACTTCGGACAGGAGTTTCCTGGTCACAGTGCTTGTCTGTCTCTGTATTCCTGTGATTTTCTGTCTGTATCTTTGAACATGTGTTTCTAGCTCTATTGATTGATGCCAAGAAAGTGACTTTACTGCTCTGCGACTTTCCCATGAGATGTTCTTCTCTAAAATCACTGCTTTCATTCTTCCATTTAGGTTAGTGGGAATTTGGTAAGTCCAAGCTTTTGTTTTTCTGAACTATTGCCAAGGTCAAAAGTATTGAATTGGTGTTATTGTATCAGAAAATTTTTCTCTTTGTAGCCACTGTGTCTACATCTGTGTGCGTGTGAGCATCTGGGTTCTTATCTGTGTCTGTGATTATATTGTCTAACTCTGTGTGTTCACATGTTTGTCTGCCACTGTTGATTGACTCCAATAGAGTGAGTTGCTGCTTTGTAACTTTTCCATGAGAAGTTTTCTTTCATGTCAAAAGTAATTAGCAGTATTGCATTCATTTCTCTTTAGTCCCATTTTTTTTCCATTAATGTCTTTTAGCCTAAACTTTATTGCAATTCCTCCTCTTTCCCTCTTGGTATTTGTTGCTTTTCTTTTTGATTTTAATTTGTATATGTCTTTGTTTTAAATTTGTATTCCAAGAAAGTATTTCACCTAGAATTCAAGATAGGCGAATAATCAAATTTTAAATAAATTTGAACTTGGTGAAATGGCTCGCCTTTAATACAGCATGCTTTCCCATAGAAATAAAGGGGTTTTCCTATCACCCTACTCCCTCCATGATGACTATCTTCCATTCTTAGCTTCCATCATCCCTGTCTTCGGCTGCGGTACTGCAAAACTGGACGGCAAAGCCAAAGAGAGAAGCAGCAGGACTTTTTCTCTTGCTTGTATCACTCTAAGTTCGGCTGCTCTCAAATCATGCCCCTCAAAAACAAGAAGTCACTTCAGAGGGTGGGCAGGATCAAGAGCGAAAGAACTTAGAGCGATGTAGGCATGAGAAAAAGTCCCACAGCTTCTGTCTTTGCTTTTGTCATCCTGTTTAGCGGTACCAGTGCAGCTGAAGGCATGGCTGATATCAGCTAAGTGAGCTGTCTGTATCACTGGGCCCCCTTGCATCCCCTAATGCTGACCCTGAGAATAGAGAGGGTGGTTCCAGTATCTGGTGTTTTGGTAAGTTCAAACTTTTCTTTTTGGTATTTGTTCTTCTCAACTCCTGCAGAAGTAAAAAGCATTAAATCACTTCTCTCATCCTTCCATTTAGAATGGCAGCCCAAATGGCACTTCAGTAAGTCCAAACTCTATTTCTTCTGAACAATTTCAAAACTATAAAGTATTAAATTCATGTTACTGTATCAGAAAATCTTGCTCTTTAGCAGCCACTGTGTCTACCACTGTGTGCATTTGTGTGTCTGTGTATACCATCCAGTCCAGTTGATTTGCTACTGTTCAGTTTGTCAGACAGGCCCATTACATGATCTAGAATTAGAGAAATTTGTTTGAATTTCTCTGATTCATCAGAACTGAACACCATCCCCCTGTTTTACTAAGGTGCGCTACGCATTTTAGTGCAAGTTTAACATGCACATGTTAGCATTTAGCGTGTGGTTATCCTACACTAATATTTAGCGTGCTCTAAAACACTTAGCACACCTTAGTAATAGGAGCTCCATGTCTTGCACCAGTAATGCAATGAGAAAAAAAAGAAAATCCAAAATGTTGCACATAGGAGATGAAGCAGCAAAACAACAAAAAGATTGTGGAACAGAAGATCAGATATAGCAGTGCCCAAATGACTTAAAAATAATAATCTTAAAAACAATCCAAAAAGGATGTATATAGTCACAAGTGACACATAAGATAAAAACCAAATAACACATGCTGAGATCTGGCAAAGTAAAATGCCTTGTTCAGGGGTCTTATAGGATCCTTGGCTGTCTTAAATATAAAAACGTGACAGTCACAAAAAATCCATGCAGTTGAAGAGGCTTCAAACGAAGAGCAGAGCACAGAAACCTCCAATGTAAGCTCGTATCTTGATACTCGGTATTCGGGGCAGAGCGGGAGCAGAGTAAGGCACACTCTGGGCGTGGGAGCGAACTCCGCCCCCTCCCCTCCCAACGGTGCACCACTGAGCCAGTTGGAAGGCTCAGCGGGATCTCCCCAACAGTTTAAAGTTTGTTTTTGCCGGTTTCAGTTTCTTTTACCTCTCGACTGACCTCAATACCTCCCCCCACGGACCTGGAGCACTCAGGGCAGAGCGGGAGCAGAGTAAGGCACACTCTGGGCAGTGGGAGCGAACTCCGCCCCCTTCCCCTTCTGATGGTGCACCGCTGAGCCAGTTGGAAGGCTCAGCTGGGATCTCCCCAACAGTTTAAAGTTTGTTTTTGCCGGTTTCAGTTTCTTTTACCTCTCGACGGACCTCAACACCTCCCCCCATGGACTGGGAGCACTCGGGGCAGAGCGGGAGCAGAGTAAGGCACACTCTGGGCATGGGAGAAAACTCCGCCCCCTCCCCTCTCGATGGTGCACCGCTGAGCCAGTTGTAAGGCTCAGTGGGATCTCCCCAACAGTTTAAAAGTTTGTTTTTGCCAGTTTCAGTTTCTTTTACCTCTCGACGGACCTCAACACCTCCTCCCATGGACCGGGAGCATTCGGGGCAGAGCAGGAGCAGAGTAAGGCATACTCTGGGCGTGGGAGCAAACTCCACCCCCTCCCCTCCCGACGGTGCACCGCTGAGCCAGTTGGAAGGCTCAGCGGGATCTCACCAACAGTTTAAAAGTTTGATTTTGCCGGTTTTAGTTTCTTTTACCTTCTCGCCGGTCCTCAACACCTCCCTCCACAACCCACTCTCCTACCCAGACACTAAACACAGCCAACAACCTAACCACTGGAAACTACACTGCCTCTACCAGCATGAAGCTAATTCCACAAACAAACACCCAGATTATCCTATTAATAATCCTTCTCTTATCCAGCTGTAAGGTAGAAGCAAACAACCTACCCAACATTCCCACTAGCTCAATTGCAATCAAAACCCTTCACCCTAACAGGAGAGTTCCAATAGACAGAAACTCCAACCACCAAACAAGCGTTCAACACCCCATAACACCAGCATGGGGAAGATGAGCAACACAACCCAATTCACTCATCTACCCTAAAACGATTCACAACCATGAAACAGAAACCACCACCCTTAACTGTGCCTACTTAAACGTCAGAGCCCTAGGTCCAAAAACAGAACTTATAAAAACCTGGATAAAAAACGAAAACCTAGACTGCCTCTTCCTCACAGAAACCTGGCTAATATTGGACACAGACCCAAGAATTACAGAAGTCTGCCCTCAAGGATACAAAATTACAGTGACCTGCAGAGAGAAAAAAAGAGGAGGTGGATTAGCGATCTTACTCAAAGACTCCCTAACCTTAAACATATTGGAAAAAACTTCCACCCCTTACATGGACCTTTTAGCATGTCAAATCTCTTCCACTGCACTGAAAAACTCACTAAACTGCATGCTCTGTTATATAACACTGGGAAACTGGGCCATGGTTAGATCCGAATTTGAAAAGTTCATATACCAAAACTCACTTACAGCAGCACACAATCTTATCCTAGGAGACCTAAAGCTTCATCTTGAAGACCATTCATCCAAGCCAGTAGACAATCTACTCTCTTTCCTCAATGCCCTATCCTTCCAAATTTTAAACCCACAAACTACTCATGAGAAAGGACACCAACTGGACATTGCAGCCTTCATGACCCATCAAACATCTACTTCAGAAATTCAAACATCTAATGGAACCTGGTCCCCATCCCTCTGGTCAGACCACTACACTTACACCTTCAACATCATCTGGACCAAAAACAAATCCAAACCAATATCCAAAATAGTAACCTACACATCACGCAAACGCATCGAGCCCCCATTTTCTGGTCAAAAGTAGATGAAACAATCCAAGAAGATAACCCCAAAGACTTCATTTTACACTGGGGCTATTTGAGCAACAACATCCTTGATGAACAAGCCCCACTTCGAACCAAAACCAGAACATGCAGACGATCAGACCAATGGTTCAACGAAGAATTACTCCTACTCAAGAGACAATGTAGACGTCTGGAAAGAAAATGGAGAAAAACCAACCAAGATCACATGAAAACCGCCTGGAAAAAAATTAACAAACAATACAAACTTCTATTAAAAGAAAAGAGAAAAAAACATTACACCAACCTAATAGGCACGGAAACCCAAGACACCAAAAAACTATTCCAAATATTAAAAGATCTAACTAACACCATACCCTATTTGACCACTAACAATAACTCCTCCCCTTCAGCCTCCCTCCTAGCTGAACACTTCAAGAATAAAATTACAAACACCAGAGCTACTCTCATTAGTAACCCAACCCACCTACTCAAAGTCACAATACTCCCCACAGAAAATGAATCTTGTGCTGCAGACAGATCTTGGTCCCAATTCCCTAAGATACATTGGACCGAATTCAACAAACTCTACAATAAGTACAGCCACGCATCATGTGAACTCAACCACTGCCTGCCATATCTCCTGTCATCAGCGAGCACTAAGTTCCGTACCTTACTCCTACACTGGATACAAACCATGCTCACAGATGGCATTTTCCCGAATGACCTCAGCGAAATCATCATCACCCCAATCTTAAAAGACCCAAAAGGACCAACAGACCTCTCATCCAACTACAGACCAATAGCCTCAATACCTCTATATATCAAACTAACAGAAGGATTAGTAGCCAAATTCCTCACCAACTATCTTGAGGACCATAACTTACTCCATCCCACGCAATCCGGCTTCAGAACTAACTTCAGCACAGAGACACTACTAGGCTCCCTTATCGACACAGCAAGACAACACCTCAGCATTGGAAAAAAATGCTGCTCATACAGTTGGACCTGACGGCGGCATTTGACCTGGTAGACAATAACATCCTACTGCAAATCTTGGACTCAATAGGCATCTCAGATAAAGTATACTCATGGTTTCTTAAAATCCAGACCATACAAAGTAAAATCAGACAAAGAAAAATCCAAACCTTGGTCTAACCCCTGTGGCATTCCACAAGGGTCCCCACTGTCCCCTACTCGCTTGGCGTTTACCTGAACAAACAAGGCCTATCCTCTTATAACTATGCTGATGACATCACCATCTTCATTCCTTTCGACCAACCAATGCTCTTAATGTCAGACACACTACACAGAACTCTAGCTACAGTTACGACTTGGATGGAAGACCACAAACTGAAACTCAACCCAGACAAAACTAAATTCATCCTAGAAAATAACAAAATCCCAACCATAACCAACTTAGAAATCAACTCTATCAACTACCCTTTGCAAACCACCCTAAAACTTCTAGGTATGACTATTGACAGAGGCTGAACCATGCAACCACAAATTAACAAAACAATACAGAAATCTTTCGCAGTTATGAGAAACCTTAGAAAAGTCTGAAAATTCTTCAAAAAAACACAATTTCAGCTCCTAGTACAATCTCTAATCCTAAGTATCCTAGACTATTGCAACATCCTCTACCTCCCCTGCCCTGCAATAATGATTAAACAACTACAGACAATTCAGAATACAGCTCTGAGACTCGTCTATTCATTGAAAAAACATGATCATATTACTGAGGCATTCATCAATTCTCATTGGCTTCCAATCCAGGAAAGAATACAATTTAAATTCTACTGTATACTATTTAAAACTATAAATGGAGACAGCCCAACCTACCTAAATAACCGCCTCATCCAAACCACCTCTACCAGGCATAGAAAAACACACACCCCATTCACTTACCCCCAATCAAAGAAGTAAAACGGAAAAAACTATACAACGGACTACTGGCCACTCAGGCAGCGAAGATAGACAACCAAGTCTCCAACCTATTGACAACAACCCCAGACTACAAGATGTTCAGAAAGGAAATAAAAACTATACTCTTCAAGAAATCCCTTAATAAAGCTTAATACCATGATAAAGCTTAACCCCCCTCTTACCATCCCCTCCCTAACCCCGGATCCTACTTTTCCCTCTCTTGGAAACCTTCTCTGATCTAACGTTGTAACCCTTCTTCCATAACTCTTTTTGTAATCCGCTTTGAACTGAAAGGTAAGGGCGGAATAGAAATCTGTAATGTAATGTAATACCAGCCTACTGTTATGAAGTTGTTTGGCCAATTAATAAACTACGAACTAGAACATCTGATTTTCTGTCCCACAATATTTTGGTTGTCTTGATTATGTTTATTTTTATTTCTCATATGAAGTTCCTCTTAATGCAAAAGGTCAAAGCGGTTTACAAAACAAATCACAATGAAAAGAACGCCAATATTAATAGGAAAGATAAAACAATCAAACAATCAATCAAAATAAAAATATAAATACAATATACTATTAAAATAGTTAAAATGTAATAATAGATTTACTGATGCCCATGAATTTCAATCGGAGTTACCCTGGGAATGCTTTCTGCAAAAAATAAGTCTTCCAAAGTGATTTAAATTTGAAAAAGGATTGCTCAAATCTAATATAAGGTGGAAGATTATTCCAAAACAATGGAGAGAGAAAATTATGCAGAGGAATGAGTAGATTCGTAGTGGGCTATTCTTGGGGAAGGAAGTTCAAGTCTGTTGGAATCAATGGAACAAAGTAAACATGAAGGACTACAAGGTACAGTGAGAGAAGCTAAATCAGTGGGTTGTGAAAGATGAAGAGTTTGAAAGGCTTTACACAAACTTTTAAACTGACATCTATACTGTACAGAAAGCCATTTCTTTGTAGAACCTTTTGGTGCTATTTGGATTTTGTTCTTGTGGTAGATTTGAATAAAATCCTCACCTGATGTCCATTTTTGACCTTTGCAATTGTACCTCTAAGTCTCCTTTTATAAACTTAAGTGCTGTTGGATTAGATTTCTGTTATGAACTTATTCCAGGGATTATATCAAATCTGAACATCTTATGATCACTGTTATCAAGTGGCAACAACACTGTTACCTCCTTAACCAATTCATATGCTCTAGTAAGAACTAGACCTAGAATGGCATCACCTCTTGTTGGTTCCTGAACCAGCTGATCCATAGAGTAGTCCTTGATTTCATCAAGGAATTTTAGTCCCTAGCATGTCCTGATGATACATTTACCCAGTCAATATCGGGGTAGTCGAAATTTCCCATTATTACTCTATTACCCAGTTTGATTGCCTCCCTAATTTCTTGTTCTTTGTAGTCACTGTGTCTGCCTCTGCATCTGTCTCTGTGTTTCTGTGTGTCTCTGTCTGTATCTGTGAGCATATGTGTTTCTAGGTCTATTGATTGATGCCAATAAAGTGACTTTGCTGCTTTGTGACTTTCCCATGAGAAGTTGTTCTCTAAAATCACTACTCTCATTCTTCCATTTAGGATACCCTTGCAGGGAAAGAGGTAAATCCAAGCATTTGTTTCTCTGAACTATTGCTAAAGTAAAAAGTATTGAATTGGTGTTATTGTATCATAAAATCTTGCTCTTTGTAGCCACTGTGTCTACATATGTGTGAATGTGAGCGTATGGGTTCATATCTGTGTCTGTGTCTGAGATTATATGTGTGTCTAATTCTGTGTGTGTTCACATGTTTGTCTGCCTCTGTTGATTGACCCCAATAGTGTGAGGTGCTGCTTTTAACTTTCCCATGAGAAGTTTTTTTTCATGTGAATGGTATTCAGCAGGTGTGATAGGACAGAGTACGGTTTTGGGGTTCAAAAAGGGATTACATAATTTCCTGAAGGAAAAGGGGATAGAAGGGTATAGATAGAGGATTACTATACAGGTCCTGTACCTGATGGGCCACCATGTGAGTGGACTGCTGGACATGATGGACCTCTGGTCTATCCCAGCAGAGGCACTGCTTATGTTCTTATGTTTCCCTTTATTCCCATTAATGTCTTCTAGCCTAAACTTTATTATGGTTCCTCCTGTTTCCCTCTTGCTATTTGTCATTTTTCTCTTAGTTTTTAGTTTGTATATGTTTTTCTTTTAATTTTGTATTCCAAGAAAGTATTTCGCCTAGAATTCAAGATAGGCGAGAAATCAAATTTTAAATAAACTTGAATTTGATCAGATGGCTTGCCTTTAATATAGCATGCTTTCCCATAAAAATAAAGGGTTTTTTCCTATCACCCTAGTCCCTCCATGAGGACTATCTTCCATTCTTAGCTGCCATGAGCCCTGTCTTCGACTGTGGTACTGCAAAACTGGATGGCAAAGCCAAAGACAGAAGCTGCAGGACTTTTCCTCTTGCCTGCATCGCTCTATATTCTTCCGCTCTCAATCATGCCCCTCCAAAACAGGAAGTCACTTCAGGGGGGGGGGGCAGGATCAAGAGCGACAGAACCTAGAGCGATGCAGGCATGAGGAAAAGTCCCACAGCTTCTGTCTTTGCTTTTGCCATGCTGTTTAGCGGTACCGGCGCAGCCGAAGACAGGGCTTATAGAAGCTAAGTGAGCTGTCTGTATCATTGGGACCCCTTGCCATCTCCTAACGCTGACCCTGAGAATAGAGAGGGTGGTTCCGGTATCTGGTCTTTCGGTAAGTTCAAACTTTTCTTCTCGGTATTTGTTCTTCTCCACTCATGTAGAAGTAAAAAGCATTAAATTGATAAATTGATAATTAATAAATTATTGTAATGAATAGATATCATTTTTCCCTGATTTAATATAAATGAAAGAATGGGGAGGGTGAGTATGTTTTTGATTTTTAATACTTGTTGGAAAGTGAAGGAAAGAATTTAGTTTATGGTATATGTATTATTTGATATTTGAATTGTGGGTGGGGGAGGGATAAATGTTATTTAATGAGAAAATTTTATGGAATTTCAAGTGATGTATTAAGTTAAAATGTTATTACTTTTTGTGCACTTTTGCAGCCACTGTGTCTATCTCTGTATACATTTGCGTGTGTGTGTTCATTTATATATCTGTATCTGTGTTCATATGTTTGTCTGCCTCTATTGACTGATCCAAATAAAGTATATTTGCTGCTCTGTGACTTTCCCATGAGATGTTCTTTTCTAAAATCACTGCTCTCATCCTTCCATTTAGAGTGTCACAACAAATGATAATCCAGTAAGTCCAAACTCTATTTCTTCTGAACAATTGCAAAACTATAAAGTATTAAATTCATGTTACTGTATGAGAAAATCTTGCTCTTTTGCAGCCACTGTATCTATCACTGTGTGCATTTGTGTGTCTGTGTATACCATCCAGTCCAGTTGATTTGCTACTGTTCAGTTTGTCAGACAGGCCCATTACATTATCTAGAATTAGAGAAATTTGTTTAAATTTCTCTGATTCATCAGAACTGAACACCATCCCCCTGTTTTATTAAGGTGCGCTATGCGTTTTAGCGCAAGTTTAGCATGCACTAACCGTTAACATGTCCATAGACTAACATGCATGTATTAACGTTTAGCGCGTGGTTATTGCATGCTAATATTTAGCGTGCTCTAAAATGCTTAGTTCATCTTAATCAAAGGAGTCCCATATCTTGTACCAGTAATGCAATGAGATAAAAAAAGAAAATCCAAAATGTTGCACACAGGAGATGAAGCAGCAAAACAACAAAAAGATTGTGGAACACAAGATCAGATATAGCAGTGCCCAAATGACTTAAAAATAATAATCTTAAAAACAATCCGAAAAGGATGTATATAGGCACAAGTGACACATAAGATAAAAACCAAATAACACAGGCCGAGTAAAATGCTTTCTTCGGGGGTCTTATAGGGTCCTTGGCTGTCTTAAATATAAAAACGTGACAGTCACAAAAAATCCATGCAGTTGAAGAGGCTACAAATGAACAGCACAGCACAGAAGTCTCCAATATAAGCTCGTATCTTGATACCATGCCTACTGTTATGAAGTTATTTGGCCACTTAATAAACTACAAACTGGTACATCTGATTTTTTGTCCCACAATCTTTTGGTTGTTTTGATTATATTTATTTTTATTTCTCATTTAATGTCCCTCTTAATGCAAAAGGTCAAAGCGGTTTACAAAACAAATCACAATGAAAAGAACGCCAATATTAATAGGAAAGATAAAACAATCAAACAAAAGACATTCTTACAATCAAAATTAAAAATATAAATACAATATACTATTAAAATGGTTAAAGAGATATCACGTGATGCCATGATCTGGGAAGCATGCTGTTAATTGCTTCTCCGGCCACCTTCCCGAATGCATCCTGCTATTGCTTGTTTTCGAGCCTCTCTTTTGGTGTATTGGTGAACTATAGCCCCTGGATCACTTCTATCTGCTCTGCCGATGGGTCTGCAGCATTGGATGGCTAGTAAACCCTTTTGGAAAGACAGGGAACACACTCATGCGACCGTGGACAAGATGGTGCTTTCTTCCAGCCCAGTGGAGCCTGATGCTCCTCCTGCGTGGGTGGCTGAGATCTCGGCGGAGGTCACCTCGGTGCTGGAAGTTGTGCTCTTGAAGTGACTCCAGCCTTTGGATTCCAAGCTGGAGCTTCTTCAGAGCAAGCTGGATGGAGTCAGCCGCGATCTCACCCACTTTCAGCAACGGGTGAGCGATGTCGAGGATCGAGTGGGGAGCGTTGAGACCTCGCAGATGCAGCAGCTGAGCTGTTTGGTGGCTCTGGAAGATCGGCTGGATGACCTTGAAAACCGCAATTGGTGGAATAACCTGCGTTTGGGGCTCCCTGAGACTGTTGCTGGTTCCGATCTGCGAGTCTTCCTTGAGCCCTGGCTGCCTGAAGTGCTGGGGCTCCTGGTGAGTATGGGCCCCTTTTGGATTGAACAGGCCCATCAGATTGGCATGCAACAGGAGGGAGCCACCCGGCCCCGCGTAGTCATTCTGCGTGTTCTTAATTTTGCACATAAGACCACTGTTTTGCAGGCTATTAGGAGAGGCAGGCATCTAACACACGATGCTCAATGGGTCCTGTGCTTCCAAGATTATTCTTCCAGGGTGGCTCAACAGTGACGTCAATTTGGGCCCTTATGTTCCCGTCTATTCACCCACAAGATCAAGTTTGCCCTTCTCTACCCAGCGAAGTTGTTCATTTCACACCAGGGGCCATCCACTTTTATGACACTATGGCAGAGGCACAGGACTTACAACGCATTCCGAAAATCAATGAAAACCACTCTGACAAATTCATCACCTAAACAGACTGACCTTCGCTCACCACGCTTTTCCCCCTATAAACCCGAAGCAATCTCTCAGGCAACCCCTCTCACTTCCCTCCCCTTACAAACCCTCTTACTTTTCTTCCCCTTACTACCCTTTTCTGTAACATTCTCCCCTCATGCATTTGTAATTCGCTGAATGTCCAGTCTTCTTTCGATGTGAACCGCCTAGAAGTCGTCTGACTCAACAGATCCTATAGAGTTTATACACCACTGGCGAACCTTAAGTGAAACAACACTGAATGAACTAGCCCCATTAATACCTAAAAACAGAATTTGCAGGCCTTCCGACAAATGGTTCGACACCGAAATACTACAACTAAAAAGGCGCTGTAGACAATCGAAAGAGCCTGGAAAAAACAGAACCAGGATCAAACCAAAGTCAAATGGAGAAACCTAATCAAACAATACAAGATCAATTAATGAAAAACGGAAAGCTTATCACTCCAAACTAGTTGGCACAGCAACCTCAGACACTAAAATGCTCTTCAAACTAGTAAAGAACCTCCCTGACACCAAGCCTCTCAGCCACCCAAGGAATCCACCCACCAACAGCCTATCAACTAGCTGACCAATACAAAAGCAAGATCACCACAATCAGATCCAGCTTCAACAACTCACCAACATACCTCAACGAGATTATAACAAAACCTACAACAAAAGAACCCATAGCAGCAGACAGGGCCTGGACCACATTCCCACTAGTTCAATGGTCTGACATGGACCGTCTCTACAAAAAATATGGGGAGAGAGATCAAGATGGTGTCAGGAGCGGACGCCTGAGCGAGCTCTGCTGCTCGTTCTACCTGCATTCACGTTGGGTGTCTCTTCCCCGGTGGCGATATGGGGAAGAGGAAGGGAGTTTCCCGCTTGGCCCCTCCGGCAGTTGAACCCCCTCAACGGCTGATACAGACTACATTAACGAGCATCTTTGCTCGCACGAGTGAGGAGACCTGAATCACTTCGGGAGGGAACCCGGATCTTTCGGGGAACCTCAGCGCAGAGAGTCAGACTACTTTGAGTCCTGACCAGAGGCTGGTTCCTCCCCAGCCCGGAAGTGCACAAGTGCAGGGAATGCCTGGAAGCCGATGGCCCCGAGAGGGAGAGTTTGATTCCAGCATAGGAGGGACATCCCTACCAAGCCCTTCAGTAGAAGGAGGAGATGGGAACTATCAAGAATCTCCCTGCATTTTGGAAGAAGAGGTGAGAGGTGCCTTAGGAGGGAATATTATCAGTTTTGGGGAGATGAAGAAACCAGACAAGATAGATATGGAGGCGCTATGGCAGGCCATATCAGTCATGGACACCAATCTCAAATTGACTTTATCTACTATTAAAACAGATTATGGAACCGTCTTTTCCAAGGTGGAACAACAAAGGGTACTTCTTACTAATGTGAATGAAAGGTTGGAGAAACAGGAAAATAATTTGAATGAAGTAAAGAAGGTACAAGTGGAATTGGTTAAGGAGAGATCTTGTTTCCTGCAAGATGGAAAATTTTGAAAATCAACTGAGGAAAAATAATTTAAGATTTTTGAATTTTCCAAAGTGTCCTATTATTTCACCAGTTGAGATGGCTAGGAAATATTTCCGTGAGACTTTAGCCATTCCATCAGAAAATCTACCTCCAATTGTTAGAGCTTATTACTTGAATATAAAGACAACACAAGGGGAATCCACACCTATAGAAACTCCAGTGGATAAAGTAGTGGATATGAATTTGTCTTCATTTCTGGAAAACTCCATTGAGGTTGTCACCCATAAAACTACCAGGTTGTTGACTCTAGCCTTGGAGAGTGATAGGGAATTTATTCTTTGTATGTATTTTCGTCATATAAATGATAAGTTTTTGGGCTCTAATGTTCGAGTTTTTCCAGATTTAGCTCAGAGGACACAGAGACGTAGGAAGGAGTTCTTGTCCTTGAGGTCAAGAACCCTGGCTCTGGGGGCTATATTTCTTGTTAAATTTCCTGCAAAGTGTTATGTATCTTTTCAAGTTAAGAATTTCCTTTTCTTTGAGCCCAAACAACTTTTGGAAGTTATTGAATCAAAAGAGAGAATGATAACCATGTCTAGTGATGTATGACCTGCCAGCTGGCTGTAATTCGGGAATCTAATGCCGTGACCTTAATTAATTAATCTGTTACTACTATTTAGAAGTTTATTTCTTTTCTTGATCTTTATTTTTGTGGACAAAAAATATAGCAAAGCATCATGTGACTTAAATAGCTGTCCTCATATCTCCTAACAAACGCCACTCCTAAATTCAGAGCCAACCTCATGCAGTGAATTCAAACCACACTCACGGAAGGTCAATTCCCACCTGAACTAGGTGAGATTATAATCACCCCTCTATTGAAAGATCCCAAAGGCCCAATAGACACCCCCTCTAACTACAGAGCCATCGCCTCAATCCCACTGTACGTTAAAATAATAGAAGGACTAGTAGCACAATACCTCACCAACTACCTAGAAGACCATAACATACTTCACCCCTCTCAATCAGGATTCAGATCCAGTTATAGTACAGAGACATTATTAGCAACGCTACTAGATACAGCAAGACAGCACCTTAGTAAAGGAAGAAGAATGCTGCTAATTCAATTCGATCTCTCAGTGGCATTCGACCTGGTTGACCACACCATACTACTTCAGATACTCGACGCCATAGGGATCTCAGGAGTAGTATACAACTGGTTCCAAGAATTCCTAAAAACAAGAACCTACAGAGTCAAGTCAAACGACCACAAATTGGACCCCTGGTCTAACCCCTGTGGAGTCCCACAAGGATCACCGCTGTCGCCTATGCTCTTCAACCTCTTATCATCCCTTGGCATCACCCTAGATAGCCTAAACGTAACATCTTTCAGCTACGCTGATAATATAACCATTCTACTCCCCTTCGACATCCAAGACCCCACCTCGTTAGGCAACCTAAAAACATCACTGGAAGCAGTGGAAGAATGGATGCTAGTCCACAAACTGAAATTAAACTCGGACAAAACAAAATTCCTACTACTTGAAAAGGACAAAACCCCATCTATAACAGAACTAGAAATAAACGCCACCAAATACCCCATACAGCCCTCTCTCAAAATCCTTGGAGTGTCGATAGATAGATGCTGCACAATGCAGATCCAAATCAACAAAACCACTCAAAAAGCATTTTTCACCATGCGCAACCTACGAAAAATAAGAAAATTTTTCGAAAAAGATCATTATAGGATCATAATCCAATCCCTTGTCCTAGGACTAGTGGACTATTGCAATATCCTATACCTTCCTTGCCCCACAACCTTGATAAACCAACTACAGACCATTCAAAACACAGCCCTCAGGCTGATCTACTCACTTGGAAAATTTGACCATATCACCAATGCCTACCTAGCCTCACA
This sequence comes from Geotrypetes seraphini, assembly GCF_902459505.1. Lineage (NCBI taxonomy): Eukaryota > Metazoa > Chordata > Amphibia > Gymnophiona > Dermophiidae > Geotrypetes > Geotrypetes seraphini. Next base: position 189,579,673 of record NC_047090.1, on the reverse strand, counting down.
CTGGCTACCGATACGAGCTCAAATCCAATTCAAATTCTATTGTCTCTTATTCAAAGCAACAAACGGAACTGGACCCACCTTTCTCAACAACCGTCTAAATCATAACAGCATATCCAGACCAAGAAGAACCCAGTCCCTATTCTCCTACCCACCACTCAAGGGAACTCAGCGCAAAAAAATGTACGACGGCCTCCTAGCGACGCAGGCAGCGAAGCTGGACCCCTTCATCTTCAACCTGCTGACAACTACAAGTGACTTTAAATCATTCCGAAAAAAAATCAAAACTCTGCTTTTCAAAAAAACTATACAACCTACTTATTCCCCCCTCGCTTCCTCCCCCTCCACGCAAACTACCAGCTAACCTCCTCCCTTCTACTATTATCAGCACTATGACCCTTTCAAGAAACCAACCCTAAACCTCTTCTTCCCTTCTAGTGATCCTACCTCTCCCCTTTGCCTTACTATTCAACTCCCCTAATTTGTAATTCCCCTGCATCCACTGTATAAGCGTCCCCTGCATCTACTGTGTAAGCGTCCCCTAAATGACAACCTCCTGGAAATGTCCAGCAATCTTATACTGTAAATTGTAACTTCCTGAAAATGTCCAGCAATCTTATACTGTAAATTGTAACTTCCTGGAATTGTCCAGCTATCTTATAATGTAAATTGTAACTTCCTGGAAATGTCCAGCTATCTTATACTGTAATCCGCTTAGAACTGCAAGGTACAGGCGGAATAGAAGTCACTAATGTAATGTATGGTGGTATAGAAAAATAAAGTTATTATTATTATTAATCAGCTGGGAGATGCCTCCAGTTCTCCAACACCTACCCTGTCATCCAAGGCGCCTTGAGGTGGTTGATCTAGGCCGCCAAGGGGACTTGTGGTCAACCTTGTTTTTGTTTTTTCTCAATCCTTCATCACCTCGCCCATTATATGGTTGTTTTGGGCTTGGGGGCCTACTCACTTGGGGCTGTTTTTGGGGGTTTTTTTTAGAGGATCCCCTTGCCATACTTTGCTACCCAAGGTTCTATTTCTGGAGGGGTACTCCCTCTTGGTTTCTTGGCTTGGGGTTTCTCTTTATGTTGACTTGGATGGCACCAATGAGGCTGGAGCGGTGTTGCCGAGTGTAGCCCCTGGGCTTGATGGAGCTGGACTAAGTGGCTTTCAAGCCATTTTTTTTGAACAGACTGTGGACATTGTAGACTTTGGTTGGAGTGTTTAGTTGTGTGTGGTGCTTGTGGAGGTGGTTGGTTGAGTGTGGCTGTTTGAATGGGCGAGTTGCTTGGTCTGGAGGACCTTTGGGGTAGGGGGATTGTTTCTCTGTTCCTCTGGGCTATGACTTGGGGGATACTGGTGAGGGTGCTTCTTGTTGGATAGTGTGGCAAGGCCGGGGCCTGTGGATATGTTAGGCTCCGGACAGTGCACACGATAGCTCACCTCTGACGTGCTTCCATAAAGTTGGAAGTCCTGCTGGTCTCAATGTTCACTCATAAAGCATGAAACAAAATCCAAAAGAGTCAGTTTATAGTTCATGCCAACAATCACTTTATTGTGGGCTTATACTGGGAGCCAACTTCCAGTCAGTCCGGACTCCAAGTAACCAACATAAGTTCCCAAAACAAAAACAGAGCTGATGAAAAATAATTAAGTCTCAGCTCTCACCTTTATACAGGTAAATAATTGCCATCAGATGCCGAGAGATAACTCTCCAAAACAATGTTGTTATCTTTAAAGTCAGACAGTTAACTAAGACTGCTATTAGCACTGCCTGTAGTGCTGTGTCCAAGCCTGAGAGGTAAGTAGGCTTGGCCCCAGCCAGCTCCAAAGGAGTTGGTGGGGGAGGGGAGTAAGCGAATCCACCAAAAATATTTCTGTTATAACAGAATGCCCAAATGGCCCCACAAACCCATCCAGTTGTACAGTGGATTCTCCCCAAACTTACTTCCTCATTCTTCAGCATTCAAAACACAAAATATAAACTTAACAGTGCATTTCTCTTCAGTATAAAAAAAAACGTGTTTTTTTTTTCCAGGCTCCCTTAAAGGGAAAAGTTCAGCACTGCTCTCATTCTTCCCTCAACTGCAAACAGCTGCTGAGAAGCAGTCTAAACAATTGCTCACCTGAGCAGGAAGACAAAAGTCCCACAAATATGTAACCTAATGTTCTTCCATAGGCATACCTTCAGGAATATAAGCAGTTTCCTGGCAATCCATAGGTTCTAGCTCTGCTGGCTGGTTAGCCACAGGGTCAGGGCCAAAATCTAACATCTCAACATCAGTAGAGCAGTGAGGATCAGGAGCATTGTCCTGGACACCTCCTTCCTGAGCTGGCTCAGGGCAGACTGCCTTCCTTCTCCTCAGAGCAGCTTCTAATACGTTTAGCCGGGCACGCCCAGTTCTCTGAGGGGGAGGGGCAGCCTGCAGCTTCTGCCTAACTTTCTTAGGAGCAGCAATCAGCTTCTGCAGCTGAGAGTTAGCAGGTGAGGTGGGAGTGATCTGAGGCTGTTCCAGGCTGTTAGGTTCAGCATCCTCCACTCCCTGGAGCTCGGCTAACTGAGATCTAAAGGGAAATGAACCACCTTCCCTATTCTTTCCCTCTGGCTTGTCACATTGATCAGCCCTTCTCAGGGCTGGGATAGGTTTAGACAAACCCCTGCCTGGCACAAACCGAGCTTTAAGGCTAGGGGTGTGACAATAGGGCTGGTGATGTTCTTGCCTGAGTTCTTCTCTGGCAGGGGTGGGGGAGCTGATTGTCCCCTGGGTCTTGGGTAGGTGTTTATATGTTTTTTTCCACTCTTTGTAAGTTTGGATTCGGGGTGGGGGCATCTTGGCGTGATCAGTCCATGGAATGGGACGCTTTTTTGGGGAAGGGGGTTGGGGGTTCAGTGGGGTTTCCCCTTGGGGTGGGGGTGGGATGGGAGAGTGGGGTTAGATGGTGGGGTATTTTCTTTTTGGGTGGGGTTTTCTGGTCTTTTGTGCCTGCAGTGACCGATCCTGGGTGGCTGTCTTCTTTTTTGGGTGCTTGTTTGGTTGGGGCAGGCTTGCGTTTCTCTTGGAGCTTTTCCTCCTTTTCTACTGGATGCCACAGGCTGGGATGGCATCTGAATGGCTCTTCTTTTTTCTCCTTGTTACTTCCTCTTTTTTATTCCATTTTTTTGTTAGCTGAATGGTGAGACTCGTTACTTGGAACGTCGGAGGTATTAATTCTCCTATTAAAAGAGCAGAGATCTTACAAAATTTGCAGAGGCTCAAGGCGGATGTTGCTTTGTTGCAGGAGACACACCTTATTGACATGGAGCATGTTAAATTACAGAGGGGATGGGTTGAGCGGTGCATCACAGTGGCTGCTGTTGGGAAGAAGCGGATTAGCGTGGATTAGAGTGGGAGTAGATATTCTTTTCAGGAAAGTGGTGACGGGGAGGCCGATATGTTTTCTGTACGGCAGTGATTGCGGGTGTTACAGTGTTGGTTGGGTGTATTTACGCTCCCAATACCTATGATAAAGCCTGTTATACTCGGTTGAAGACTCTTCTTTTGTCCAAGGCTCATCTACCAATGTTTTGGGGGGTGATTTTAATGTTGCTTGGGATTCCTGTTTGGATAAATCACGTCCTCCCTCTGGTGATGCTGTCCCTGAGGCTAAGGGTCTCCCTCAACTGTGTCATCTGTTGGATCTTTAGGATGTTTGGCAACTCTTACACCCGTGAGAATGGGATTACACCCATCTTTCTCAGGCTCATTCCACTCAATCTCGTATCGACTACCTGTTGATATCTCATTCCCTTTTTTCCGGGATACAGCGGGCGGAGATAGGGCCTTATGCGATCTCAGATCACGCTTGGGTGTGGATGGACTTGAGCTCCAATCGGGGACCGTGCCCCCGGGATGCTGGGCTTATCCTTTATGGCTTCGTGATGATTCTAACTTTTTGCCGTACCTTATGAAAGAGTGGAAAGTACCAATATCATAATCGCATACATCTGGAGAACCCGGTTCTCTACTGGGAAACAGCAAAGGCGGTACTTCGGGGTGCTATCATTAACTATGTTAGTAGGGTTCAGAAAGCCCGTGATAGGGAATTGATTCATTTGTCTGGACAATTGAGAGCTTGCCATGCTTTTGGTCATCAGCCCATCCCAACTAACAAACAGAATCTTTTATCTCTACAATCAGCCCTCAATGAGCTTTTATATCAGAGAGCAACCAAGTCCCTTGCCTACTACAAATTTCGCTTGTATGTTCATGGCAATAAGGGGGGGGTAACCTTCTGGCCCATTTGGTTTCCCAGCGGGAGGGTCGTAGGAAGTAGAGAATGACACGGTGACAAAATTCATCACCGTTCCCGTCCCCGCGGATAACCGTGGGAAATAATCCCATGTCATTTTCTAGTGTCTATTTCAACCTCAGTCCTTCTACACCAGCATTCTTCAAAGCAAAGCTTGAGGTTCAGTGGTTGTGCCCAATTATACTCTGATTCTTCCCTCTCTCCTTAAAGAATGACATGAAGATGGTTTCCCGCAGTTATCCGAGAGGACGGAAACGGTGATGAATTTTGTCACTATGTCATTCTCTAGTAGGAAGATCCTGAATCTTAGTGCTGGTGGGTCCATCCGGGTCACTAGTGATTCCGCTATTTGTGATGTCTTTCGACAGTTTTATGCAAATTTTTATGCTCCACCTCCTGATTTGGGGCTCCCTGGGACCTTATATTTAGATGGTCTTGATCTTCCTTGTCTTAATGGAGAGCAGCTTGCTCATTTAAATGCGCCGATTAGAACAGAGGAGGTGAAACTCGCTATCAACTAAAGCTCTGCTTTGAAAGCCCCTGGGGTTGATGGTTATAGAGTGGAGTTCTATAAACTTATGAAACTTGAAATGTGGCACCGCTTGCTGCTATGTTTAATGTTATGGCCAACGCTGAAACTATGCCCGAACATTTTAATGTGGCTCAGATCATAGTCCTTCCGAAACTTGGAAAGATCCTGTTCTTCCAGAATCGTATTGGCCTATCTCGCTTCTAAATTTTGATGTTAAACTTTTGGCTAAAATCCTGGCCAATCGCTTGGCTCGGCTGTTACCACTCCTTCTTCATGAGTCCCAGGTTGGTTTCGTGAAGGGTCGTTCCGTGGCAAAAAATGTGCGTAAAATACTGCTCTCTTTGGAATATAGCTCTCGTGTCGCTTCTCCCTCTCTGCTTATCAGCTTTGATGCTGAGAAGGCTTTTGACCGTGTTCGTTGGGATTATCTATATGATACTTTTGGATTTCAGGGTCGCTTTGTTTCCGCGATACTCCCCAGTGGGTTAATGGTTGTAGATCATCTTTGTCAGAGGTGTCCTTTGTCCCCTTTATTATTCGTCTTGGCCCTCGACCCGCTTCTCCGTGATATTCACTCAAATCCGGACAAGAGAGTTCTTTTGGGACATCATAGTTTTAAAGTTGCTGCCTTTGTGGATGATCTCTTGGCCCTTCTCACGGACCCGTTTTCGTCTTTACCAGCCCTCTTGGAGACAATTAGAGAATATGGTGATTACGCTGGCTTTTGATTAAACTTAGCCAAATCTGAGGCTCTGCCCTCTTCGTTGGCATTGCAGGCTCAATGGGGTGCCACCTTCCCTTTGCGGTGGGCTAAGGGCCACTTCCGATATCTTGGGGTGTATCTTGCGACCTCTATGACATCACTTTATTTGCTTAATGTTACTAAGCTTTTATCTGATACCAGGGTCCAACTTGAGGCCTGGAGGGACCTTCCTTTCACTTTGATAAGCCGCATAGCCCTTATCTGTATGGTGATTTTACCACACTGGCTCTATGTGCTGCAAACTTTGCCCCTTCGGTTGTTGCGAAAAGACCTTGCGCGATTGAACTGCCTATTTTCGTGTTTCTGTTGGAACAATTGTAAACCACACGTTCGTTTTTCCTATCTGGTGGGTGGCTGGTCTTGGGGGGGCCTTGGTCTCCCCGATCTCGGCCTTTACAATGAAGCCTGTTTATTACGGTATTTGAAAGATTGGTTACATGATGAACACCAATTTACTACTTTGAATTTGGAACGGGCTTTTTACGCACCTCACTCATTGGTGAGTCTCTTGCACTTATCTGCTCATGAGATTCCTGCTGAGTTTCGCACCTGCGTTCTTTTGAAATCTATGTGGGCTGTGTTGGGAGTTTGATGCGTAAAATAGGAGGGTACCACAGGTTGATGAACCAATTGCATCTTCATGGGAACCTGGTCTTTACTCCGGGTCGTGATTACCCTGCTTTTCTTAATTGGGCTGCTCACGGAATTAATCGGCTGGAACACCTGTTGGCTGAGGAGGGGGTCTGCAACCCCTAACGGCTCTTGGGGATCGCTTATGTGGGAATTTGGGGTGATACTTTTGCCTATTGCCAAGCTAAACATTATGTTCTTTCACTCCCTCCGGATCGGATTGTGAACCCCATGGGGGAGCGCCTTAGGATTTTCTTTGCAGAGGGGGCGCTCCACTTCACTTCGGTGTTGGCATTACATAGGGCCCTCTTGGAGTTCATTAAGCCCAAAGATGTGTTACTCATTCAAAGGAATTGGGGTCGAGACCTTCATATGGATCTTAGTCATTGGGATATTTTACGGGTCTTGCGGGGGGGTCCTCACTTGCTTACGGGAGAGCTGTTTTGAGAGTGTTATGTGCGAGTGATATATAGGACCTATTACACTAAGGTGCAATTACACAAAATTGGGGATATTGATTCACCTCTCTGAAATGTGGCCAAGACCCCAATGCCTTTGTTCATTCATTCTGGGATTGTTGGCTGGTCCAAGTATATTGGCAGTCTATAGTCCAGTAATTATGGGGTTTATTTCTGAGTCCCATTGCGGGTACTGTAGTGCAAATGGTTTTAGACCTACCAGGGGCCTTCCGGGGCCTGCCTTAGGGGGGACCCCTTCTGGTGGGGAGGGAGCCCCTTCTGGTGATTCAGACAGGTCGTGACCTGTTTGGGCCGCCGCGGGAGCGGACTGCCGGGCAGGATGGACCTATGGTCTGACCCGGCGGAGGCACTGCTTATGTTCTTATGTTCTTATGATGTCATAAGGTGTGTCTTCTTGCTCACAAATGCATTTTGCAAAGCTGGACTGCTTTTGAGCCTCCCTCTTTTTAGACCTGGAGATTTTTGGTGCACAATTTGGCCATTTGGGAGGCTCAAGACCAGTGTTCCCTCTAAGCGGGCGGGTGTTGTGAGCAAACTTTTTTCACTGTGAGCTAAAAATATCGGGCGCCAGCAAGTTATGAGCCAAATAAATATGTTGTCAAAGTTGCTGATACATGAGGACGAGATATTCAAAGGAATTTTAGGCCTACACGCTAAATTAAATAACGTTAAATAATATTTTTAAGAACACAAAACAACGCATTAATTCTTGAAAGTACAAAATTCTTTATTAAGATTGTTCTCTTCTGCCTTTTTCTGATTTCCAAAAATTGTAAACACTGTCTATGTTTACATTATTTCCTGTGGCTAAATAAAGTTTGATTCTAATTAGGCATTCCAAATGTTCTACTCTTAACTTATTACGAGTCTTTGTCTTTATAGCATTCATCAAGCTAAATCCTCTCTCACAATCGGCACTTGAAGCCTGAAAGGTGCCACACACGTCTAATAGAGCATTTAGTCCACTGAACTGTTTATGCTGCTGAGCAAAATTATACATTTCCTGAAGCGTTTGTATAGCTCCTGCTTTTACTTTTTCAGCAATAATATATTTGAACTCCGAATATTCTGAAATAAGCTGCCTTTTGAAACAATGTTCATCATCTTTGTTCATTAACAGAAAATAACGGTTAGATAATCGTGAAAATTGTTCGTTTCCAAATGTAAATTCCTCTAAGTTGGACGGATTTGAGATACAGTCTTTGTCGAAAACACGCCAGTCCTCTAATTCATTGTCAGGAAATCTTTTGTCCATATGATCACAAGTTTGTGTAATAAATGTAAGAATATGATCTGTTTTAATTACAGAATTACAAGATGAAATGAGAGTTTCAACATTTTCATTGAAATGTGGTTTTTCTCCCAGATATTGAGATCTGAGTTTCCTTAATTTGGCTTTAGTGAACTGGAATGCATCCAAAGGTGCCAAACAACTCTTCTGAAGAAGCTTACACAGTGATCCAAGCTCCTCAAGAACATCGCAGAGAATAAATAGCGCAACTTTAAATTCCAGATTACTCAATTTAGTAAGGCAGTATTTGTGCACGGGATCATTGTCTTCTTCCACCTGTTCTTGACAATATTCTAACAGGATGTCATAATTTCTAACCACTGCACTTACAGCAAAGTGCCGAGACAGCCACCTAACATCATGTATAGCTTTAAATGAAATGACATCTGAGTCTGCAGTATTAGCAATATCCTCCAGTTTGGCTTTTCGTACGCTCGATCTACTGAAAATCGTATACACGGTGCGTATTAGAGTTTCGTTCTCTTTCTTGAATGGGATCATTTTCCATGCATCGTCTATGCCTAGATCTTCGCGGTGAGCTACACAGTGTTGCTCTAGAAGATGAGGAACTGATTGACGTAACTTTGCAGCTACACCATTATGCTTCCCAAGCATGACTGATGCTCCATCGGACGTGAACATGACCATACGACTGAAATCTAAATCGTTCTCACTATAAAACTGCTTTATAGCATCAACTATAGCTGTGCTGTCACAAGCAGTTAGATGTTTGATGCCAGCAAAAACTGTCTCATGAATGTTGCTGCCACTTCTTCTAAATTTAATGTATATTATGAGCATTTTCGAAACAGAAATATCAGTACTTTCATCAATTATTAGGGTATGAAAAGGAGACCTCCGGATTTCTGTAAATGTTTCCCGTTTAACAATGGCATTTATGCAGTCAAGGAACTCGAAAGCATAGTTTTTGCTTCTCCAGCTATCAGGTATTTTTACGTATTTAGCCATGTGATTGTGAATTTCCTGGACGGATAGCATGGACGAATTCAACTTTACCGCTAGCAATATATTATCAATTAAAATGTTAACTCCCTCTGGACTTGATTTATATCTCTGTGCGTATTCGATTCTGTTGTTCCGACTATCGGGAGTTTCTTTCAAGAAATTCATTAGAAAACCTCGGCTTTGATTGTGAAGCTTTTGAACCGCTTCTAAATGAGAATTATGATTCAGATGACGCTTTAAATAATCAATTTTCCACTCAGACCAAGTCTTCCCTGTGCTCCATTCTCCGTTAACACCTGCTTTTCGGCATAGGGAGCAAATTAATGCGTTGTCCGTGTCGCTATATTCAAATATTTCTTTCATCGCCACTGTTTTCCGTCCACTCGCGTGCGGCAACGTGGTGTCAACCAAAAACTCGGTCAGCCATTCCTTCTTAAATTGGCTGCGCTTTTTCTTTGTGCTGCTACCAAACTCTTCATTCTCTTTACGCTTCGACATTTTCGAATGGATTTAAAAATTATTTGACTGAATCTATGGAAGATCGCAAAAGAAAGTTTATGCACACGCTTCAAACGATCGAAACTTGAAAAGAACTTGCTTCATGCATGTATAGATAAACAATGGCGCTCGTGCGGCCTCAGTTTTGTAGCGCATTACTAATTTACTAGTAGTAGTACCGTGTTTCCCCGATGATAAGGCAGGGCCATCAAATAAGACAGCCCCCCCTTTTTAGACAAAAATATAAAATAAGGCACCCCCGCAAATAAGCCACCCACCGATACCTGCGCTTACCCGAATCGAGTGGTACGGTGGGTGACTTCATGTGGTGCCTAGTGCAGGAAATCACTCGCGTCTGCTCTGACCGCCTCTTCCTGCACGAAGTCGGGCCTTATCCAATCAGGAGCTGCATGTCAAAGCAGCTCCTGATTGAATAAGACCCGGCTTCTTGCAAGAAGAGGCGGTCGGAGCGTACGCGAGTCCGGCTGCCTCTCCTTCTTGGCGAGCTGAGCGGACTGTCGGGATCGACCCCCCGCACCCCCTAGGTACGCCTCTGCAAGTCTTGCCTTGCCCGGATTTGCCGCTCTCTTCCGGTGTTACCCCCCCCCCCACCCGACTCTCCTCTCGCCGCCCTGCCATCTGCCGTACGCCTCTACCGATCGCCCCCCTCCCTGCTCGCACCCCCACCCCGACGTCCGATTCCTCCCCCAGCCTCCCCTTACCTTTGCGACGCGTTACATGGACTGCCAGCTCGCTGGGGCCAGCTGAGCCTGCCTGCAAGCACGTGTGTGCGCTGTGACGAGAAACTTGTGCGCTGCGATGTAATATTTTGTGCGCCAGCGCACGCCAGCGCAGCTTAGCGGGAACACTGCTCAAGACGTGATTGGTCGACCTTGTCGCAGACGTCATTTTTTTACTGGTCTGGGGAGTTTATTTGGCTTCCCTCTCTCCTGGTGAACATAGTCTCATATTGAACCATCTCACTTAGCTTTGTTGCTAGGCACCATGCTAGCTACCGGGATCGGTCAAAGCAGGCTTCTCTTAATTTTTGTGCTTTTTCCTCTTCTTTTCTCTCCTTTTCTTTTAAGGGGGGACTTCATATAGCAGTTCCATGGGCCACAAGAGTACGGGCCTTTGGGATCTTAGTGACCTCTTTGTCCTTTTTTTGTGTCTATCAGGGGGGTGGGGTTTGGGGTTTTTTTGTTGGATGGGTGAGGTTGGTGAGCTATGGGGAGGAGGGGATTGTTGCTTCTGTTTATTGTCTATTCAAATACGTTGTATTGTTGGATGCTGTTCTTTTGATTTTGTTCTGCTCCTTGCTGTCTATTGCTTGGCATTCTCAATAAAAAAGGTTTGAACATAAAATGGTTAAAATGTAATAACAGATTTACTGATGCCATGAATTTCAATTGGAGTTAACCTGGGAACGTTTTCTGCAAAAAATAAGTCTTCCAAAGTGATTTAAATTTGGCAAAGGATTGCTCAGATGTAATAGAAACATAGAAACACAGAAACATAGAAACATAGAAGAAGACGGCAGATAAGGGCCATAGCCCATCAGGTCTGCCCACTCTACTGATCCACCCCCACGTCTACTATCCTAGGGATCCCACTCCTGGTGACAGGTTCCCTTGGCTTAATCCTCTAAGGGATCCCACACCTCGATCACCTGCACCATGAGCTCGTTCCAAGGATCAACCACTCTCTTGGTGAAGAAATATTTCCTGGTGTCGCCATGAAATTTCCCGCCCCTGAGTTTGAGCTGATGCCCTCTTGTGGCTGAGGGTCCTTTGAGAAAGAAAATCTCTTCTTCCATCTCGATACGGCCGATAATATTCTTAAACGTATTGATCATGTCTCCTCTCTCCCTATGTTCCTCGAGTGAGTACAGCCGCAAATTTTTCAGCCTTTCCTCGTACAATAGATCCTTGAGCCCCAAGACCATCCTGGTGGCCATCCGTTGCACCGACTCTACTCTCAGCACATCTTTTCGGTAGTGTGGCCTCCAGAATTGCACACAGTATTCCAAATGAGGCCTCACCATGGTTCTGTATAATGGCATTATGACTTCAGGCTTCCGGCTGACGAAACTCCTGCGGATGCAACCTAACAACTGTCTTGCCTTAGATGAAGCCTTCTCCACATGATCAGCAGTTTTCATGTCTGCATTGATGATCACTCCCAAGTCTCGTTCAGTTGAAGTTCTAGCTAAGGTCTAGAAGATAAGGTAGAAGATTATTCTAAAACAATGGAGAGAGAGAAAATTATGCAGAGGAATGAGTAGATTCGTAGTGGGGAAGGAAGATCATTCTTGGGGAAGGAAGATCAAGTCTGTTGGAATCAATAGAACAAAGTAAACATGGAGTACAAGGTACAGTGAAAGAAGCTAAATCAGAGGGTTATGAAAGATGTGAAAGATGCCCTGATGATACATTTACCCAGACAATATCGGGGGAGTTGAAATCTCCCATAATTACTCTGTTACCCAGTTTGATTGCCTCCCTAATTTCTTGTTTTTTGTAGTCACTGTGTCTACCTCTGTTTATATGTGCGCCTGTCTCTGTATTTCTGTGTGTCTCTGTATCTGTGAGCATATATATTTCTAGCTCTATTGATTGATGCCAATAAAGTGACTTTGCTGCTCTGTGACTTTCCCATGAGAATTTCTTCTCTAAAATCAGTGCTCTCATTCTTCCATTTAGAATAACCCTAGTGTGAATGAGGTAAGTCCAAGCTTTTGTTTCTCTGAACTACTGCCAAAGTCAAAAGTATTGAATTGGTGTTATTGTATCAGAAAATCTTGCTCTTTGTAGCCACTATGTCTATATCTGTGTGCATGTGAGCGACTGGGTTCATATCTGTGTCTGCGATTATATGTGTGTCTAATTCTGTGTGTGTTCACGTTTGTCTGCCTCTGTTGATTAACTCCAATAGAGTGAGTTGCTGATTTATAACTTTTCCATGAGAAGTTTTCTTTCATGTCAAAGGTATTCAGCAGTATTGCATTCATTTCCCTTTATTCCCATTGTTTTTTTTTCCATTAATGTCTTCTAGCCTAAACTTTATTGTGGTTCCTCCTCTTTCCCTCTTGCTATTTGTTGTTTTTCTCTTTGGCTTTAGTTTGTATATGTCTTTCTTTTAATTTTGTATTCCAAGAAAGTATTTTGCCTAGAACTCAAGATAGGCGAGTAATCAAATTTTAAATAAACTTGAACTTGATCAAATGGATTGCCTTTAATACAGCATGCTTTACCATAGAAATAAAGGGGTTTTCCTATCATCCTACTCCCTACATGATGACTATCTTCCATTCTTAGCTGCCATCAGCCCTGTCTTCAGCTGCGGTACTGAAAAACCGGACAGCAAAGCCAAAGACAGAAGGTGCAGGACTTTTCCTCTTGCCTGCATCGCTCTACATTCGACTGCTCTCAATCATGCCCCTCAAAAACAAGAAGTCACTTCAGAGAGGGGAGGGGCAGGATCAAAAATGACAGAACTTAGAGCGATGCAGGCATGAGGGAAAGTCCCACAGCTTCTGTCTTTGCTTTTGCCATCCTGTTTAGCGGTACCAGCGTAGCCAAAGGCAGGGCTGATGGCAGCTAAGTGAGCTGTCTGTATCGCGGAGCTTCCTTGCCATCCCCTAATGCTGACCCTGAGAATAGAGAGGGTGGTTCCAGTATCTGGTCTTTGGTAAGTTCAAACTTTTCTTCTTGGTATTTGTTCTTCTCAACTCCTGCAGAACTAGAAAGCATTAAATTGATATTACTGTATCAGAACATTTTGCACTTTTGCAGTCACTGTGTCTACCTCTGTATACATTTGCGTGTGTGTGTTCATTTATGTGTCATATATTCATATGTTTGTCTGCCTCTACTGACTGATCCAAATAAAGTGACTTTGCTGCTCTGTGACTTTCCCATGAGATGTCCTTTTCTAAAATCACTGCTCTCATCCTTCCATTTAGGGTGGCAACTTAAATGGCACTTTAGTAAGTCAAAGCTCTATTTCTTCTGAACAATTTCAAAACTATAAAGTATTAAATTCATGCTACTGTATGAGAAAATCTTACTCTTTTGCAGCCACTGTGTCTACCACTGTGTGCATTTGCGTGTCTGTGTATAGCATCCGGTCCGGTTGATTTGCTACTGTTCAGTTTGTCAAACAGGCCCATTACATGATCTAGAATTAGAGAAATTTGTTTGAATTTCTCTGATTCATCAGAACTGAACACCATCCCCCTGCTTTACTAAGGTGTACTATGTGTTTTAGCGCAAATTTAGCATGCCCTACCCTCTAACGTGTCCATAGACTAACATGCACGTGTTAGCGTTTAGCGCTTGGTTATCGCATGCTAATATTTAGCGTGTTCTAAAACACTTAGCGCACCTTAGTAAAAGGAGCCCCATATCTTGCACCAGTAATGCCTTAAGACAAAAAACCAAAATCTAAAATGTTGCACACAGGAGATGAAGCAGCAAACAACAAAAAGTTTGTGGAACAGAAGATCAGATATAGCAGTGCCCAAATGAATTAAAAACAATAATCTTAAAAACAATCCAAAAAGGATGTATATAGTCACAAGTGACACATAAGATAAAACCAAATAACACAGGCTGAGTTCTGGCAAAGTAAAATGCCTTCCTCAGGGGTCTTATAGGGTCCTTGGCTGTCTTAAATATAAAAACGTGACAGTCACAAAAAATCCATGTAGTTGAAGAGGCTGCAAATGAACAGCAAAGCACAGAAGCCTCCAATGTAAACTCGTATCTTGATACCAGCATACTGTTATGAAGATATTTGGCCACTTAATAAACTACAAACTAGTGCTGCCCGATTCATGATTTTAATCGGTTCACCTATTCACTTCAGGAGAATCGATTTGAATCGATTTAAAATAAAAAAAATTGTCTTTCCAATTCGGACCCTCCCCCCCTCGCCCCCTAAAGTAGAAGCAGCAGTGCTGCTCTTGCTGGCCATCCGCTGCTGCACCTGCTTTAGAGGACGAGGAGGGAGGGTCAGTCAGGAAGTGCTGCTGTGCTGCTGTCTGGCTTCTCCCCATCGTCCGGTTTTCCCCCGGCTTCCCCCCTGGCCTCCCCACACCGTTTACCTTCTAGTTGCAGCCTGCACAGAAGATCATGGTTATAGCTTCTTTGCAAACTGGTTTTAGCTGTTTCCTCTGCTGCGATCCTGCCTCTGACGTCAGAGGAGGAACGGGACCGCAGCAGAGGAAACAGCTAAAAGCAGTTTGCAAAGACACTATAACTGCGATCTTCTGTGCAGACTGCAACTCCCTGGTGCAGGGAGGCCAGGGGGAACATGGAGGCCTTCAGAGTGGGGGGTGGGACAGGCCTTGGGGGGTGCAGACCTTCAAGGTGGGGAACAGGCCTTCAAGGGGGTCAGGCCTTCAATTTGAGACAGGCCTTTAAGGGAGGGACAGACCTTCAAAGGGGGGACAGGCCAGGGATGGTGGCATAGGCCTTCAGGGGGACAGGCCTTTAAGGGGGAAAAGACTAAGTGGAAAAAGCCTTCAGGGGGGGGACAAGCCTTCAAAGAGGGGACAGGCAAGTGATGGTGGAATAAGCTTTCAAAAAGGGATAGATCTTCAAGGAGAAACAGACCTTCAAGGGGGGGACAGGCCTTCAAAGTGGGGACAAGCCAGGGATGGTGGCATAGGCCTTTAAGGGGGGAACAAGCCTTCAAGGGGGGACAAGCCTTCAAGAGGGGGACAGACCTTCAAGGGGGGACAGGCCAGGGATGGTGGCATAGGCCTTTAAGGGGGGACATGCCTTTAAGGGGGGACAGGCCTTCAAGGGGGGACAGACCTTCAAGGGGGACAGGCCTTCAAAGCAGCGACAGGCCAGGGATGGTGGCATAGGCCTTTAAGGGGGGACAGGCCTTCAAGGGGGGACAGGCCTTCAGGGATGGGGTTCTAGGCCTTCAGGGGTAGGTGCAGGCCTTCAGGGAGGGACAGACTTTCAGGGGAGGGGGCCCTGGTGTAGAAGTACATGGAGGGAGGGAAGGGGGGTTCAAAGAAAAATGCATATGCCGGACTTTGGAGAGGAAGAAATAATGGATCTAAAAATAGAGCAGAGGGAGAGAGATGATGGACAATGGGATTTAGGGAGAGAAGGAACAGAAAGGGAGAGAAGTTGGACACAAAGGATGTGTGGAGGGGGATAGAGATACTGGATAGGAGGATAGTTGGGAAAAGAAAGGGAGAGATAGTGGACCCTGGGGTGGTGGGGAAGAAGGGAGAGATGCCGACTGAAAGGGTAGTTAAGAAAAGGTGTTTCTGTAGATGAAGACGAAGAAAAAGAAAGATATCAAACCTCCGGGGAAGGAAGGGAAATGGAAGGGGAGGACAGAGATGGAAGTTGGATGGTTAGCATGGAGAAAGAAGAAAGAAGGAGACCCTGGCAAGCAAGTTATCAGAAGACAACCAGAGCCTGGGACCAACAAGATTTGAATAATGACCAGACAACAAAAGGTAGAAAAACTAATTTTATTTTCCATTTTGTGATTACAATATGTCAGATATGAAATGTGTATCCTGCCAGAGCTGGTGTTAGACCACAACCGTGAGCTAGGATTTAACAGAGGAAAAGTCTTTTTTGTTTGTTTATTTTGTTTACACCACAGCGCCAGTGTGGTTAGGAGAAGGCAAAGGGGGGGGGGTGAAGAGGCTATAATATAAACCCACCAGGATGTTTGAAAAAAACACCTAATTGGGCAGGAAAATCGAATCGAATTGAAAAACCAATTCAATAGGCTGAATCGAATCGAATCGAAATTTTTTCCCTGAATCGGGCAGCACTACTACAAACGAGTACATCTGATTTTCTGTCCCACAATCTTTTGGTTGTTTTGATTATGTTTATTTTTATTTCTTATTTAATGTCCCTCTTAATGCAAAAGGTCAAAGCAGTTTAAAAAACAAATCACAATGAAAAGAACGCCAATATTAATAGGAAAGATAAAACAATCAAACAAGAGACATTCTTTCAATCAAAATAAAAAATATACATATAATATACTATTAAAATGGTTAAAATGTAATAATAGATTTACTGATGCCATGAATTTCAATCGGAGTTACCCTGGGAACGCTTTCTACAAAAATGTCTTCCAAAATGATTTAAATTTGGAAAAGGATTGCTCAGATCTAATATAAGGTGGAAGATTATTCAAAAACAATAGAGAGCGAGAGAAAATTATGCAGAGGAATGAGTAGATTCATAGTTGACCATTCTTGGGAAGGAAGATCAAGTCTGTTGGAACCAATGGAACAAAGTAAACATGAAGGAGTACAAGGTACAGTGAGAGAAGCTAAATCAGAGAGTTGTGAAAGACGAAGAGTTTTAAAAGCTATACAAAAACTTTTAAACTGACATCTATACCATAAAGGAAGTCATTTATTTGTGGTGCTATTTGGATTTTGTTGTTTTAGTATATTTGAATAAAACCTACACCTATGTCCATTTTTGACCTTTGCAGCTGCACCTCTAAGTCTCTATTTACCATTCTCATGTTATCATAGTCTCATTTTTTAAACTTAAGTACTGTTGTATTAGATTTCCTGTGTGAACTTATTCCAGGGATTATATCAAATCTGAACTTCTTATGATCACTGATATCAAGTGGCAACAACACCGTTACCTCCTTCACCAATTCATAGGCTCTACTAAGAACTAGACCTAGAATGGCATCACCTCTAATCAGTTCCTGAACCAGCTGATCCATAAAGCAGTCCTTAATTTCATCAAGGCATTTTAGTCCCTTGCATGCCCTGATGATACATTTACCCAGTCAATATCAGGGGAGATGAAATCTCCCATTATTACTCTGTTATCCAGTTTGATTGCCTCCCTAATTTCTTGTTCTTTGTAGACACTATGTCTACCTCTGTGTATATGTGTGCTTGTCTCTGTATTTCTGTGTGTCTCTTAGAGAATGACACGGTGGCGGGTTACCCGCGGCTAGCCGCATTTAGCCGTGGGTAACCTGCCGAAACGGGGAAGAAAAAGTAGTGGCCTCTGCGGGACGTGGACAAGGCCATTCACCGCCCCGTGGAGCGGTGAATGGACTTGTCCACACAGTGAGGCAATCAAGGATCGCGCGGTCCCCACCATCTCCCTCCCTCCCTCCTTACCGCCGTTTGAATTTCTGCTGGTCCACGCAAAAAAAAAAAGCCTCCTTCCTTTTCCCCTGCTCTTACCGCCATGCTCATGCTGCAGCTACTAAAGCCAACAGGAAGTCTTTCCAACGTCAATTCTGACGTCGGAAAGGACGTTCTGGGCCAGCCAATCTCTGCCTGGCTGGCCCAGAACATCCTCTCCGACATCAGAATTGAGTCGGAAAGACTTCCTGTCGACTTTAGTAGCTTCAGCATGAGCATGGCGGTAAGAGCAGGGGAAAAGAAAGGAGGCTTTTTTTTTTGAGCGGCAGGGAGGCAGCAGGCTGGCTTTGGCTAGGGAGGGAGAAAGGTAAGCAGGCAGGATTCGGGGGTGGGGGTGGGACAAAGTATGGAAGGCAGTGAGAGGGACATAGGAAGGAGGCACTAGGGGCACTAAAGACATAGGAAGGAGGCACTGGGGGCACTAAAGACATGGGAAGGAGGCACTAAGGACATGGGAAGGAGGCACTGGGGCACTAAAGACATGGGAAGGAGGCACTGGGGGCACTAAAGACAGGAAGGGGCATTAAGGACATGGGAAGGAGGCACTGGGGGCACTAAAGACATGGGAAGGAGGCACTGAGGGCACTAAAGACAGGGGCACTAAGGACATGGGAAGGAGGCACTGGGGCACTAAAGACATGGGAAGGAGGCACTGGGGGCACTAAAGACAGGAAGGGGCACTAAGGACATGGGAAGGAGGCACCGGGGGCATTAAGGACATAGGAAGGAAAGAGGGAGGGAATAGAAAGGGACAATTCTTGGGCCTGAGTGCAGAAAGAAAGAAATGAAAGAAAGGATACACAGACAGAAGGAAATGCAACCAGAGACTCATGAAATCAATCACCAGACAGCAAAGGTAGGAAAAATGATTTTATTTTCAATTTAGTGATCAAAATGTGTCAGTTTTGAGAAGTTATATCTGCTGCCTATATTTTTCGCACTATATTTGTCTATTTTTCTATAGTTACTGAGGTGACCGAGCTTGTGGAAATGGGGCAGAAACAGGGTTTTAAAATTTTAGCCCTAGTAGTTTGCCGGTCCACAAAATAATTCTTTTATATCTGCCGGTTCACGGGTGTAAAAAGGTTGAAAAACACTGATGTAGAGTATGCCGGCTTTCTTTTTCGCCCAGCCGCACGCGTTCAAAAAGCCGCGCTTGCACGGCTGCTCAAGTTGATCAATCTTCTCCTCTCTTACAACTTCCTGTTTCCGGTTGCGTCAGAGGAGAATATTGAACAAATGAGCACCCGCACGTGCAGCTGGGCGAAAAAGAAAGCCGGCATACTCTACATCTAAGGTGAGATGGAGAGAGAGAGATGGCGGAACACTGCAATCGGTCGGGTGTCTGCTGTTTTTCTATCACTGCCTGCCTGCGCTCACGTTCCAGATCCTCCTGCATTTTTAGTGTGCACAATTGACCTGATTCGAGCTATAGGTGAACATGGGGGACACGTCATTGTAAGGGAGGACAAGTCAATTGATTTATTTTATGTTCTGTTTTTACTACAGGGCAGAGGGACTGAAACAGATTCTCAGTGCAGTAGTAGTAGTGGCAGGACTCTCTTCTGTCTTCATGGTGTTTCGCAGTACTGAGGCTTATATGGATGCTGCGGGGACGGTGACGGGGCGGTGAATGGGATGGCAGTGGCGGTGACGGGGTGGTGAAAGGGATGGCGGTGACGGTTACGGGGTGGTGAAGGGAACGGCGGAGACAGGGCGGTGCAGAGGATGGTGGGCCGGGGACGGTGCAGTGACGGGGACAGATTTTTTCCCCGTGTCATTCTCTAGTGTCTCTTTCTGTATCTGTGAGCATATGTGTTCCTAGCTCTATTGAATGATGCCAATAAAGTGACTTTGCTGCTCTGTGATTTTCCCATGAGATGTTCTTCTCTAAAATCACTGTTCTCATTCTTCCATTTAGCCTTTTCTTAGTGGAAATGAGGTAAGTCCAAGCTTTTGTTTCTCTGAACTATTGCCAAAGTCAAAAGTATTGAATTTATGTTATTGTATCAGAAAATCTTGCTCTTTGTAGCCAGCGGCAGCGAAAAGGTCAAACTGAATGCTAGGAATGATTAAGAAGGGGCTCACAAACAAATCGGAGAGGGTTATCATGCCGCTGTACCTGGCTATGGTACGTCCTCACCTGGAACATTGCGTCCAGCACTGGTTGTCATACATGAAAAAGGACATGGTACTACTCGAAAGGGTCCAGAGAAGAGCGACTAAAATTTTTAAGGGGTTGAAGGAGTTGCAGTACAGTGAGAGATTAGATAAGCTGGGCCTGTTCTCCCTTGAAAAGAGACTGAGAGGAGACATGATTGAAACATTCAAGATAATGAAGTGAATAGACTTAGTGGATAAAGACAGGTTGTTCACCCTCTCCAAGGTAGGGAGAACGAGAGGGCACTCTCTGAAGTTAAAAGGGGATAGATTCCGTACGAACGTAAGGAATTTCTTCCTCACCCAGAGAGTGGTGGAAAACTGGAATGCTCTCCCGGAGTCTGTTATAAGGGAAAACATGTTCCAGGGTTTCAAGACAAAGTTGGCAAGTTCCTGCTGAACCGGTACGAACACAGGTAGGGCTGGTCTCGGTTAGGGCACATGTCTTTGACCTGGGGGCCGCCACATGAGCGGACTGCTGGGCGCGATGGACCACTGGTCTCACCCAGCAGCAGCAGTTCTTATGTTCTAGACTAAACTTTATTGTGGTTCCTTCTCTTTCCCTCTTGCTATTTGTCATTTTTCTCTTTGATTTTAGTTTGTATATGTCTTTCTTTTAATTTTGTATTCCAAGAAAGTATTTCACCTAGAATTCAAGATAGGCGAATAATCAAATTTTAAATAAACTTGAACTTGATCAAATGGCTCGCCTTTAATACAGCATGCTGTCCCATAGAAATAAAGGGGTTTTTCCTATTACCCTATTCCCTCCATGATCACTATCTTCCATTTTTAACTGCCAACAGCCTGTCTTTGGCTGTGGTACTGCAAAATCGGATGGCAAAGCCAAAGACAGAAGCCACAGGACTTTTCCTCTTGCCTGCATTGCTCTAAGTTCAGCTGTTCTCAATCATGCCCCTCCAAAACAGGAAGTCACTTCAGGGGGGGGTGACAAGATCAAGAGCGACAGAACTTAGAGCGATGCAGGCATGAGGAAAAGTCCCACAGCTTCTGTCTTTGCTTTTGCCATCCTGTTTAGCGGTACCGGTGCAGCCAAAGGCAGGGCTGATGGCAGCTAAGTGAGCTGTCTGTATCGCGGGGTCCCCTTGCCATCTCCTAACACTGTCCCTGAGAATAGAGAGGGTGGTTCCGGTATCTGGTCTTTCGGTACGTTTAAACTTTTCTTCTTGGTATTTGTTCTTCTCAACTCCTGCAGAAGTAAAAAGCATTAACTTGATATTACTGTGTCAGAACATTTTGCACTTTTGGAGCCACTGTGTCTACCTCTGTATACATTTGCGTGTGTGTGTTCATTTATGTGTCCGTATCTGTGTTCATATGTTTGTCTGCCTCTACTGAATGATCCAAATAAAGTGACTTTGCTGCTCTGTGACTTTCCCATGAGATGTCCTTTTCTAAAATCACTGCTCTCATCCTTCCATTTAGGGTGGCAGCTTAAATGGCACTTCAGTAAGTCAAAGCTCTATTTCTTCTGAACAATTTCAAAACTATAAAGTATTAAATTCATGATACTGTATGAGAAAATCTTGCTCTTTTGCAGCCAATGTGTCTACCACTGTATGCATTTGCGTGTCTGTGCATACCATCTGGTCCTGTTGATTTGCTACTGTTCAGTTTGTCAAACAGGCCCAATACATGATCTAGAATTGGAGAAATTTGTTTGAATTTCTCTGGTTCATCAGAACTGAACACCATTCCCCTGTTTTACTAAGGTGCGCTATGCGTTTTAGCGTACGTTTAGCATACACTAACCGCTAACGTATCCATAGACTAATATGCATGTGTTAGCATTTAGCGCGTGCTCATCGCATGCTAATATTTAGCGTGCTCTAAAACATTTAGTGCACTTTAGTCAAAGGAGTCCCATATCTTGCACCAGTAATGCATTTAGACAAAAAACAAAATCCAAAATGTTGCACATAGGAGATGAAGCAGCAAAACAACAAAAAGATTGTGGAACAGAAGATCAGATATAGCAGTGCCCAAATGACTTAAAAACAATAATCTTAAAAACAATCCAAAAAGGATGTATATTGTCACAAGTGACACATAAGATAAAAACCAAATAACAAAGGCCGAGTTCTGGCAAAGTAAAATGCCTTCCTCAGTGGTCTTATAGGGTCCTTGGCTGTCTTAAATATAAAAACGTGACAATCACAAAAAAATCCATGCAGTTGAAAAGGTTACAAATGAACAGCAGAGCACAGAAGCTTCCAATGTAAGCTCGTATCTTGATACCAGCCTACTGTTATGAATTTATTTGGCCACTTAATAAACTACAAACTGGTATATCTGATTTTCTGTCCCACAATCTTTTGGTTGTTTTGATTATGTTTATTTTTATTTCTCATTTGATGTCCCTCTTAATGGAAAAGGTCAAGCAGTTTACAAAACAAATCACAATGTAAAAAACGCCAATATTAATAGGAAAGATAAAACAATCAAATAAGAGACATACTTACAATCAAAATTAAAAATATAAATACAATATACTATTGGGGGTCACGTGATGCTTGAGCCATGAAATGACCGTGCCTCTCAGCAGCTCCGGGGCGTTGAAACCTCTCATCTACTTTTAGACAGCCTTTCCGGGTACTTACAGCTACTTTCTCCCTATCCTTTGCTTGAGCTGCCTGTAGTGCACCTGTGGCTCTGTCCAGGAACTTGGTTGCTTTGTCATGACTTCAAAACCACAAAGGGGAGCTAAGTATAAGCAAAAGCCTGTGGAATACAAGATTGCGTAAGCCCATGAAGTTCCCATGTTTACCCTGCAAGATGTGGTGATCCAGGAACTCACAAGATCTCTCATGGTGGTGATGGAGGATAAGCTTACGAAGATCCAATCGTTCAAGAAGGAGTTCTGTGAGAGCTTGGACGCCCAGGCAAATCGTCTGCAGCGAGCAGAGGGTCATTTGGCCCACTAGGAGGGAAAAACAGACAATTTCGAGGAGCATTTCAGAACGTTGGAATTCTCCAACAAGGTCCTGCAACAGCGCCTCGAAGATCATGAAAATCGTGGATGGAGCAACAATTTGCAATTTATTGGAATTCCCGCTGCAGTCCAGGATGTGGACCTGTGGTCCTGGCTTGAGGGCTGGTTGCCGGGTGTGCTGAAAGTTCAACCCCCGGTGTCCCCGATCACTACTGAACTAGCCCACCGAGTGGGCCTTCGCTGGGAGGGGGAACAGCGCCCGAGACCGGTGGTCGCTCATTTCCTCAATTTCGCTATTATAGAAAAAATACTCAGCCAGTACCACAAAGGGAAAGAGCTTTCTTAAAAGGGTAATAAAATCATTATATTTCAAGACTTTTCCCCTCAGGTGTCCTATCGCCGTCGAGCTTGGTGCCCTATTACAATGAGCTTTTAAAAAGGAAAATCCGAGCCATGCTGCTGTATCCTGCCCAGGCCAGAGTCTTTCATTACAAGGTCATCTACCTAGACCCCCGCAGGACCTGGTTCTTTTTATCAAAAAGCTACCTCCGGCAGTGGTAGATCACCGTGAGGAGGTTTCAGTCTGAGACTTATGTGGATCAGTTGTCGTGGTTTCTTTCTAAATTGGACATTCGAAAGACTGGACAGATGAACACCGGCAGCTCCCCTTACTATCTTACCTGCTCATGCAGGGGATGGTTGCTCACCTTTTTGGGTTTGGTTCTGTGTCCCAGCTAGCTGTCTGCTGCTACTGCCCATCATCGCTGCTGGGGGAGTATATGCTACTTTGTGCAACCTTTACAGACCTTTTTGGTGCCCTTTGTCGGTCATTTGTCTGGAACCATGCTCCACTTGTTATCTTCCAGTTGTGTTTAGCCTGCAGGTTCTACAGTTTTATGTTCCACTGTTTAGAGATCTCACCCATATTTCTTATGTGGTTCTCTGTCAGAGAGTAGGGGGGAATTATTCTATTTTGCCTTATCCAGATTTCAGGTTTATGTTTTTACCCTCCTATCTTTTTCTGCTTGGGCCTGTGGTGGACCTCGTTCATTTTGTACATGTTTTATTCTGCTGTTCAGGAATTATTATGCACTGTTTGTTACTTCTCTAGAAGGGTTTTTGGGCTGTCTGCTTTCCTTTTATTTAATATGCATTTAGTGCACGGTGGGGGGGGGGGGGCCCGGGGCTGCTGCCTCTAGCTGCGTCTTTCTATGGGTAGACTACAGAATCTGGGGGAGGGAGAGGAAGGGGGAATTTATTGGGGGTGGGTAGTTTGTTTGTGGGGTTTTGGATGGGTTGTGTGTTTGGAGTGCGAATGGGGGAGTGTGTGTTTGCGTGGTGGCTGTATGGACGGCTGGGGAGCATGGTGGGAGTGAGAGTTCGGAGTTAACCTGAGAGAGGAGGGGGATTTGGCTGGGACGTCTCCCTCTTCTCGGTTACTGATGTATCCTATGATCTCTTTATTTCTACATGTTTGTTATATTTCAATGGCTAATTTGAATGTCAAATCACTGAATGTTGATGGTGTTCACTCCCCCATTAAGAGAACCAAGCTACTCGCATATTTGAAAAAGGAAAGGGGGATATTGTTTCTCCAAGAGACCCATTTAAATGCTACTGAACATCTTAAGCTTCAGAGGGACTGGGTAGGGCAAATATACTTTGCATCCTACAGTACTCGTAAGAGTGGGGTGGCCACACTCATTCACAAGAGAATCCCATTTCATGTATATCAGGAACTTAAGGACCCTGAGGGCCGATATTTGTTTTTACAGGGGGAAATATGGGGACAAGTGGTGACTGGGAACATTTATGCGCTCAACACATACTCATGCCTTCTTCTCTTCCTTGGTGGGGATCCTTGCTTCAATATTGTAGCAAATCCCTTACTAGACTGTAAGCCTGTGAAGTCCTCTAACAGGGCCCATTCCTCTTGGGGATAAATTTTCTGATACAGGAGTTGGGCTTACTTGATGCTTGGCGCACCCTTCACCCAGAGGACAGGGATTTCTCCTTCTATTTCCACCCCCATAACTCCTATTCTCGCATAGACTACATTTTACTCTCTGCAACCTTCTGCAGGCCACTATGGCGGATCCTCTCATGTCAGACCATGCACTCTTAGGGGTGGCTCTCCAATTTACTCAGTCTTCTGGGGGTAGGGTGTGGTGGATGTCCCCTCATTTATATCTGGATCCCGCTTTCCTGGAATATCTGGGGAAGAGGTGGGAGGAATTCACTCAGACTAATGATGTGGCTGATGTGGACCCTGTCACCTATTGGGAAGCTGCGAAAGCTGTTATGCGAAGATACATTTTAGCATATTCGGTGGCATCAAAATGCAGGTGGGAGAGAGACCTGTTGGCTCTGACCAAAGAACTACATGGCCTGCGTGCCCTTCATATCTCTACTCTGGACCATTCTTTACATGATAGGTTGCGGCAAGTCAAATCACAAATTAATGACCTTTTGAATCAACGAGCAGTGAAGAGTATTATTATAAGTATAAACTGCATGTGTGGGGACATAAGACAGGGTGCATGTTGGTTAATCTGGTATGACCCTCAAAGGCTAGACACGTGATTACTAGTATCAAGGACTCATCGGGGACTTTGCACAGGACCCAGGAGTCCATTACTGAGCAATTTGTGAAGTTTTACACCGCTTTATATTCCGGCCAGCCCGGAGATGCTGGAGTGTACACAACATTTCTGTGTGATCTTAAGCTTCTTACCATCTCAGAGCAGCAGTGCCAACAGCTCAATCGGCTTATTAGTGGGGATGAATTACAGCTAGCCATCCGCAAGCTAAAACTAGGAAAATCACCGGGCCCTGATGGGTTCGGCCCTGAGTTCTATAAACTCTTCCAATAGGGGCGTTGGGATCTTTACTCGATTTCTTTACTGATTTGCGGGTCTGCATTCTTCATGCTATTCTGGTAGTGAAACAACTTATTCTTCACTATTGGGCCTCGCCTGAGTCCCCCTCCTATCAGTTGTGGCAGGCCCGGATGCGGACTCTGTCCCAATATGAGCTCCACACCTACTATCCCAAACCCAAGGATATGTGGAAAGATTATTAGAAACATAGAAACATAGAGTATGATGGCAGAAAAGTGTCGGCGACCCAACAAGTCTGCCCACTCAAGAATCCTCCCTCACCAAGTCTGACCTCCTCAACAAGTCTGCCCACTCAAGAGTCTTCCCTCCCATGAGAATCCATCTTATAAGCATAACTCTGTAGCAACCCCACTTGTTTGTCCCAACGTCTCTTGAAGTCGAGCACGCTACTGGCCTCGGCCACCTGGCGTGGTAGATCATTCCATTGATCAATCACCCTTTCGGTGAAGAAGTATATCCTGGTGTCTCCATGAAATCTTCCCCCTTTAAGTTTTAGTGGATGCCCTCTTGCGCTGTGGGACCCTTAAGAAAAAAGATATCTTCCTCCACTTCAATGCGGCCTCTGATGTATTTGAATGTTTCTATCATGTCCCCCCTTTCTCTGTGCTCTTTGAGAGAATATAAGCGCAGTCTAGTCAGACGTTCTTCATATGGGAGATCTTTCAGTCCTGAGACCATCCTGGTGGCCATTTTCTGGATCGACTCCATTCTCTTCACATCTTTTTGATAATGCGGCCTCCAGAGGTGTGGTCTCACCATGGATCTGTACAACGGCAGTATGACTTCAGGCTTTTGGCTGATAAAGCTCCTTCTGATGCAACCCACCATTTGTCTAGCCTTTGCTGAAGCTTTCTCCACCTGATTTGCAGCTTTAATGTCTTCTCGGATGAGTACTCCCAAGTCCCTTTCTGCAGTAGTTCTTGTTAAGTTTTCACCATTCAAGGTGTATGTTCTGCTTGGATTTACGCTTCCAAGATGCATTACTTTACATTTTTTGGCATTAAAGTTTAGTTGCCAAGTATTGGTCCTATGTTCCAGTAAAAGTAGGTCCTGTTCCATAGTGTTGGGCCTGGTTGCACTGTCAGGTTCTGTTGCCCTGTCCACAACATTGCATAGTTTAGCGTCATCGCAAATAATGTAATTTTGCCTCGAAGTCCCTGAGACAGGTCCCTTACAAAGATATTAAACAGCATCGGGCCCAAGACTGAGCCCTGTGGCACTCTACTGGTCACTTTTGATGTTTTTGAGGGAATACCATTTACCATTACCCTTTGTAGCCTGCCGCCAAGCCAGTCTTTTACTCATGCTGTCAGTGTTTCTCCTAGTCCTAACATGTTCATCTTGTTCAATAACCTACGGTGTGGGACACGATGTCCAGGGTCGACCATAGTACCTCTACCTTGTCCGTCGTGCTTTGATTTTTCAGCGCTTTGTAGACATAGTCCCCCATGCCCTGAAAATTTGTTCCTTTAAAATTTAGGACCTTAGTTGGGTAAGTTGCAACTGTATTCACTCGAGGAACGCAGAGAGAGGGGAGACATGATCGAGACGTTCAAATATATCACGGGCCATATCGAGGTGGAAGAGGATCTCTTTTTCCTTAAAGGACCAACGTCAACAAGAGGGCATCCGTTAAAAATCAGGGGTGGGAAATTTCATGGCAACACCAGAAAATATTTCTTCACCGAAAGGGTGGTTGATCGCTGGAATAATCTTCCACAACAGGTAATTGAGGCAAGCAGCGTGCCAGATTATAAGAAAGGATGGGATTGGCATGTGGGAACTCTTCATGGAGGTAGTTGGGGGGTGGGCCATTAGTGTGAGCAGACTAGATGGGCCGTGGCCCTTTTCTGCCGTCATGTTCTATGTTTCTATATTTGACCTATTGGTTCCTTTCTTGAGGTGGAACCACACCATGTTGTGGTCACTGGAGGCCAAGGTATCTCTCACCGATACCTCTGTGACACTTTTTCAGTTGGTGAGTAACAGGTCCAGGATTGCCTGATCCCTGGTGGGTTCCAATATCAATTGCTTGAGGCGTGCTCCTTGCATGGAGGCTAGTAGCCTCTTGCTGGTCGTGGCGGAAGGTTTGTTCCAGTCCACATCGGGCATATTGAAATCTCCCATCAGTACTGTATCTCCTCGCAGTGTGATGGTCTCAATGTCTTCCATTAGTTCATCGTCTGCATCCTCCTTTTGTCTTGGTGGTCTGTATACAACACCAAGATATAGGCATTTGTTATTGCCCCTTGAAAGGTTCTCCCAGAGGGATTCTCCCTTATACTTGATGTCTGTAATTTTAGTAACTTTGATGTCTTTTCTAATGTAAAGAGCTACCCCTTCTCCTGATTTGCCTTCAAGTTTCAAGTTTATTAATTTTTAATATACCGACCATCAACGGGTATCTAGCTGGTTTACAATAAAATTTTAAAATTGAGATAAAAGATTAAGCTTATAAAAGTAAAATTTTTTGAGGAAGAAAAGGGGATATACATTAAGGACATAGACAGGACAAACTTGAAAGTGAGGATAAGGAGGAGGGAGAGGGGTAAAGTTACATTATTAGAAAGGAGAGAGAAAGAAGAGAGGGGAAAAAAAAGAGTTGAAAGGAAACGGAGGGAGAGGAATAAAACATGAGGATGGGATCGCTTCTTAAAAGCAGTTGGTTGAATGAGAAAGAGGTAATTCAAGAGCAGTTGAAAGCATCTTGAAATAGGAAAGTTTTTAAGTTAATCTTAAATTTATTGATTAGTTTTTCATGGCAGAGATGAGATGGTAGGGTGTTCCATTGAGTTGGGGCTACTACGGAAAAATTCAATTTCCTTGTATAGAAGGAATGGAGAGTAAATTCTGGTCTGCTGATCTAAGCGTCCGTGTAGGGCGCAGTGGAATGAGGAGCTTATCAAGGAAGGAAGGTTGATGGGAGAGTTTGATTTTGAATGTCAGCATGATGGTTTTGTAAGTAACGTGGTGTGTGATGGGCAGCCAGTGCGCTTCTTTCAGAAGAGGGGTGACTTGATCATATTTCTCTAACTTGTGTATAAGTTTTATTGTCGTGTTTTGGATTAATTGTAGGCGTCGGAGTTCTTTTTGGAGAATTCCATTGTAAAGGGAATTGCAATAGTCAAGATGGGAGATAACTAAAGAGTGAATCAAGGTTGTGATTGCATCTGTATCAAGAATGGAAGTAAGGGAACATATGAGATGAAGCTTGTAAAAACATGTTTTTACCACTGAGCTGATTTGATCGTGAAATGTAAGGTCTTTGTCTATAATTACTCCCAGTAATTTTATTTTTATTTCTATTTTTAGGGGGGAAGAATTAATAAGGATCTTTCCTATTATTGTTTCATTGTTTTTGGTTGGAAAAAGTAGACCACATGATTTATCGAGATTAAGAGAAAGTCTATTTACTTGAAGCCAGTCACTTATTTTGTCTAATTTATTGTTGATTTCTTGTATTTCTGAGGTATTTGTAGTATCCACAGGATGAAGAAGTTGAATATCGTCCACGTACGCGAAGATTGTGAAACTGATTGATTGGGCTAAAGTAAGGAGAGGTGACAAAAAGATGTTGAATAGCAAGGGGGATAGGATAGAACCCTGTGGAACACTGTAAGTTTGAGCTATTGGCACTGAGGTTTCCTCCTTTGAGTAAACTTTGAAACAACGTTCATTAAAATATGAGGAGAACCATGAGAGGGCTGATCCTGCGAGGCCAGAGTCTTTGAGTTGGCTGATGAGGAGAGAATGGTCAATGGTATCAAATGCTGCGGACAGATCTAGGGAGATGAGAAGAACAGATTTCTGGTGATCAAGATAATAGTATATAGTAGAGGTAAGACCTAGCAATGATAATTCGGTGGTGTAGGAGGAACGAAAGCCAGTTTGATGTGGATGGAGGGCATGAGTTTTGTTGATAAATTCAGCAAGTTGGTTATGAATGATTTTCTCTGTCAATTTTGAAATGAGAGGGAGATTGGCGATGGGACGGAAATTCGCTGGCAAGGTGGAGTGTAAGTTCTGATTTTTTATTTTAGAGAAAACAAGAGCTGATTTCCATGCTTTAGGGACGAGACTTTCGGAGAGACTTTTAGATACTATTTCCAAGAGAAATGGTCTGAAAAAGGAGAAGAATTTTTTAAGAAGGGAAGGGGGAATACTCTCTGTCGGATTGTTAGGCGCGTTTACAGATTGTAAGATTTGGAGAAGATTAGCTAGAGAAGGGGGTTTAAAGTTAGAACAAGTACTGAATGGTAAATGGATAGTATCGTCACGGACGTCTGGAAGTGAAGAAGGAATGGGAGGTCCTAGGTGGGATCTGATATCCTTGATTTTCTTATCAAAAAAGAGTGCTAGTTCAGTAGCAGACGGATTTGTGGATAGAGGTATAGGTTTCTTGTTTGAATAGGGAGATAGAGATTGAACTATACTGAAGAGGGCTGAGGAGTTTTGGGTTGTAGTGATGTACTTAGAATAGTATTCTTTTTTGCCTGTTGGATAGCAGTTTTGTAATGAGTGGCTTTTTCTTTAAATAGGAGAAGAGAATTGTTTGAACGAGTTTTGCGCCATTTGTGTTCGATGGAGCGGAGCTAACTGTGGAGAAGGATAAGTTTGTCATTGTACCAAGGTTTCTTTTCAGAATCTAATTTTGGTGATTTTTCCTGAGGAGGTGCAAGAAGGTTCATTAAGGATTTTGTTGAGGTGTCCCAGAGGGAGAATTGTTCTTCAATTGGGAGGGTAGTAAAATCTTGTAGTTTCAGTTTGAAGGTGTTCTGAATGGCTGGGAGTGTTATTTTATTAGTATTTCTGGAGATATAGGTGTTCTGTCGAGAAGAATATGATTGGGAGGGAGAATTTAATTGACAATTAATGAGAAAGTGATCAGACCAGGGAAAAGCATGAATTTGAAAGTTTAGGAAGAGGTCACTGATGGATGTCGGGCTGAAGATCATGTCGATGGTATTTCCAGCAGAATGGGTAGGCATGAAGAAAAGAAGGATTAGAGATAGATCAGAAATTAGAGTCAAGAATTCGGCTGTATTATGATGGTTAGGGAGGTTAAAGTGTATATTGAAGTCTCCAAAAATTATGGAATTGGGGAAGGAGATGCTGAAGTCCGAAATGTTAGAGTTAAGAGCAGTTAGTGAGGCTTTTGTAATTGGTGGGGGGAGATAAGTCAGCAGAAAATTAAAAGATGGGGAATTTTTTTATAGAAAATTGAAGAGTTTCTACCGGATAGTTGGAGTAGGAAGTAAAAGGGTCTGAATGAAAAGGAATAGTGGTATGATATATCACTGCAAGCCCTCCTCCTTTTTTGTTTGAGCAAAGTTGAAATTTTACTTTATAATTATTGGGGCAGGCTTGGGTCAGATAAGCCTCTTCCCCCTCAGTTAGCCAAATCTCAGTAAGGCATAGAATGTGGAAATTGTGTTGGAGAATTAAATCATGGATCAAGTGATGTTTATTTTTAATGGAGCGCACATTAACAAGGCCTAAATTGATATTGAAAGAATGAAGAGGCGATGAGAAATGAGTGGTGAAAACTGAGGTAGTAGGGATGGTAATATAACATCTAGGTCAAGTTTCTGTAGAAATGAGGAGAGATGAGGAGGGAAGTTTGAGAGGGGAGTCAGCGGCCCCATATAACTGGGTTAGAAGCCATAGAATTGAAGTTATGGTGTAAAAACAGGGAGGATACAGGAGTAGTAGGATATAAAGAGAATGGAGCTAAATGGCCGTCGATAAAGAATACTGTTATAAGCAGTAATGAGAAGGTACCTGTGATTTTAGTAGAAGTGATATCGAAGAAGTTAACAGTAGAGGCATGAAGCAGCTGCAAGAAGGAGCGCATAAAGGAGCAGGACCTGCTCCTTTGGCGCGCGCCTTTGCGGCGTGCACCACAAAGCAGGAGAATTTAAAGGCAATGCTACCGGAGGAGAAATGTGGGCAGAGTCGTCGGGAGCAAGAGGGCCTGTTAAAATCAAAATGAAAGCACATTAGAGAAGAAACTAAAGATAGTGCAAAGTGAAAAATAATACAGATAAATTATACAGTCATGAATTTTTACAAAGAAACAGTATAAGGGCAATCATACAAAATAAACAAAGAAAAAATATCAATATTGTCATACACAAAGATAGTATTTAAACAAAAGAAAGTGAGAAAGAGAAACTAACAGGTGGAATGAGGCAGTCAAAAGCTAAAAAATAATTTAAATAAAACCAAAGAGAAGGCAGAGTCAAACTGTTGGTGGTAAGCGATCTTATTTCAATAATGCTAGACAGAGTGAGAGTTAACCTAGCGTGCGCCGCAAAGCAGGAGAATTTAAAGGCAATGCTACCGGAGGAGAAATGTGGGCGGAGTCATCAGCGCCGCCGCTTTGCGGCAGCTGTCCCCTTAGGGAGCAAGAGGGCCGGAGGAGAAATGTGGGCGGAGTCTTCAGCGTCGCCACTTTACGACTGCTGTCCCCTTAGGGAGCAAGAGGGCAGGTGGAATGAGGCAGTCAAAAGCAAAAAAATAATTTAAATAAAACCAAAGAGAAGGCAGAGTCAAACTGTTAGTGGTAAGCGATCTTATTGCAGTATTGCTAGACAGAGTGAGAGTTAACCTTCTTTGTCGCGTCGGAGTAAGTTATATCCTAGTATGACCATATCCTATCCCTGGGACTCCGAGAACCACGTTTCTGATATCGCCAAAACATCAAGGTCGGCGTTTCTCATTTCCGTTTCCAGTTCCAGGATTTTGTTGCCTAAGCTACGGGCATTAGCATACATGGCTGTCAATTCTTTCTGTTTGCATGGAGTGTTTTCTTTCTGAGATAGTATGTCCCCTTCAATCTTGCCTTTGTCGCCCTTACTGTTGCCTCTGTCTCCTTCAGCGTCCATGCGAATTCTTACCCCTGACTCCAAGATGGGGTCCCCGTCTCTCCCTCTGTTCCCCACTTTACCAACTCGATTAATTACCTCAGATACTAAGTCTCTGTCTCTTGCTCTGCCTCTCATAGTATTGATGCAAGATAATTCATCTTCCTTGATCATGCCTTTGTTACCTTTGGTATTGCCTCTGTCACCTTCAGTATATGCGTGAATACTTACCTCAGAGTTACTTACCCTACTAGTGTGAGAGTGGGTCCCCTCCCCCTGCTCACCTAGTTTAAAGCCTTCTGGAGTAGATGAGCAAGGCGTCGTCCCAGAACGTTCTTCCCTCTTCTGGTTAGGTGTAGCCCATCTGGTCCCTGCAGTCTCTGAAGTGCCTCTCTGTGGTCCAGGAATCCGAAGTTCGTCTCTTTGCACCATCCCCGTAGCCATTCGTTAGTCCTCTTGATCTGTTCATCTCCAGCTCTCCCCTTGTCTCTTACTGGTAGGATGGAGGAGAAGACCACCTGTGCTTCCAGTTGCTTCAGCCTCTCACCTAGGGCTTTAAAGTCTTCCTGTATCTTCTCCAGTGAGTTCCTGGCGGTGTCGTTTGTCCCAACGTGGATGAGGAGCATCGGGTAGTGGTATTGGGGCTTGATTATTTTTCCTACGCAGGTAGTCACATCCTGGATCCTGGATCCTGGCTCCTGGTAGACAGAAGACCTCTTTTGCTTGTAGATCAGGTCTGCATACCGGTCCCTCGGTTCCTCGCAGCATAGAGTCCCCAATGATAACCACTCTGCGCTTCTTGGGGAGGTGCTGATTCGTAGCTTCTTGAGTTGGAGTCATCTGCTGGGTTTCCTGGATGTCTTCCTGGATATCCTCCTGAGTTCTGCTGGTGGGTATTTCTTGTAGGAGCTGAAATCTGTTGCTCAGGGGGATCTGTGAAGTCGATGTGAGGTAGCTGTGCTTGCTTGAAGATACCCAAGAGGAGGACTGCCTTCTGTGTTTGCTTGCAGAGGTGACTAGTTGCCAGGTGTCATCGTCTCGAGTCACTTCTTGTACCCCAGTCGTTACTTCCAATGCTGCATGTTCGGTTCATTTGGGTGTCTTTAGGATGGACCTGTCTTCGTGCACTTGCTCGGAGGACTTCATCAATGAATGCCTCACTCTCTTGGATACTTCTTAGCCGCTGCACTTCTTCCCTCAGACTTGTCAGTTCCTGCAGGATGTCTCCGTTGATCTGTTGCTGGGTGTCCTCTTCTGTCTGCACAGAGACTGAAATCTTCAGGTGGGGCTCAGCTTTGGTCTGTACAGAGATCTCCGCCGTCGTCCATTGGGGGGGGGGGGGGGTCCTCTTCAGTCTGCATGGAGACTGTGGCCTTCAACTGGATCTCTTAAGCAGCCGGGGTGTTGATCTTGATTGTGGTCTTTGTGCTTCTTGTCTTCCCTGCCATTCCTGTCTTTTTCACTTGGGTTCATACTCCGGTTGTTGGTGTGTTGCTAGGCTTGCCTGCCTCCCGGCTGTGTCTGTTTGGCCTATCTGGTGGTGCTGGCTGTGTGTCTCTACTGGGTGCTTTCTGTTGCTAACTACGCACTAGCTGACTGTTTATGCGAATCTCATGGCTGTGTCTGTTGGGCCTATCTAGTGGTGCTAGCTGTGTGTGCCTGTTGGATGCTAGCTATGTGCTGGGTTTTATCTGTCAGTAGCTGTGTGCTAGTTGGTCTGCCTCTAGCTTGTTTAGTACACTTGTGTTAACTTGTTCTTACCGTGCTGCCTCTTGCCGCTCACCTTAGCCGTGCGCCGAACGGCTGCGCGCCATTGGCTCGCCTCCTTTTAAGAAGGAGCCTGGGCGCTGACTGTGCCTCTGATGTGGTGGGGGTGGGCAGAGCTTCCTCTTGCCGCTACCCCAAGCTGCCTGCCTTCTCCCCTTCTAGTTCTCCTTCTCCTTCTCTCTTTCTCCCCCCTTCGGTGGTGCCTCGTGCAAGCGGCTCTCATGGCCGAAAAGCAACTGATCGCTCTCCAGTTCATCTCCTTTTAAGGAGGAACACGGGTGCTGACTGTGCCTCTGACGCGGTGGGGGTGGGTGGAGCTCCTTCTCGATGCTACCCCAAGCTGCCTGCCTTCTCACCTTCTGGCTCTCCTTCTCCTTCTCTCTTTCTCCCCCTTCGGTGGTGCCTCATGCACGCAGCTCTCGCAGCCGAAAAGCAACTGCTCGCGCTCTAGTTTGCCTCCTTTTAATGAGGATCCCGGGCGCTGACTGTGCCTCTGACGCGGTGGGGGTGGGCGGAGCTCCCTCTCGCCGCTACCCCAAGCTGCCTGCCTTCTCTCCTACTGGCTCTCCTTCTCTCTTTCTCCTCCCTTTGGTGGTGCCTTGTGCACGCAGCTCTCGCTCTTTGGGAGCATTTTTTATTAGCCCCTGGGGAGCCTTAACTGTGTATTAACTGTGTAGCTACCATATTTGTGATGGGTTCTCTTGGCGCCTACTTTGCACCTTGTCTGGACTTCTTGCCCTTATTAGGGACTCCTTAGCCGAGTATGAAAGTTTTGCCTGGGGTGTGACTGCGGGGGTGCGGATTGGTTGTATGTGTGGGAAGCGGTTGTGTGTTTGTTGAGGGGGGGTATGAGTGAGAGCCCTTATTCTCTTATCTCTTCTTCTCTATTTTTTTCTCATCTCTTTTTGAATCAAACCAGTCATGTGCATACCAGTTTGGTATCTCTATCTCCTTGCCGCTCATTGAGGGTGGCCTATTATTTCAGAGCTTTACTTGCATATATGTTTAAGCTATTGTATTGTATCCTGCCTTGCTTGTTCATAATTTCTTTAGATTGCTCCGTTTTTCTGTCCATGCTTTTTCTGATGATGCTCTACCTTTGGTTGTATTGTGCCTGAATAAAGATGATTATACAAAAAATATACTATTAAAATGGTTAAAATGCAATAATAGATTTACTGATGCCATGAATTTCAATCAGAATTACCCTGGGAACGCATTCTGCAAAAAAATAAGTCTTCCAAAGTGTTTAAATTTGGCAAAGGATTGCTCAGATCTAATATAAGTTGGAAGATTATTCCAAAACAATGAAGAGAGAGAAAATTATGTAGAGGAATGAGTAAATTTGTAGTGGGCCATTCTTGGGGAAGGAAGATCAAGTCTGTTGGAATCAATGGAACAAAGTAAATGTGAAGAAGTACAAGTTACAGTGAGAGAAGCTAAATCAGAGGGTTGTGAAAGATGAAGAGTTTTAAAGGCCATACACAAACTTTTAAACTGACATCTGTACTGTACAGGAAACCATTTCTTTGTGGAACCTTTTGGTGCTATTTGGATTTTGTTGTTCTGGTAGATTTGAATAAAAACCATGCCTCATGTCCATTTTTGACCTTTGCAGCTGCACCTCTAAGTTTCTTTTTACCATTCTCATTATGTTATCATACTCTCCTTTCTTAAACTTAAGTGCTGTTGTATTAGATTTCCTGTGTGAACTTATTCTAGGGATTATATCAGATCTGAACATCTTATGATCACTGTTAAAATAGCTGAAGAAAATTAGAAAATGAATATTTAAATATATATAAAAAAATAGAGATATTAGTATTGGACTATTGGTAAATGCACAAGAGCCAATGATGAAAGTCACCACATAATTTCTTCCCGCGGTTCAGAATCCTAACAGCGGTGGAGTGGTGGGACTGAGGCTTTTGCATTTAATCAACTATTACTCTATGAAAAAATTTTTGGTATCTAGTCCCATTTCTTACCATTAAAACATTGCAGTATATGGACAGATATTAAGGTTGGAATAACACAACTAACATAGCCATTATTCCACTGTTATCAAGTGGCAGCAACATCGATACCTCCATCACCAATTCTTAGGCTCCACTAAGAACAAGACTTAGAATGGCATAACCTTTTGCTGGTTCCTGAACCAGTCCCTAGCATGCCCTGATGATACATTTACCCAGTCAATATTGGGGGAGTTGAAATCTCTCATGATTACTGTTACCCAGTTTTATTGCCTCCCTAATTTCTTGTTCTTTGTAGTCACTGTGTCTACCTCTGTGTATATGTGCACCTGTCTCTGTATTTCTGTGTGTCTCTGTCTGTATCTGTGAGCATATGTGTTTCTAGCTCTATTGATTGATGCCAATAAAGTGAATTTGCTGCTCTGTGACATTCCCATAAGATGTTATTCTCTAAAATCACTGCTCTCATTCTTCCATTTAGCATTACGTTAGTGGGAATCAGGTAAGTCCAAGCTTTTGTTTCTCAGAACTATTGCCAAAGTCAAAAATATTGAACTGATGTTATTTCACCAGAAAATCTTGCTCTTTGTAGCCACTGTGTCTACATCTGTGTGCATGTGAGCATATGGGTTCATATCTGTCTGTGTCTACGATTGTATGTGTGTCTAATTCTGTGTGTGTTCACATGTTTGATTGACTCCAATAGTGTGAGTTGCTGCTTTGTAACTTTCCCATGAGAAGTTTTCTTTCATGTCAAAGGTATTCAGCAGTATTGCATTCGTTTCCCTTTATTCCCATTGTTTTTTCCATTAATGTCTTCTAGCCTAAACTTTATTGTGGTTCCTCCTTTTTCTCTCTTGCTATTTGTCATTTTTCTCTTTGTTTTTAGTTTGTATGTCTTTCTTTTAATTTTGTATTCCAAGAAAGTATTTCGCCTAGATTTCAAGATAGGCCAATAATCAAATTTTAAATAAACTTGAACTTGATCAAATGGATTGCCTTTAATACAGCATGCTTTACCATAGAAATAAAGGGGTTTTCCTATCATCCTACTCCCTCCATGATGACTATCTTCCATTCTTAGCTGCCATCAGCCCTGTCTTCAGCTGCGGTACTGAAAAACCGGACAGCAAAGCCAAAGACAGAAGGCGCAGGACTTTTCCTCTTGCCTGCATCGCTCTACATTCGACTGCTCTCAATCATGCCCCTCAAAAACAGGAAGTCACTTCAGAGTGTGGGCAGTATCAAGAGCAACAGAACATAGAGTGATGCAGGCATGAGGAAAGCCAAGCAGCTTCTGTCTTTGCTTTTGCCATCCTGTTTAGCGGTACTGGTGCAGTCGAAGGCAGGGATGATAGCAGTTAGGTGAGCTGTCTGTATCGCGGGGCCCCTTTGCCATCCCCTAATGCTAACCCTGAGCATAGAGAGGGTGGTTCCTGTATTTGGTCTTTCGGTACGTTCAAACTTTTCTTCTTGGTATTTGTTCTCAACTCCTGAAGAAGTAAAAAGCATTAAATTGATATTACTGTATCAGAATATTTTGCACTTTTGCAGCCATTGTATCTACCTCTGTATATATTTGTGTGTCTGTATTGATTTATGTGTCTGTATCTGTGTTCATATGTTTGTCTGCCTCTATTGACTGATCCAAACTTTGCTGCGCTGTGACTTTCCCATGAGATGTTCTTTTCTAAAAATCACTGTTCTCATCCTTCCATTTAGAATGGCAGCATAAATAGCACTCTAGTAAGTCCAAACTATATTTCTTCTCAACAATTGCAAAACTATAAAGTATTAAATTCATGTTACTGTATGAGAAAATCTTGCTCTTTTGCAGTCACTGTGTCTACCACTGTGTGCATTTGCATGTCTGTGTATATCATCTGGTCCAGTCGATTTTCTACTGTTCAATTTGTCAAGCAGGCCCATTACATGATCTAGAAATGGAGAATTAGAGAAATTTGTTTGAATTTCTCTGATTCATCAAAACTTAACACCATCCCCCTGTTTTACTAAGGAGAGCTATGCATTTTAGTTCAAGTTAAGCATGCACTAACTGCTAACATTTCCATAGACTAACATGCATGTACTAGCGTTTAGCATGTGGTTATTGCACACTAATATTTAGCGTGCTCTAAAATGCTTAGCATACCTTAGTAATAGGAGCTCCATATCTTGCACCAGTAATGAAAAGAGTTAAAAAAACAAAATCCAAAATGTTGCACAAAGGAGATGAAGCAGCAAAACAAGAAAAAGATTGTGGAACAGAAGATCAGATATAGCAGTGCCCAAATGACTTAAAAACAATAATCTTCAAAACAATCCAAAAAGGATGTATATAGTCCCAAGTGACACATAATATAAAAACCAAATAACACAGGCCGAGTTGTGGCAAAGTAAAATGCCTTTCTCAGGGGTCTTATAAGGTCCTTGGCTGTCTTACATATAAATACGTGAGTCACAAAAAAATCCATGCAGTTGAAGAGGCTACAAACGAAGAGCAGAGCACAGAAGCCTCCAATGTAAGCTCGTACCTTGATACCAGCCTACTGTTATGAAGTTATTTGGCCACTTAATAAACTACAAACTAGAACATCTGATTTTCTGTCTCACAATCTTTTGGTTGTTTTGATTATGTTTATTTTTATTTCTCATTTGATGTCCCTCTTAATGCAAAAGGTCAAAGCGGTTTACAAAACAAAATCACAATGAAAAGAATGCCAATATTAATAGGAAAGATAAAACAATCAAACAAGAGACATTCTTACAATCAAAATAAAAATATAAATAAAATATACTATTAAAATGGTTACAATGTAATAATAGATTTACTGATGCCATGAATTTCAATCGGAGTTACCCTGGGAATGCTTTCTGCAAAAAATTAGTATTCCAAAGTGATTTAAATTTGGAAAAGGATTGCTCAGATCTAATATAAGGTGGAAGATTATTCCAAAACAATGGAGAGAAAATTATGCATAGGAATGAGCAGATTCGTAGTGGGCCATTCTTTGGGAAGGAAGATCAAGTCTGTTGGAATCAATGGAATAAAGTAAACATGAGAGAGTTCAAGTGAGACAAGCTAAATCAGAGGATTGTGAAAGATGAAGAGTTTTAAAGGCTATAAACAAACTTTTATACTGACATCTGTACTGTAGAGGAAGCCATTTCTTTGTGAAACCTCTTGGTGCTATTTGGATTTTGTTGTGGTAGATTTGAATAAAAATACATGCCTGATGCCCATTTTTGACCTTTGCAGCTGCACCTCTAAGTCTCTTTTTACCATTATCCTTATGTTATCATAGTCTTCTTTTTTAAAGTTAAGTGCTGTTTTCTTAGATTTCCTGTGTGAAATTATTCTAGGGATTATATCAAATCTGAACATCTTATGATCACTGTTATCAAGTGGCATTAACACCGTTACCTCCTTCACCAATTCATAGGCTCCACTAAGAACTAGACCTAGAATGGCATCACCTCTTGTCGGTTCCTGAGCCAGCTATCCATAAAGCAGTCCTTGATTTCATCAAGGCATTTTATTCCCTAGCATGCCCTGATGATACATTTACCCAGTCAATATCAGGGGAGTTCTAATCTCACATGATTACTCTGTTACCCCTCTTGATTACCTCCCTGCTTTCTTGTTCTTTGTAGTCAATGTGTCTACCTCTGTGTATATGTGCGTCTGTCTCTGTAATTCGTTGTGTGTCTCTGTCTTTATCTGTGAGCATATGTGTTTCCAGCTCTATTGATTGATGCCAGATAGAACTAGAGCTAGGTTGTATAAGTGGTCAAAAACCACTTCACAGGTCACAGAACTGATGGGCTGCCGCAGGAGCGGACCGCTGGGCGAGATGGACCTCTGGTCTGACTCAGTGGAGGCAACTTCTTATGTTCTTATGTTCCTATGAGATGTTCTTCTGTAAAATCATTGCTTTCATTCTTCCATTTAGGGTAACGTTGCTGGAAATTTGGTAAGTCCAAGCTTTTGTTTTTCTGAACTATTGCCAAAGTCAAAAGTATTGAATTGGTGTTATTGTATCTAAAAATCTTGCTCTTTGTAACCACAATGTCTACATCTGTGTGCCTGTTAGCGTGAGTTCATATCTGTGTCTATGTCTGCAATTATATGTGTGTCTAATTCTGTGTGTTCACGTTTGACTGCCTGTGTTGATTGACACCAATAGTGTGAGTTGCTACTTTGTAACTTTCCCATGAGAAGTTTTCTTTCATGTCAAAGGTATTCAGCAGTATTGCATTCGTTTCTCTTTATTTCCATTGTTTTTTCCATTAATGTCTTCTAGCCTAAGCTTTATTGCGGTTCCTCCTCTTTCCCTCTTGCTATTTGTCATTTTTCTCTTTGTTTTTAGTTTGTATATGTCTTTGTTTTAAATTTGTATTCCAAGAAAGTATTTCGCCTGGAATTCAAGATAGGCGAGTAATCAAATTTTAAATAAACTTGAACTTGGTCAAATGGCTCGCCTTTAATACAGCATGATTTCCCATAGAAATAAAGCGGGTTTTCCTATCACCCTACTCCCTCCATGATGACTATCTTCATTTCTTAGCTGCTATCAGCCCTGTCTTCGGCTGCGGTACTGCAAAACCAGACTGCAAAGCCAAAGAGAGAAGCTACAGGACTTTTCCTCTTGCTTGCATCGCTCTAAGTACGGCCGCTCTCAATCATGCCCCTCAAAAACAGG
This sequence comes from Geotrypetes seraphini, assembly GCF_902459505.1. Classification (NCBI taxonomy): domain Eukaryota; kingdom Metazoa; phylum Chordata; class Amphibia; order Gymnophiona; family Dermophiidae; genus Geotrypetes; species Geotrypetes seraphini. The sequence goes on along the minus strand of NC_047090.1, from coordinate 189,538,726 downwards.
AAGTCACTTCAGAGGGTGGGCAGGATCAAGAGCGACAGAACTTAGAGCAATGCAGCCATGAGGAAGAGTCCCACAGCTTCTGTCTTTGCTTTTGCCATCCTGTTTAGTGGTACCAATGTCCGAAGACAGGGCTGATAGCAGCTAAGTGAGCTGTCTGTATTGCGGGGCCCCCTTGCATCCCCTAACGCCTACTCTGAGAATAGAGAGGGTGGTTCCGATATCTGGTCTTTGGGTAAGTTCAAACTTTTGTTCTTGATATTTGTTCTTTTCAACTCCTGCAGAAGTAAAAAGCATTAAATTGATATTACTGTATCAGAACATTTTGCACTTTTGCAGCCACTGTGTCTACCTCTGTATACATTTGCGTGTGTGTGTTCATTTATGTTTTTGTATCTGTGTTCATGTTTGTCTGCCTCCATTGAATGATCCAAATATAGTGAGTTAGCTGCTCTGTGAGTTCCAAGTGAGTTGATCTTTTCTAAAAGCACTGCTCTCATCCTTCCATTTAGGGTGGCAGCACAAATGGCACTTCAGTAAGTCCAAACTCTATTTCTTCTGAACAATTTCAAAACTATAAAGTATTAAATTCATGCTACTGTATGAGAAAATCTTGCTCTTTTGCAGCCAATGTGTCTACCACTGTATGCATTTGCGTGTCTGTGTATACCATCTGGTCCAGTTGATGTGCTACTGTTCAGTTTGTCAAACAGGCCCAATACATGATCTAGAATTGGAGAAATTTGTTTGAAATTCTCTGGTCCATCAGAACTGAACATCATCCCCCTGTTTTACTAAGGTGCGCTATGCGTTTTAGCGTAAGTTTAGCATACACTAACCACTAACGTATCCGTAGACTAACATGCATGTGGTAGCGTTTAGCGCGTGCTCATCGCATGCTAATATTTAGCGTGCTCTAAAACACTTAGCGCACTTTAGTCAAAGGAGTCCCATATCTTGCACCAGTAATGCCTTAAGACAAAAAACAAAATCCAAAATGTTGCACAAAGGAGATGAAGCAACAAAACAAGAAAAAGATTGTGGAACAGAAGATCAGATATAGCAGTGCCCAAATGACTTAAAAACAATAATCTTCAAAACAATCCAAAAAGGATGTATATAGTCACAAGTGACACATAACATAAAAACCAAATAACACAGGCCGAGTTGTGGCAAAGTAAAATGCCTTTCTCAGGGGTCTTATAGGGTCCTTGGCTGTCTTACATATAAAAACGTGACAGTCACAAAAAATCCATGCAGTTGAAGAGGCTACAAACGAAGAGCAGAGCACAGAAGCCTCCAATGTAAGCTCGTACCTTGATACCAGCCTACTGTTATGAAGTTATTTGGCCACTTAATGAACTACAAACTAGAACATCTGATCTTCTGTCCCACAATCTTTTGGTTGTTTTGATTATGTTTATTTTTATTTCTCATTTGATGTCCCTCTTAATGCAAAAGGTCAAAGCGGTTTACAAAACAAAATCACAATGAAAAGAATGCCAATATTAATAGGAAAGATAAAACAATCAAACAAGAGACATTCTTACAATCAAAATAAAAATATAAATACAATATACTATTAAAATGGTTACAATGTAATAATAGATTTACTGATGCCATGAATTTCAATCGGAGTTACCCTGGGAATGCTTTCTGCAAAAAATTAGTATTCCAAAGTGATTTAAATTTGGAAAAGGATTGCTCAGATCTAATATAAGGTGGAAGATTATTCCAAAACAATGGAGAGAAAATTATGCATAGGAATGAGCAGATTCGTAGTGGGCCATTCTTGGGGAAGGAAGATCAAGTCTGTTGGAATCAATGGAATAAAGTAAACATGAGAGAGTTTAAGTGAGAGAAGCTAAATCAAAGGATTGTGAAAGATGAAGAGTTTTAAAGGCTATAAACAAACTTTTAAACTGACATCTGTACTGTAGACGAAGCCATTTCTTTGAGAAACCTCTTGGTGCTATTTGGATTTTGTTGTTATGGTAGATTTGAATAAAAATACATGCCTGATGCCCATTTTTGACCTTTGCAGCTGCATCTCTAAGTCTCTTTTTACCATTCTCTTTATGTTATCATAGTCTCCTTTTTTAAAGTTAACTGCTGTTTTATTAGATTTCCTGTGTGAACTTATTCTAGGGGTTATATCAAATCTGAACATCTTATGATCACTGTTATCAAGTGGCAACAACACCGTTACCGCCTTCACCAATTCATAGGCTCCACTAAGAACTAGACCTAGAATGGCATCACCTCTTGTCGGTTCCTGAACCAGCTATCCATAAAGCAGTCCTTGATTTCATCAAGGCATTTTAGTCCCTAGCATGCCCTGATGATACATTTACCCAGTCAATATCACGGGAGTTGTAATCTCCCATGATTACTCTGTTACCCTCTTTTGATTGCCTCCCTACTTTCTTGTTCTTTGTAGTCACTGTGTCTACCTCTGTGTATATGTGCGTCTTTCTCTGTAATTCTGTGTGTCTCTGTCTTTATCTGTGAGCATATGTGTTTCTAGCTTTATTGATTGATGCCAATAAAGTGACTTTACTACTCTGTGTCTTTCCTATGAGATGTTCTTCTGTAAAAATCATTGCTTTCATTCTTCCTTTTAGAGTAACATTGCTGGAAATTTGGTAAGTCCAAGCTTTTGTTTTTCTGAACTATTGCCAAAGTCAAAAGTATTGAATTGGGTTATTGTATCTAAAAATCTTGCTCTTTGTAACCACTATGTCTACATCTGTGTGCGTATGAGCGTCTGAGTTTCTATCTGTGTCTTTGTCTGCAATTATATGTGTGTCTAATTCTGTGAGTTCACGTTTGTCTGCCTGTGTTGATTGACACCAATAGTGTGAGTTGCTGCTTTGTAACTTTCCCATGAGAAGTTTTCTTTCATGTCAAAGGTACTCAGCAGTATTGCATTCGTTTATCTTTATTCCTATTGTTTTTTTTCCATTAATATCTTCTAGCCTAAACTTTATTGCTATTTGTCATTTTTCTCTTTGTTTTTAGTTTGTATATGTATTTGTTTTAAATTTGTATTCCAAGAAAGTATTTCGCCTGGAATTCAAGATAGGCGAGTAATCAAATTTTAAATAAACTTGAACTTGGTCAAATGGCTCGCCTTTAATACAGCATGATTTCCCATAGAAATAAAGCGGGTTTTCCTATCACCCTACTCCCTCCATGATGACTATCTTCCATTCTTAGCTGCTATCAGCCCTGTCTTCGGCTGCGGTACTGCAAAACCAGACTGCAAAGCCGAACAGAGAAGCTACAGGACTTTTCCTCTTGCCTGCATCACTCTAAGTTCGGCCGCTCTCAATCATGCACCTCAAAAACAGGAAGTCACTTCAGAGGGTGGGCAGGCTCAAGAGCGACAGAACTTAGAGCAATGCAGCCATGAGGAAGAGTCCCGCAGTTTCTGTCTTTGCTTTTGCCATCCTGTTTAGTGGTACCAATGTCCGAAGACAGGGCTGATAGCAGCTAAGTGAGCTGTCTGTATTGCGGGGCTCCCTTGAATCCCCTAACGCCTACCCTGAGAATAGAGAGGGTGGCTCCGATATCTGGTCTTTGGGTAAGTTCAAACTTTTCTTCTTGATATTTGTTCTTTTCAACTCCTGCAGAAGTAAAAAGCATTAAATTGATATTACTGTATCAGAACATTTTGCACTTTTGCAGCCAGTGTCTACCTCTGTATACATTTGCGTGTGTGTGTTCATTTATGTTTCTGTATCTGTGTTCATGTTTATCTGCCTCCATTGAATGATCCAAATATAGTGACTTAGCTGCTCTGTGAGTTCCAAGTGAGTTGATCTTTTCTAAAAGCACTGCTCTCATCCTTCCATTTAGGGTGGCAGCACAAATGGCACTTCAGTAAGTCCAAACTCTATTTCTTCTGAACAATTTCAAAACTATAAAGTATTAAATTCATGCTACTGTATGAGAAAATCTTGCTCTTTTGCAGCCAATGTGTCTACCACTGTATGCATTTGCGTGTCTGTGTATACCATCTGGTCCAGTTGATGTGCTACTGTTCAGTTTGTCAAACAGGCCCAATACATGATCTAGAATTGGAGAAATTTGTTTGAATTTCTCTGGTTCATCAGAACTGAACATCATCCCCCTGTTTTACTAAGGTGCGCTATGCGTTTTAGCGTAAGTTTAGCATACACTAACCACTAACGTATCCGTAGACTAACATGCATGTGTTAGCGTTTAGCGCGTGCTCATCGCATGCTAATATTTAGCATGCTCTAAAACACTTAGCGCACTTTAGTCAAAGGAGTCCCATATCTTGCACCAGTAATGCATTTAAACAAAAAACAAAATCCAAAATGTTGCACAAAGGAGATGAAGCAGCAAAACAAGAAAAAGATTGTGGAACAGAAGATCAGATATAGCAGTGCCCAAATGACTTAAAAACAATAATCTTCAAAACAATCCAAAAAGGATGTATATAGTCACAAGTGACACATAACATAAAAACCAAATAACACAGGCCGAGTTGTGGCAAAGTAAAATGCCTTTCTCAGGGGTCTTATAGGGTCCTTGGCTGTCTTACATATAAAAACGTGACAGTCACAAAAAATCCATGCAGTTGAAGAGGCTACAAACGAAGAGCAGAGCACAGAAGCCTTCAATGTAAGCTCGTACCTTGATACCAGCCTACTGTTATGAAGTTATTTGGCCACTTAATGAACTACAAACTAGAACATCTGATTTTCTGTCCCACAATCTTTTGGTTGTTTTGATTATGTTTATTTTTATTTCTCATTTGATGTCCCTCTTAATGCAAAAGGTCAAAGCGGTTTACAAAACAAAATCACAATGAAAAGAATGCCAATATTAATAGGAAAGATAAAACAATCAAACAAGAGACATTCTTACAATCAAAATAAAAATATAAATACAATATACTATTAAAATGATTACAATGTAATAATAGATTTACTAATGCCATGAATTTCAATCAGAGTTACCCTGGGAATGCTTTCTGCAAAGAAATTAGTATTCCAAAGTGATTTAAATTTGGAAAAGGATTGCTCAGATCTAATATAAGGTGGAAGATTATTCCAAAACAATGGAGAGAAAATTATGCATAGGAATGAGCAGATTCGTAGTGGGCCATTCTTGGGGAAGGAAGATCAAGTCTGTTGGAATCAATGGAATAAAGTAAACATGAGAGAGTTTAAGTGAGAGAAGCTAAATCAAAGGATTGTGAAAGACAAAGAGTTTTAAAGGCTATAAACAAACTTTAAAACTGACATCTGTACTGTAGAGGAAGCCATTTCTTTGAGAAACCTCTTGGTGCTATTTGGATTTTGTTGTTATGGTAGATTTGAATAAAAATACATGCCTGATGCCCATTTTTGACCTTTGCAGCTGCATCTCTAAGTCTCTTTTTACCATTCTCTTTATGTTATCATAGTCTCCTTTTTTAAAGTTAAGTGCTGTTTTATTAGATTTCCTGTGTGAACTTATTCTAGGGGTTATATCAAATCTGAACATCTTATGATCACTGTTATCAAGTGGCAACAACACTGTTACCTCCTTCACCAATTCATAGGCTCCACTAAGAACTAGACCTAGAATGGCATCACCTCTTGTCGGTTCCTGAACCAGCTATCCATAAAGCAGTCCTTGATTTCATCAAGGCATTTTAGTCCCTAGCATGCCCTGATGATACATTTACCCAGTCAATATCACGGGAGTTGTAATCTCCCATGATTTCTCTGTTACCCCCTTTTGATTGCCTCCCTACTTTCTTGTTCTTTGTAGTCACTGTGTCTACCTCTGTGTATATGTGCGTCTGTCTCTGTAATTCTGTGTGTCTCTGTCTTCATCTGTGAGCATATGTGTTTCTAGCTTTATTGATTGATGCCAATAAAGTGACTTTACTACTCTGTGTCTTTCCTATGAGATGTTCTTCTGTAAAAATCATTGCTTTCATTCTTCCTTTTAGAGTAACGTTGCTGGAAATTTGGTAAGTCCAAGCTTTTGTTTTTCTGAACTATTGCCAAAGTCAAAAGTATTGAATTGGTGTTATTGTATCTAAAAATCTTGCTCTTTGTAACCACTATGTCTACATCTGTGTGCGTATGAGCGTCTGAGTTCATATCTGTGTCTATGTCTGCAATTATATGTGTGTCTAATTCTGTGAGTTCACGTTTGTCTGCCTGTGTTGATTGACACCAATAGTGTGAGTTGCTGCTTTGTAACTTTCCCATGAGAAGTTTTCTTTCATGTCAAAGGTACTCAGCAGTATTGCATTCGTTTATCTTTATTCCCATTGTTTTTTTTCCATTAATATCTTCTAGCCTAAGCTTTATTGCGGTTCCTCCTCTTTCCCTCTTGCTATTTGTCATTTTTCTCTTTGTTTTTAGTTTGTATATGTCTTTGTTTTAAATTTGTATTCCAAGAAAGTATTTCGCCTGGAATTCAAGATAGGCGAGTAATCAAATTTTAAATAAACTTGAACTTGGTCAAATGGCTCGCCTTTAATACAGCATGATTTCCCATAGAAATAAAGCGGGTTTTCCTATCACCCTACTCCCTCCATGATGACTATCTTCATTTCTTAGCTGCTATCAGCCCTGTCTTCGGCTGCGGTACTGCAAAACCAGACTGCAAAGCCAAAGAGAGAAGCTACAGGACTTTTCCTCTTGCTTGCATCGCTCTAAGTACGGCTGCTCTCAATCATGCCCCTCAAAAACAGGAAGTCACTTCAGAGGGTGGGCAGGATCAAGAGCGACAGAACTTAGAGCAATGCAGCCATGAGGAAGAGTCCCACAGCTTCTGTCTTTGCTTTTGCCATCCTGTTTAGTGGTACCAATGTCCGAAGACAGGGCTGATAGCAGCTAAGTGAGCTGTCTGTATTGCGGGGCCCCCTTGAATCCCCTAACGCCTACCCTGAGAATAGAGAGGGTGGCTCCGATATCTGGTCTTTGGGTAAGTTCAAACTTTTCTTCTTGATATTTGTTCTTTTCAACTCCTGCAGAAGTAAAAAGCATTAAATTTATATTACTGTATCAGAACATTTTGCACTTTTGCAGCCACTGTGTCTACCTCTGTATACATTTGCGTGTGTGTGTTCATTTATGTTTCTGTATCTGTGTTCATGTTTATCTGCCTCCATTGAATGATCCAAATATAGTGACTTAGCTGCTCTGTGAGTTCCAAGTGAGTTGATCTTTTCTAAAAGCACTGCTCTCATCCTTCCATTTAGGGTGGCAGCACAAATGGCACTTCAGTAAGTCCAAACTCTATTTCTTCTGAACAATTTCAAAACTATAAAGTATTAAATTCATGCTACTGTATGAGAAAATCTTGATCTTTTGCAGCCAATGTGTCTACCACTGTATGCATTTGCGTGTCTGTGTATACCATCTGGTCCAGTTGATGTGCTACTGTTCAGTTTGTCAAACAGGCCCAATACATGATCTAGAATTGGAGAAATTTGTTTGAATTTCTCTGGTTCATCAGAACTGAACATCATCCCCCTGTTTTACTAAGGTGCGCTATGTGTTTTAGCGTAAGTTTAGCATACACTAACCGCTAACGTATCCATAGACTAACATGCATGTGTTAGCGTTTAGCGCGTGCTCATCGCATGCTAATATTTAGCGTGCTCTAAAACACTTAGCGCACTTTAGTCAAAGGAGTCCCATATCTTGCACCAGTAATGCCTTAAGACAAAAAACAAAATCCAAAATGTTGCACAAAGGAGATGAAGCAACAAAACAAGAAAAAGATTGTGGAACAGAAGATCAGATATAGCAGTGCCCAAATGACTTAAAAACAATAATCTTCAAAACAATCCAAAAAGGATGTATATAGTCACAAGTGACACATAACATAAAAACCAAATAACACAGGCCGAGTTGTGGCAAAGTAAAATGCCTTTCTCAGGGGTCTTATAGGGTCCTTGGCTGTCTTACATATAAAAAGTGACAGTCACAAAAAATCCATGCAGTTGAAGAGGCTACAAACGAAGAGCAGAGCACAGAAGCCTCCAATGTAAGCTCGTACCTTGATACCAGCCTACTGTTATGAAGTTATTTGGCCACTTAATGAACTACAAACTAGAACATCTGATTTTCTGTCCCACAATCTTTTGGTTGTTTTGATTATGTTTATTTTTATTTCTCATTTGATGTCCCTCTTAATGCAAAAGGTCAAAGCGGTTTACAAAACAAAATCACAATGAAAAGAATGCCAATATTAATAGGAAAGATAAAACAATCAAACAAGAGACATTCTTACAATCAAAATAAAAATATTAATACAATATACTATTAAAATGGTTACAATGTAATAATAGATTTACTGATGCCATGAATTTCAATCGGAGTTACCCTGGGAATGCTTTCTGCAAAAAATTAGTATTCCAAAGTGATTTAAATTTGGAAAAGGTTTGCTCAGATCTAATATAAGGTGGAAGATTATTCCAAAACAATGGAGAGAAAATTATGCATAGGAATGAGCAGATTCGTAGTGGGCCATTCTTGGGGAAGGAAGATCAAGTCTGTTGGAATCAATGGAATAAAGTAAACATGAGAGAGTTTAAGTGAGAGAAGCTAAATCAAAGGATTGTGAAAGACGAAGAGTTTTAAAGGCTATAAACAAACTTTTAAATTGACATCTGTACTGTAGAGGAAGCCATTTCTTTGAGAAACCTCTTGGTGCTATTTGGATTTTGTTGTTATGGTAGATTTGAATAAAAATACATGCCTGATGCCCATTTTTGACCTTTGCAGCTGCATCTCTAAGTCTCTTTTTACCATTCTCTTTATGTTATCATAGTCTCCTTTTTAAAAGTTAACTGCTGTTTTATTAGATTTCCTGTGAGAACTTATTCTAGGGGTTATATCAAATCTGAACATCTTATGATCACTGTTATCAAGTGGCAACAACACTGTTACCGCCTTCACCAATTCATAGGCTCCACTAAGAACTAGACCTAGAATGGCATCACCTCTTGTCGGTTCCTGAACCAGCTATCCATAAAGCAGTCCTTGATTTCATCAAGGCATTTTAGTTCCTAGCATGCCCTGATGATACATTTACCCAGTCAATATCACGGGAGTTGTAATCTCCCATGATTACTCTGTTACCCCCTTTTGATTGCCTCCCTACTTTCTTGTTCTTTGTAGTCACTGTGTCTACCTCTGTGTATATGTGCGTCTGCCTCTGTAATTCTGTGTGTCTCTGTCTTTATCTGTGAGCATATGTGTTTCTAGCTTTATTGATTGATGCCAATAAAGTGACTTTACTACTCGGTGTCTTTCCTATGAGATGTTCTTCTGTAAAAATCATTGCTTTCATTCTTCCTTTTAGAGTAACGTTGCTGGAAATTTGGTAAGTCCAAGCTTTTGTTTTTCTGAACTATTGCCAAAGTCAAAAGTATTGAATTGGTGTTATTGTATCTAAAAATCTTGCTCTTTGTAACCACTATGTCTACATCTGTGTGCGTATGAGTGTCTGAGTTCAAATCTGTGTCTATGTCTGCAATTATATGTGTGTCTAATTCTGTGAGTTCACGTTTGTCTGCCTGTGTTGATTGACACCAATAGTGTGATTTGCTGCTTTGTAACTTTCCCATGAGAAGTTTTCTTTCATGTCAAAGGTACTCAGCAGTATTGCATTCGTTTATCTTTATTCCTATTGTTTTTTTTCCATTAATATCTTCTAGCCTAAACTTAGTGCGGTTCCTCCTCTTTCCCTCTTGCTATTTCTCATTTTTCTCTTTGTTTTTAGTTTGTATATGTCTTTCTTTTAAATTTGTATTCCAAGAAAGTATTTCGCCTGGAATTCAAGATAGGCGATAATCAAATTTTAAATAAACTTGAACTTGGTTAAATGGCTCGCCTTTAACACAGCATGATTTCCCATAGAAATAAAGCGGTTTTTCCTATCACCCTACTCCCTCCATGATGACTATCTTCCATTCTTAGCTGCTATCAGCCCTGTCTTCGGCAGCGGTACTGCAAAACCAGACTGCAAAGCCAAACAGAGAAGCTACAGGACTTTTCCTCTTGCCTGCATCGCTCTAAGTTCTGCTGCTCTCAATCATGCCCCTCAAAAACAGGAAGTCACTTCAGAGGGTGGGCAGGATTAAGAGCGACAGAACTTAGAGCAATGCAGCCATGAGGATGAGTCCCGCAGCTTCTGTCTTTGCTTTTGCCATCCTGTTTAGTGGTACCAATGACCGAAGACAGGGCTGATAGCAGCTAAGTGAGATGTCTGTATTGCGGGGCCCCCTTGCATCCCCTAACACCTACCCTGAGAATAGAGAGGGTGGTTCCGATATCTGGTCTTTGGGTAAGTTCAAACTTTTCTTCTTGATATTTGTTCTTTTCAACTCCTGCAGAAATAAAAAGCATTAAATTGATATTACTGTATGAGAAAATCTTGCTCTTTTGCAGCCAATGTGTCTACCACTGTATGCATTTGCGTGTCTGTGTATACCATCTGGTCCAGTTGATGTGCTACTGTTCAGTTTGTCAAACAGGCCCAATACATGATCTAGAATTGGAGAAATTTGTTTGAATTTCTCTGGTTCATCAGAACTGAACATCATCCCCCTGTTTTACTAAGGTGCGCTATGCGTTTTAGCGTAAGTTTAGCATACACTAACCGCTAACGTATCCGTAGACTAACATGCATGTGTTAGCGTTTAGCGCGTGCTCATCGCATGCTAATATTTAGCGTGCTCTAAAACACTTAGCGCACTTTAGTCAAAGGAGTCCCATATCTTGCACCAGTAATGCCTTAAGACAAAAAACAAAATCCAAAATGTTGCACAAAGGAGATGAAGCAACAAAACAAGAAAAAGATTGTGGAACAGAAGATCAGATATAGCAGTGCCCAAATGACTTAAAAACAATAATCTTCAAAACAATCCAAAAAGGATGTATATATTCACAAGTGACACATAACATAAAAACCAAATAACACAGGCCGAGTTGTGGCAAAGTAAAATGCCTTTCTCAGGGGTCTTATAGGGTCCTTGGCTGTCTTACATATAAACGTGACAGTCACAAAAAATCCATGCAGTTGAAGAGGCTACAAACGAAGAGCAGAGCACAGAAGCCTTCAATGTAAGCTCGTACCTTGATACCAGCCTACTGTTATGAAGTTATTTGGCCACTTAATGAACTACAAACTAGAACATCTGATCTTCTGTCCCACAATCTTTTGGTTGTTTTGATTATGTTTATTTTTATTTCTCATTTGATGTCCCTCTTAATGCAAAAGGTCAAAGCGGTTTACAGAACAAAATCACAATGAAAAGAATGCCAATATTAATAGGAAAGATAAAACAATCAAACAAGAGACATTCTTACAATCAAAATAAAAATATAAATACAATATACTATTAAAATGATTACAATGTAATAATAGATTTACTAATGCCATGAATTTCAATCGGAGTTACCCTGGGAATGCTTTCTGCAAAAAATTAGTATTCCAAAGTGATTTAAATTTGGAAAAGGTTTGCTCAGATCTAATATAAGGTGGAAGATTATTCCAAAACAATGGAGAGAAAATTATACATAGGAATGAGCAGATTCGTAGTGGGCCATTCTTGGGGAAGGAAGATCAAGTCTGTTGGAATCAATGGAATAAAGTAAACATGAGAGAGTTTAAGTGAGAGAAGCTAAATCAGAGGATTGTGAAAGACAAAGAGTTTTAAAGGCTATAAACAAACTTTAAAACTGACATCTGTACTGTAGAGGAAGCCATTTCTTTGAGAAACCTCTTGGTGCTATTTGGATTTTGTTGTTATGGTAGATTTGAATAAAAATACATGCCTGATGCCCATTTTTGACCTTTGCAGCTGCATCTCTAAGTCTCTTTTTACCATTCTCTTTATGTTATCATATTCTCCTTTTTTAAAGTTAAGTGCTGTTTTATTAGATTTCCTGTGTGAACTTATTCTAGGGGTTATATCAAATCTGAACATCTTATGATCACTGTTATCAAGTGGCAACAACACCGTTACCGCCTTCACCAATTCATAGGCTCCACTAAGAACTAGACCTAGAATGGCATCACCTCTTGTCGGTTCCTGAACCAGCTATCCATAAAGCAGTCCTTGATTTCATCAAGGCATTTTAGTCCCTAGCATGCCCTGATGATACATTTACCCAGTCAATATCACGGGAGTTGTAATCTCCCATGATTACTCTGTTACCCCCTTTTGATTGCCTCCCTACTTTCTTGTTCTTTGTAGTCACTGTGTCTACCTCTGTGTATATGTGCGTCTGTCTCTGTAATTCTGTGTGTCTCTGTCTTTATCTGTGAGCATGTGTTTCTAGCTTTATTGATTGATGCCAATAAAGTGACTTTACTACTCTGTGTCTTTCCTATGAGATGTTCTTCTGTAAAAATCATTGCTTTCATTCTTCCTTTTAGAGTAACGTTGCTGGAAATTTGGTAAGTCCAAGCTTTTGTTTTTCTGAACTATTGCCAAAGTCAAAAGTATTGAATTGGTGTTATTGTATCTAAAAATCTTGCTCTTTGTAACCACTATGTGTACATCTGTGTGTGTATGAGCGTCTGAGTTCATATCTGTGTCTATGTCTGCAATTTTATGTGTGTCTAATTCTGTGAGTTCACGTTTGTCTGCCTGTGTTGATTGACACCAATAGTGTGAGTTGCTGCTTTGTAACTTTCCCATGAGAAGTTTTCTTTCATGTCAAAGGTACTCAGCAGTATTGCATTCGTTTATCTTTATTCCTATTGTTTTTTTTCCATTAATATCTTCTAGCCTAAACTTTATTGCTATTTGTCATTTTTCTCTTTGTTTTTAGTTTGTATATGTCTTTGTTTTAAATTTGTATTCCAAGAAAGTATTTCGCCTGGAATTCAAGATAGGCGAGTAATCAAATTTTAAATAAACTTGAACTTGGTCAAATGGCTCGCCTTTAATACAGCATGATTTCCCATAGAAATAAAGCGGGTTTTCCTATCACCCTACTCCCTCCATAATGACTATCTTCATTTCTTAGCTGCTATCAGCCCTGTCTTCGGCTGCGGTACTGCAAAACCAGACTGCAAAGCCAAAGAGAGAAGCTACAGGACTTTTCCTCTTGCTTGCATCGCTCTAAGTTCGGCCGCTCTCAATCATGCCCCTCAAAAACAGGAAGTCACTTCAGAGGGTGGGCAGGATCAAGAGCGACAGAACTTAGAGCAATGCAGCCATGAGGAAGAGTCCCGCAGCTTCTGTCTTTGCTTTTGCCATCCTGTTTAGTGGTACCAATGTCCGAAGACAGGGCTGATAGCAGCTAAGTGAGCTGTCTGTATTGCGGGGCTCCCTTGAATCCCCTAACGCCTACCCTGAGAATAGAGAGGGCGGCTCCGATATCTGGTCTTTGGGTAAGTTCAAACTTTTCTTCTTGATATTTGTTCTTTTCAACTCCTGCAGAAGTAAAAAGCATTAAATTGATATTACTGTATCAGAACATTTTGCACTTTTGCAGCCAGTGTCTACCTCTGTATACATTTGCGTGTGTGTGTTCATTTATGTTTCTGTATCTGTGTTCATGTTTATCTGCCTCCATTGAATGATCCAAATATAGTGAGTTAGCTGCTCTGTGAGTTCCAAGTGAGTTGATCTTTTCTAAAAGCACTGCTCTCATCCTTCCATTTAGGGTGGCAGCACAAATGGCACTTCAGTAAGTCCAAACTCTATTTCTTCTGAACAATTTCAAAACTATAAAGTATTAAATTCATGCTACTGTATGAGAAAATCTTGCTCTTTTGCAGCCAATGTGTCTACCACTGTATGCATTTGCGTGTCTGTGTATACCATCTGGTCCAGTTGATGTGCTACTGTTCAGTTTGTCAAACAGGCCCAATACATGATCTAGAATTGGAGAAATTTGTTTGAAATTCTCTGGTTCATCAGAACTGAACATCATCCCCCTGTTTTACTAAGGTGCGCTATGCGTTTTAGCGTAAGTTTAGCATACACTAACCAGCTAACGGTATCCGTAGACTAACATGCATGTGGTAGCGTTTAGCGCGTGCTCATCGCATGCTAATATTTAGCGTGCTCTAAAACACTTAGCGCACTTTAGTCAAAGGAGTCCCATATCTTGCACCAGTAATGCCTTAAGACAAAAAACAAAATCCAAAATGTTGCACAAAGGAGATGAAGCAACAAAACAAGAAAAAGATTGTGGAACAGAAGATCAGATATAGCAGTGCCCAAATGACTTAAAAACAATAATCTTCAAAACAATCCAAAAAGGATGTATATAGTCACAAGTGACACATAACATAAAAACCAAATAACACAGGCCGAGTTGTGGCAAAGTAAAATGCCTTTCTCAGGGGTCTTATAGGGTCCTTGGCTGTCTTACATATAAAAAGTGACAGTCACAAAAAATCCATGCAGTTGAAGAGGCTACAAACGAAGAGCAGAGCACAGAAGCCTCCAATGTAAGCTCGTACCTTGATACCAGCCTACTGTTATGAAGTTATTTGGACACTTAATGAACTACAAACTAGAACATCTGATTTTCTGTCCCACAATCTTTTGGTTGTTTTGATTATGTTTATTTTTATTTCTCATTTGATGTCCCTCTTAATGCAAAAGGTCAAAGCGGTTTACAAAACAAAATCACAATGAAAAGAATGCCAATATTAATAGGAAAGATAAAACAATCAAACAAGAGACATTCTTACAATCAAAATAAAAATATTAATACAATATACTATTAAAATGGTTACAATGTAATAATAGATTTACTGATGCCATGAATTTCAATCGGAGTTACCCTGGGAATGCTTTCTGCAAAAAATTAGTATTCCAAAGTGATTTAAATTTGGAAAAGGTTTGCTCAGATCTAATATAAGGTGGAAGATTATTCCAAAACAATGGAGAGAAAATTATGCATAGGAATGAGCAGATTCGTAGTGGGCCATTCTTGGGGAAGGAAGATCAAGTCTGTTGGAATCAATGGAATAAAGTAAACATGAGAGAGTTTAAGTGAGAGAAGCTAAATCAGAGGATTGTGAAAGACGAAGAGTTTTAAAGGCTATAAACAAACTTTAAAACTGACATGTGTACTGTAGAGGAAGCCATTTCTTTGAGAAACCTCTTGGTGCTATTTGGATTTTGTTGTTATGGTAGATTTGAATAAAAATACATGCCTGATGCCCATTTTTGACCTTTGCAGCTGCATCTCTAAGTCTCTTTTTACCATTCTCTTTATGTTATCATAGTCTCCTTTTTTAAAGTTAAGTGCTGTTTTATTAGATTTCCTGTGTGAACTTATTCTAGGGGTTATATCAAATCTGAACATCTTATGATCACTGTTATCAAGTGGCAACAACACCGTTACCGCCTTCACCAATTCATAGGCTCCACTAAGAACTAGACCTAGAATGGCATCACCTCTTGTCGGTTCCTGAACCAGCTATCCATAAAGCAGTCCTTGATTTCATCAAGGCATTTTAGTCCCTAGCATGTCCTGATGATACATTTACCCAGTCAATATCACGGGAGTTGTAATCTCCCATGATTACTCTGTTACCTTTTGATTGCCTCCCTACTTTCTTGTTCTTTGTAGTCACTGTGTCTACCTCTGTGTATATGTGCGTCTGTCTCTGTAATTCTGTGTGTCTCTGTCTTTATCTGTGAGCATATGTGTTTCTAGCTTTATTGATTGATGCCAATAAAGTGACTTTACTACTCTGTGTCTTTCCTATGAGATGTTCTTCTGTAAAAATCATTGCTTTCATTCTTCCTTTTAGAGTAACGTTGCTGGAAATTTGGTAAGTCCAAGCTTTTGTTTTTCTGAACTATTGCCAAAGTCAAAAGTATTGAATTGGTGTTATTGTATCTAAAAATCTTGCTCTTTGTAACCACAATGTCTACATCTGTGTGCGTATGAGCGTCTGAGTTCATATCTGTGTCTATGTCTGCAATTATATGTGTGTCTAATTCTGTGAGTTCACGTTTGTCTGCCTGTGTTGATTGACACCAATAGTGTGAGTTGCTGCTTTGTAACTTTCCCATGAGAAGTTTTTTTCATGTCAAAGGTACTCAGCAGTATTGCATTCATTTATCTTTACTCCCATTGTTTTTTTTCCATTAATATCTTCTAGCCTAAGCTTTATTGCGGTTCCTCCTCTTTCCCTCTTGCTATTTGTCATTTTTCTCTTTGTTTTTAGTTTGTATATGTCTTTGTTTTAAATTTGTATTCCAAGAAAGTATTTCGCCTGGAATTCAAGATAGGCGAGTAATCAAATTTTAAATAAACTTGAACTTGGTTAAATGGCTCGCCTTTAACACAGCATGATTTCCCATAGAAATAAAGCGGTTTTTCCTATCACCCTACTCCCTCCATGATGACTATCTTCCATTCTTAGCTGCTATCAGCCCTGTCTTCGGCTGCGGTACTGCAAAACCAGACTGCAAAGCCAAACAGAGAAGCTACAGGACTTTTCCTCTTGCCTGCATCGCTCTAAGTTCTGCCCCTCTCAATCATGCCCCTAAAAAACAGGAAGTCACTTCAGAGGGTGGGCAGGATTAAGAGCGACAGAACTTAGAGCAATGCAGCCATGAGGAAGAGTCCCGCAGCTTCTGTCTTTGCTTTTGCCATCCTGTTTAGTGGTACCAATGACCGAAGACAGGGCTGATAGCAGCTAAGTGAGCTGTCTGTATTGCGGGGCCCCCTTGCATCCCCTAACACCTACCCTGAGAATAGAGAGGGTGGTTCCGATATCTGGTCTTTGGGTAAGTTCAAACTTTTCTTCTTGATATTTGTTCTTTTCAACTCCTGCAGAAGTAAAAAGCATTAAATTGATATTACTGTATCAGAACATTTTGCACTTTTGCAGCCACTGTGTCTACCTCTGTATACATTTGCGTGTGTGTGTTCATTTATATTTCTGTATCTGTGTTCATGTTTGTCTGCCTCCATTGAATGATCCAAATATAGTGACTTAGCTGCTCTGTGAGTTCCAAGTGAGTTGATCTTTTCTAAAAGCACTGCTCTCATCCTTCTATTTAGGGTGGCAGCACAAATGGCACTTCAATAAGTCCAAACTCTATTTCTTCTGAACAATTTCAAAACTATAAAGTATTAAATTCATGCTACTGTATGAGAAAATCTTGCTCTTTTGCAGCCAATGTGTCTACCACTGTATGCATTTGCGTGTCTGTGTATACCATCTGGTCCAGTTGATGTGCTACTGTTCAGTTTGTCAAACAGGCCCAATACATGATCTAGAATTGGAGAAATTTGTTTGAATTTCTCTGGTTCATCAGAACTGAACATCATCCCCCTGTTTTACTAAGGTGCGCTATGCGTTTTAGCATACGTTTAGCATACACTAACCACTAACGTATCCGTAGACTAACATGCATGTGTTAGCGTTTAGCGCGTGCTCATCGCATGCTAATATTTAGCGTGCTCTAAAACATTTAGTGCACTTTAGTCAAAGGAGTCCCATATCTTGCACCAGTAATGCATTTAGACAAAAAACAAAATCCAAAATGTTGCACAAAGGAGATGAAGCAGCAAAACAAGAAAAAGATTGTGGAACAGAAGATCAGATATAGCAGTGCCCAAATGACTTAAAAACAATAATCTTCAAAACAATCCAAAAAGGATGTATATAGTCACAAGTGACACATAACATAAAAACCAAATAACACAGGCCGAGTTGTGGCAAAGTAAAATGCCTTTCTCAGGGGTCTTATAGGGTCCTTGGCTGTCTTACATATAAAAACGTGACAGTCACAAAAAATCCATGCAGTTGAAGAGGCTACAAACGAAGAGCAGAGCACAGAAGCCTCCAATGTAAGCTCGTAACTTGATACCAGCCTACTGTTATGAAGTTATTTGGACACTTAATGAACTACAAACTAGAACATCTGATTTTCTGTCCCACAATCTTTTGGTTGTTTTGATTATGTTATTTTTATTTCTCATTTGATGTCCCTCTTAATGCAAAAGGTCAAAGCGGTTTACAAAACAAAATCACAATGAAAAGAATGCCAATATTAATAGGAAAGATAAAACAATCAAACAAGAGACATTCTTACAATCAAAATATAAATATAAATACAATATACTATTAAAATGGTTACAATGTAATAATAGATTTACTGATGCCATGAATTTCAATCGGAGTTACCCTGGGAATGCTTTCTGCAAAAAAATTAGTATTCCAAAGTGATTTAAATTTGGAAAAGGATTGCTCAGATCTAATATAAGGTGGAAGATTATTCCAAAACAATGGAGAGAAAATTATGCATAGGAATGAGCAGATTCGTAGTGGGCCATTCTTGGGGAAGGAAGATCAAGTCTGTTGGAATCAATGGAATAAAGTAAACATGAGAGAGTTTAAGTGAGAGAAGCTAAATCAAAGGATTGTGAAAGACAAAGAGTTTTAAAGGCTATAAACAAACTTTAAAACTGACATCTGTACTGTAGAGGAAGCCATTTCTTTGAGAAACCTCTTGGTGCTATTTGGATTTTGTTGTTATGGTAGATTTGAATAAAAATACATGCCTGATGCCCATTTTTGACCTTTGCAGCTGCATCTCTAAGTCTCTTTTTACCATTCTCTTTATGTTATCATAGTCTCCTTTTTTAAAGTTAAGTGCTGTTTTATTAGATTTCCTGTGTGAACTTATTCTAGGGGTTATATCAAATCTGAACATCTTATGATCACTGTTATCAAGTGGCAACAACACTGTTACCTCCTTCACCAATTCATAGGCTCCACTAAGAACTAGACCTAGAATGGCATCACCTCTTGTCGGTTCCTGAACCAGCTATCCATAAAGCAGTCCTTGATTTCATCAAGGCATTTTAGTCCCTAGCATGCCCTGATGATACATTTACCCAGTCAATATCACGGGAGTTGTAATCTCCCATGATTTCTCTGTTACCCCCTTTTGATTGCCTCCCTACTTTCTTGTTCTTTGTAGTCACTGTGTCTACCTCTGTGTATATGTGCGTCTGTCTCTGTAATTCTGTGTGTCTCTGTCTTCATCTGTGAGCATATGTGTTTCTAGCTTTATTGATTGATGCCAATAAAGTGACTTTACTACTCTGTGTCTTTCCTATGAGATGTTCTTCTGTAAAAATCATTGCTTTCATTCTTCCTTTTAGAGTAACGTTGCTGGAAATTTGGTAAGTCCAAGCTTTTGTTTTTCTGAACTATTGCCAAAGTCAAAAGTATTGAATTGGTGTTATTGTATCTAAAAATCTTGCTCTTTGTAACCACTATGTCTACATCTGTGTGCGTATGAGCGTCTGAGTTCATATCTGTGTCTATGTCTGCAATTATATGTGTGTCTAATTCTGTGAGTTCACGTTTGTCTGCCTGTGTTGATTGACACCAATAGTGTGAGTTGCTGCTTTGTAACTTTCCCATGAGAAGTTTTCTTTCATGTCAAAGGTACTCAGCAGTATTGCATTCGTTTATCTTTATTCCCATTGTTTTTTTTCCATTAATATCTTCTAGCCTAAGCTTTATTGCGGTTCCTCCTCTTTCCCTCTTGCTATTTGTCATTTTTCTCTTTGTTTTTAGTTTGTATATGTCTTTGTTTTAAATTTGTATTCCAAGAAAGTATTTCGCCTGGAATTCAAGATAGGCGAGTAATCAAATTTTAAATAAACTTGAACTTGGTCAAATGGCTCGCCTTTAATACAGCATGATTTCCCATAGAAATAAAGCGGGTTTTCCTATCACCCTACTCCCTCCATGATGACTATCTTCATTTCTTAGCTGCTATCAGCCCTGTCTTCGGCTGCGGTACTGCAAAACCAGACTGCAAAGCCAAAGAGAGAAGCTACAGGACTTTTCCTCTTGCTTGCATCGCTCTAAGTACGGCCGCTCTCAATCATGCCCCTCAAAAACAGGAAGTCACTTCAGAGGGTGGGCAGGATCAAGAGCGACAGAACTTAGAGCAATGCAGCCATGAGGAAGAGTCCCACAGCTTCTGTCTTTGCTTTTGCCATCCTGTTTAGTGGTACCAATGTCCGAAGACAGGGCTGATAGCAGCTAAGTGAGCTGTCTATATTGCGGGGCCCCCTTGAATCCCCTAACGCCTACCCTGAGAATAGAGAGGGTGGCTCCGATATCTGGTCTTTGGGTAAGTTCAAACTTTTCTTCTTGATATTTGTTCTTTTCAACTCCTGCAGAAGTAAAAAGCATTAAATTTATATTACTGTATCAGAACATTTTGCACTTTTGCAGCCACTGTGTCTACCTCTGTATACATTTGCGTGTGTGTGTTCATTTATGTTTCTGTATCTGTGTTCATGTTTATCTGCCTCCATTGAATGATCCAAATATAGTGACTTAGCTGCTCTGTGAGTTCCAAGTGAGTTGATCTTTTCTAAAAGCACTGCTCTCATCCTTCCATTTAGGGTGGCAGCACAAATGGCACTTCAGTAAGTCCAAACTCTATTTCTTCTGAACAATTTCAAAACTATAAAGTATTAAATTCATGCTACTGTATGAGAAAATCTTGCTCTTTTGCAGCCAATGTGTCTACCACTGTATGCATTTGCGTGTCTGTGTATACCATCTGGTCCAGTTGATGTGCTACTGTTCAGTTTGTCAAACAGGTCCAATACATGATCTAGAATTGGAGAAATTTGTTTGAATTTCTCTGGTTCATCAGAACTGAACATCATCCCCCTGTTTTACTAAGGTGCGCTATGCGTTTTAGCGTAAGTTTAGCATACACTAACCGCTAACATATCCGTAGACTAACATGCATGTGTTAGCGTTTAGCGCGTGCTCATCGCATGCTAATATTTAGTGTGCTCTAAAACACTTAGCGCACTTTAGTCAAAGGAGTCCCATATCTTGCACCAGTAATGCCTTAAGACAAAAAACAAAATCCAAAGTGTTGCACAAAGGAGATGAAGCAACAAAACAAGAAAAAGATTGTGGAACAGAAGATCAGATATAGCAGTGCCCAAATGACTTAAAAACAATAATCTTCAAAACAATCCAAAAAGGATGTATATAGTCACAAGTGACACATAACATAAAAACCAAATAACACAGGCCGAGTTGTGGCAAAGTAAAATGCCTTTCTCAGGGGTCTTATAGGGTCCTTGGCTGTCTTACATACAAAAACGTGACAGTCACAAAAAATCCATGCAGTTGAAGAGGCTACAAACGAAGAGCAGAGCACAGAAGCCTCCAATGTAAGCTCGTAACTTGATACCAGCCTACTGTTATGAAGTTATTTGGCCACTTAATGAACTACAAACTAGAACATTTGATTTTCTGTCCCACAATCTTTTGGTTGTTTTGATTATGTTTATTTTTATTTTTCATTTGATGTCCCTTTTAATGCAAAAGGTCAAAGCGGTTTACAAAACAAAATCACAATGAAAAGAATGCCAATATTAATAGGAAAGATAAAACAATCAAACAAGAGACATTCTTACAATCAAAATAAAAATATAAGTACAATATACTATTAAAATGATTAAAATGTAATAATAAATTTACTGATGCCATGAATTTCAATCGGAGTTACCCTGGGAACACTTTCTGTAACAAAATAAGTCTTCCAAAGTGATTTAAATTTGGAAAAGGATCTAATGTGTTGTAACCTGTGGGCTCCTGAAATGCACAGTGAGCCTGGGACACAGTGACCAATTCTATTCCCTGTGCGTTCTCTCCAACTAGGGAATCCTTCAGGCAACCTAGGCAACAGCCTAGGGTAAAACAGCATGTGAAATGTCCACAGTTTGGCTGCAGTATTCTGGATTAGCTGGAGTCTTTGAAGACTTTTTTGATAGGCTTAAGTAGATGGCATTGCAGTAGTCTAATTTGGAGAGGATGATGGATTGGACAAGGACGGCGACATGTTGGCGAAAATAGGATCTTACTTTCCTCAGCATGTGGAGGCTGAAAAAGCATGATTTAGCCAAGGAGTTGAGGTGGTCATTGAGGGGGAGAGAAGAATCGATAATGATGCCAAGGACCTTGCTTGAGAACTCAAGCTGCAGTGCAGCGCCTGAGGGTAGTGCGAAGAGGGTGGGCAGGTGTTCTTATTTTGGGCCGAGCCAGAGTAATTTTGTTTTTGATTCATTCAATTTCATCTGTACCGAGAAGGACCAGGAATGGAGTCTCATTATGCAAGCTGTAATGTTCTCGTGGAGGTTGGTGAGGTTCTGGTCTGTCTCAAGGAGGACAAGGATGTTATCAGCGTATGTGTAGATTGTTTCAAGGAGGGATAATTGGAGGAGTTTCAGGGAGGACATATAAATGTTAAAGACAATAGGGGATAGGGGTGATCCCTGAGGGACATCGCAAGATGGTGTCCTAGGAACGGACATGGTGCCATTTGTGTTGACAGTGTAGGAGCGAGAGCGTAGGAAGTTTGAGAACCACTTTAGGACGGTGGATTCAATTCCTATCTCGGAAAGTTGATAAAGTAGTATGTCGTGGTGGACAACATCGAAAGCTGCAGAGATCAAATTGTAATAGGACAGCGAATTTGTTACGAGAATGTAGTTGTTGCACCTTAGAAATTAAGGAAACTAGGAGCGATTCGGTGCTGAAGCTGGGTCTGAAGCCATATTGGTAGGGATAGGGGATGGAGAATCTCTCTAGTTAAGAAGAGAGCTGGGTGGCGACTATGGCCTCTAGCAGTTTAGTTAGGAAAGGGATATTTGCTATGGGGCGGTAGTTAGATGGTAAGGAAGGGTCGAGATCGGCTTTTTTCAGAAGAGGGGAACAAGGCAATGTGTCCCATTTCTGTGGAGAACAGGCCCGATAGTAAAGCAGAATTTATAAGCCTGGTAAGGGAGGAGATGGCCTGCGCGGGAATGTTTTCATAAAGGTAGGAAGGGAAAGGATCCAGGATGCAATTGCAGGATTTCAGTTTGAGACAGAGTTTAGAGATTTGGGATTCGGATACAAGTTCAAAGGCAGTCCAGAATCTGTCAGCAGGGATAGGGTTGGAGTCGTTGGGAGGCAGAGAATTGTAAGAGACTGCTGGGGGAAAGAACTCCGTAAGGTAGTGATCTTTTCATTGAAAAATTTAGCTAGGTCGTTTGCGGATGGGGGGGGGGGGGAAAGGGGAAATGTGGAGTCGTTTTTTGAGGTTAGGTTGCGCCAGATGTTGAACAGTGTACTATTTTGGTTTTTTGATCTGGTGATTTTATCTCCATAGAAATTCTTCCTTGCTTTTTTTAGTACTGTGTTATAGAACTTGATGTTGTCTCTCCAGGATTGTCTGTCTGAAGGGGATTTCGATTTTTTCCATTTACGTTCCAGGGCTCGACATTTCTGCTTTAATTCCCTGTGGTATGGAAGATACCAGAGAGCCTTGTGGGAGTGGGAGATAGGTTTAGTAGACAAAGGGGCAAGAGCACGGTAGGTAGTCCCGGAAAGGGTTACCCAATTATGCCAGTTGGAATCTGGGTTGGCATGTTTAGGAAAAGGGGGGAGTTGGTTGAAAAATTGGGTCCAGAACAGTACACTCGTGATTTTCTTGCGGTAGATGATAGAGTTTGTGGGTCGGGGTGGAGTGCCAAGATGAGACATGAAAATGGGAAGGCAGAAAGAGCCTAGAAGGTGATCAGACCAGGGAACATGTTTCCAACGGGCCTCTTCGGCAGAAGTTTTGTGCTCGGTCAGGTCAAGGAAGCTGATGATGTCTAGTGTATGCCCCTTATCGTGGGTAGGGGTGGGTGAAGGAGCGGTGAAGCCTAGGGAGGTGAGGAAGTCTTTGAATTCGGTTGCATCCTTGCTGGTGTTATCGTCTAGATGGAGATTAATATCTCCAATGATCAGTAGTCTCTGGAATTTTAGGAAGGCCCTTGTTATGCTCTCGAGAACGAGTTCAGAGGATTTGTTCCAGGGGGTTGATGGGTGGTAAAGTAATAGGATACCTAATGGGTAGGGATGAAGTTCATCGTTGACTAAAGCTAACATGAATTCTAAAGAGGTATGGCTGCCCTTTTCAAGGAGCTAGACATCGAAGAATGATTTGTAAAGCAGAGCCAGGCCTCCTCCTTTCTGGTTGATTCCAGGTGAGAAGAGGCCATAGTAGCCAGGGGGACAGAGTTCGTTTTGTGTGAATAAATCATCTTTTCGATCCATGATTCTGTGATGCACAAGAAACCTGGATCGAAGCCTCCGAGTAGGTCTTTTAGTATTTGGGTCTTATTGCGGACTGATCTGGCTTTACAGTAGAGTGTTGGGACTGGGGTGAGAGAGTCGGAGGTAAGGTTGGGTAGGTTGGCTGGAGGAATAGGCTTTAAAGAGGTGTGATTGACTCTTTTATGTTTTTTGAAAGGGTAAGTTCTAGTGCGGGGATTCTGAGACCAGGGCAGACGTTGTTGGAGTTTGTGGAGTAGGGAAGATTGGGGGGGAGAGGTTTTTGGCAGTGGGAAGTGTTGGTGAAAGAGCAGAGAAGAAGAAGGAGGAGCCAGGAAGGTGGCTTCATTGTGGGATCAAGGAGAACTAATGAGAGGGGTTGGGGCAGAGCTTGCCAGGCAGGAGGTAGGAGAATTGAGTATAGGTAAGGACTGAGTGAAACGGGAGAAGGACTAAAAACTGAAGGAGAATACGCACCTAGTTGTTTCTAGTGAGATGCAAACGGGGGTGGAACTTAACAATTGCTAATAGTGAGATACAGACTGAGTTGGAGCTTAGCAATTGTTAATTAGTAAGATAGGAACAGAGATGGTGCTTAGCTGGGGAATGGTTGTAACTAGTGTGTATATGCGGTAGCTAATCTGTATATGCGGAAGCAGGCTATATGCGGTAGCAGGCTATACATGCGGTAAACAGTGATGGGCAGTACAGGCTATGCATGTGGTGGCAGGCTAAACATGCAGTAGCTGGCTATACATGCAGTACAGGCTATACATTCGGTAACAGATTGTACATGCGGTGACTGGCTATATATATTGGCTAGACATGTGGTTTTACATGCGGTAACAGGCTATAGATGCAGTCTGTGTATGTTTTAACAGGCTATAGGTGCGGTTTATAACAATCTATGACATGCTGTACATGCAGTTTGTACAAGTTAAATAAGCAGGCTATACAAGCTATACAGGTTATATAGGGACAGGGAAAGCTGTGTTGAACCAGCTGATAGAATCCCCAGGAAGAGCAGCAGTTAGGAGAGACGAAAGAAAACACAGTTCCCTCAGAGCCTGGTGTGCTTTTTCTCAAGTGACTTGGCACCAATGGACAGCCTTAGAGTGGTCTGTCTATGCTCAGAACCTGGTGTGCTTTTTCTCAAGTGACTTGGCACTAGAGGACAGCGTTAGAGTGGCCCCTCTTTGCTGCTGTGTTGAAACCAGCTGATAGAATCCTCAGGAAGAGCAGCAGTTAGGAGAGACGAAAGAAAACACAGTTCCCTCAGAGCCTGGTGTGCTTTTTCTCAAGTGACTTGGCACCAGAGGACAGCGTTAGAGTGGCCCTTCTTTGCTGCTGTGTTGAAACCAGCTGATAGAATCCTCAGGAAGAGCAGCAGTTAGGAGAGACGAAAGAAAACACAGTTCCCTCAGAGCCTGGTGTGCTTTTTCTCAAGTGACTTGGCACCAATGGACAGCCTTAGAGTGGTCTGTCTATGCTCAGAACCTGGTGTGCTTTTTCTCAAGTGACTTGGCACTAGAGGACAGCGTTAGAGTGGCCCCTCTTTGCTGCTGTGTTGAAACCAGCTGATAGAATCCTCAGGAAGAGCAGCAGTTAGGAGAGACGAAAGAAAACACAGTTCCCTCAGAGCCTGGTGTGCTTTTTCTCAAGTGACTTGGCACCAATGGACAGCCTTAGAGTGGTCTGTCTATGCTCAGAACCTGGTGTGCTTTTTCTCAAGTGACTTGGCACTAGAGGACAGCGTTAGAGTGGCCCCTCTTTGCTGCTGTGTTGAAACCAGCTGATAGAATCCTCAGGAAGAGCAGCAGTTAGGAGAGACGAAAGAAAACACAGTTCCCTCAGAGCCTGGTGTGCTTTTTCTCAAGTGACTTGGCACCAGAGGACAGCGTTAGAGTGGCCCTTCTTTGCTGCTGTGTTGAAACCACTTAATATCACTGTTCTCATTCTTCCCTTTAGAATAAAGCTGCTGATGAACTGATAAGTACAAACTTTTGTTTTTCTGAACTATTGCCAAAGTCAAAAGTATTGAATTGGTGTTATTGTATCAGAAAATCTTGCTCTTTACAGCCACTCTATCTAGATCTGGGTACATGTGAGTGTCTGTCTGTATTTGTGAGCATTTGTGTGCTTATATGTTTGTCTGCCTTATAGAAACATAGAGTATGATGGCAGAAAAGGGCCATCGGCCCAACAAGTCTGCCCACCCTCTCCCCTAAGAACTTCCTCGAAGTGAACCCACATGTTTATCCCATTTTTTCTTAAAATCGAGCACGTTGCTGGCCCCAACTATCTGAAGCGGAAGATCATTTCAACGATCAACCACCCTTTCGGTGAAGAAATACTTCCTAATGTCACCATGAAATCTCCCACCCTTGATTTTTAACGGATGTCCTCTTGTTGCTGTAGGTCCTGTAAGGAAAAGGATGTCTTCTTCCATCTCAATACAGCCAGTAACATATTTGAACATCTCTATCATGTCTCCCCTCTCTCTGCGTTCCTTGAGAGAGTAAAGCTGCAACTTACCTAGGCATTCTTCATATGGGATATCCTTGAGTCCTGAGATTATCCTAGTGGCCATTCACTGAACCAACTCTATTCTCAGCACATCCTTTTGATAATGTGGCCTCCAAAATTGAACACAGTATTCCAGATGAGGTCTCACCATGGACCTGTACAGGCTTTCGGCTGACAAAACTTCTTCGGATGCAACCCAGCATTTGTCTAGCCTTGAATGAAGCTTTCTCCACTTGATTGGCAGTCTTCATATCTTCACTAATGATTACTCCCAGGTCCCGTTCTGCAACAGTTCTTGTTAAGGTCTCACCATTCAGAGTGTAATCTCTGCATGGATTTCCGCTATCAAGGTGTATAACCTTACACTTTTTGACATTAAAACTCAGTTTCCAAGTAGTAGACCATTGTTCCAGTAAAAGTAGGTCCTGCGCCATAGTGTCGGGCATGGTAACTCCGCCCACTACGTTGCATAGTTTAGTGTCATCAGCAAATAATGCAAATTTACCTCAAAGTACCTGAGGCAGGTCCCGTACAAAGATATTAAATAGAATTGGACCCAAGACCGAGCCCTGCGGCACTCTACTGATCACTTCTGATGTTTCGGAGGGAGTACCATTTACCATCACCCTTTGAAGTCTGCCACTGAGCCAGTGGCGTACCTAGCATATGTGACACGCGGGGCCCATCATTTTTTGACCCCCCCATCTATATGAAAAATATGATTTTTAGTAACAATCTATATATCGCACAACAAGAGTGTACCTAGGAAAAGGCAGCATCTAAACACTGCAGTGAGCACTAGAACACCAACACATACATTGCAAAACTAAACAAACCAGATCCTGCACAGTCAATTGATCCAGTACAGTCGATGCTATCAGAAAGCCATGTCCCTTTCATACACACAGACAGATACACCTTTGCCCAATATGGAATAATCACAAACTAAAAATAGAAATATGTAGACAAAAGTTAAACTGAACTGCCAAGAAACCAGACTCTGCATACAATGCAACACTACAACACCATAAAAACAGTAATACATGTCCTCTAATACTGTGCAAAATATAAAGACAGTAGATGTAAATTTGAAAAACTGATACATAACAATCACCACTTTACAAATTAACAAATAAAAATAAAACAAATAATGAGAAATATGAAAATACCATCCCCACAAACCACCTGATTCCATCCACACAAGCCTTGAATTGTTTTATATTGAACTTATTATATTAAAGTATAAAAAGAAACAATATTCTGTACAATTGTCAATTTATAAATCAGCATCTTCTCCCCACTCTCTCTTCCCCGTTTCCCTTCAGCATCCGCAGCCCACTCTCTCTCCACTTTCCTTCAGCGCACACACATAAAAACAAGCAGGTAATTTTATATCATTTTCATTCTATTCATTGATAGAAATTAAAGTCTAAATAATGCCAGTCACATAACAAAACATGATTTTACAAAAATAATTCCCTGCAGTCAAGCCTGCAAGGATTACTAGATGTCTTTCAGTAGCTCCCCTCCCTCCCTCCCCGTTACCTTCGTAGCCAAGTCAAAATGATCTACCAACAATAAAATTTTAAAAACACAAAGCACATTGTACACAGAGAAAATGTTAATTATCATTTATATTCCGCGGGTTTTCAAAGAGGTCAAAGCAGATGACTTTATGCAATGTCACCTCAGTAACAACTATACAAAAATAGACAAATATACCCCCTCCCTTTTTATTAAACCGCGATAGTGTTTTTTAGCGCAGGGAGCTGCACTGAATGCCCCACACTGCTCTCGACGCTCCCTGCACTAAAAACTGCTATTGCAGTTTAGTAAAAGGGGCCCATAGTGCAAAATATAGACAGCATATATAAATTCTCAAAACGGACACATTTTGATCACTAAATTGAAAATAAAATCATTTTTCCTACCTTTGTTAGGTAATTTCATCAGTCTCTGGTTGCACTTTATTCTTCTGACTGTGTATCCAATATTTCTTCCCTTCTTTCAGCCTCCTGTATGCTTCCTCTCCTCCAGACTTCATTCCCTCCCCCAACTTTTTGTCTGTTTCATCCTGTCCCCTTCTTTCTTTCTCTCTCCATGCCCCATTTCTTTCTGTATGTCTGTCTTTCTCTCTCTCTCCGTGCCCCATTTCTTTCTTTCACCCTGCCCCCTTCTTTCTTTCTCTCTCCATGCCCCCTTTCTTTCTCTATGTCTGTCTTTCTCTCTCTTTCCCCATGCCCCATTTTTTTTCTTTCTTTCACCCTGCCCCCTTTCTTTCTTTCTGGATCCCTGTCCCCCCCTTGCTTTCTTTCTGGCTCCCCCCCTTTCTTTCTTTCACCCTTCCCTCCCCCATGCCACCGCCGCTACCACAACCATGCTGCCATCACCGCCGGGGAAAGGCCGCCACTGGCCATCGGAAACAGGCCGGCGCCAAATTCGCCCTCCTTCTTTTCCCACGGGCTGACCAACTCTGGCTGCCCGACATCAATTCTAATGTCGGAGAGGACGTTCCGGGCCAGCCAGGCAGCGATTGGATGGCCCAGAACGTCCTCTCCGACGTCAGAATTGACGTCGGATGGCTAGAGTTGCTCGGCTCGAGGAAGAGAAGCAGCAGGGAGGGAGAATTAGGCGCCGGCTTCTTTCTGATGACGGCAATGGCAGCCTTTCCCCAGTGGCAGCCTATTCCCCGGTAAGTGGCCAGCTGTACACCCCCTCGGGCCTTGCACCCGGGGTGGACCGCCCCCCTGCCCCACCCCCTTGGTACACCACTGCACTGAGCCAGTCTTTAACCCATGCAGTCAATGTTTCTCCTAGTCCCAAGGAACTCATCTTGTTCAATAATCTACGGTGTGGGACACTATCAAAAGCCTTACTGAAGTCCAAATACATGACATCCAGGGACTCTCCCTTATCTAGCTTTTTTGTTACCTAGTCAAAGAAGCTGATTAGATTGGATTGGCAGGATCTTCCCTTTGTAAATCCATGCTGGTGGGGATCCCTCAGCCTCTCATTCAGAATCGAATCGAATTTGTGTTTAATCAACGTTTCCATAAATTTACACACTATTGATGTGAGACTTATTGGTCTGTAATTTGCAGCCTCTGACCTGTATCCCTTTTTGTGGAGCGGAATGACGTTAGCTGTTTTCCAGTCCAATGGGACTTTTCCCGTGCTTAGGTAAAGATAGAAGAGCGCAGCTAACAGTTCCGCCAGGACATCTCTTAGTTCCCTGAGCACTCTAGGGTGCAGTTTATCTGGTCCCATGGCTTTGTTCACTTTGAGCCTTGATAGCTCTTGGTAGACGTTGCTGGTGGTAAATTCAAAATTCCGGAACGGGTCTTCTGAGCTCTCTCTTGTTTGCAGCTGTGGACCGGATCCCAGCGCCTCACAGGTAAAGACTGAGCAGAAGTATTCATTTAGTAGTTCGGCTTTATCAGAGTCTGATTCTACATAGTTACCGTCGGGTTTCCTTAGGCGCACTATCCCATCTGTGTTCCTTTTTCTGTCACTAACGTACCTGAAAAAGGATTTATCCCCCTTTTTAATATTCTTAGCTAAATTTTCTTCCATCTGGAGTTTGGCTGTTTTAACATTTCTGGATTTCACCAGATAGGCTTCTTTAGCTTTCAGTCGTTGTGATTGTTTGTAGGATACAAATGCTCTCTTCTGTTTTACGAGGTCCGAGATCTCCGCGGAGAACCATTGGGGTTTATTATTTCTCCGTCGTTTACTCACGGTTTTTATATAGAGGTTGGTTGCTTCCTGTAGGGTAGATTTCAGAGCTGACCACAGTATCTCCACTCTATCGATTGATGCCAATAAAGTAACTTTATTGCTCTGCTACTATTTAGTATTATTTCTATTGTGCCGAAAGGTGTACGCAGCGCTGTACATTTTAACATACAATAGACAGTCCCTGCTCGGACGAGCTTGCAATCTAATTTAGACAGGACATTTCAGGGTTGGGGAGATTTAGTGGGTATAGCGGGTATCTGACAGCAGCGAGGGGGAAGTTAAGAGTTGAAAGCAGTTTCAAAAAGTGGGATTTTAGCTTGGATTTGAACACTGCCAGGGATGGAGCACTATGTATTGATTCAGGCAGCCTGTTCCAGGCATACGGTGCCACAAGAAAGAAGGGATGGAGTCTGGAGTTGGCTGTAGAAGAGAAGGGTACAGATAAGAGGGGCTTGCCCGATGAACGGAGATCACGGGGGTGGGGGAGCATAGGGGAGATAAGTGAAGACAGATATTGGGGGGCTTCAGAGTGAATGCACTTGTAAGTGAGCAAGAGGAGTTTCCCCCCTCCCACCACTGCAGTCAGTGGGAGAGAATACGAGAGAGAGAAAAAAATATATATATAACATATTAGATCACAACATATGAAATGATCAAGTCCAAGACTATTCAATACAACCTCTTCTAAAAATTACTTTAAGTAGAGTTCAAATTAAAAATGCATAAAACACATAACAGATCCATTTAACATTACAGGTGACCTGAAAACGCTGTCCCTATATATGAAAAAGAATAGGAATTTTATAACTAAATTATTCAGTCTTGTGGCAGCAGGAAATACTAACAAGCATCATTCCAGCCTTAAAATAAATGCAAAGAAATAAAACAAACTCAGATTAAGTCTTATTATAAAAGTTAATCTGGTATTCAATATCTAATACATTGTCTGAAGGGATCCTTGAACTCAAAATAACAAATAATGCAAAAGGAAATAAGCTTTAGCAATAAGAACATAAGAACATAAGAACATAAGCAGTGCCTCCGCCGGGTCAGACCACAGGTCCATCCTGCCCAGCAGTCCGCTCCCGCGGCGGCCCAAACAGGTCACGACCTGTCTAAATCACCAGAAGGGGCCCCCATGCCACCTCGGTTTCCTAATTGAGTCCTATCTTCCCATCAAGTCCTAGCCCTCCGGTCTTGCACCTGCACGACCTGGTTGGGTTTCTACATTTATTTTCTGGTTAGCTTTCTCAGTATCCCATGATCCCTTTATCCCTCAGGAATCCATCCAGTCTCTGTTTGAATCCCTGTACCGTACTCTGCCTGATCACTTCCTCCGGTAGCTGTCTGATAATATGGAGGTGTCTTACTACAAAAATTATTCAATTCTTTATACCGTTCTCCCAAAGGAGCTCAGTTCAGTTTACCTGGACTTTATTCAGGTACCCAAACACTGTCCCTGTCTGTCCGAGTGGGTCCACAATCTGTCTAATATACCCAGACCAAAAGGAGAGGAGTGAAAAGAAGTCATAACTTTTTTCAACTGAGGATACAAGTTCCAATTACATATTACCTATTGAGTTAAAGTTTTAACAATCTCTGCTCTTTTTGTAAATGCCCCTTAAATAGGATCTCCAAATAGAAAGTGGGGGAATACATAAAGGAAAACGGGTGTCGGCAGAAGTTATGTGTTTTAGAGGCCCTCCAGAATATTTTATAACAAAATGACTCCCTTATTGGAGGAAGATGAATTAGAGCCTGGCGCAAACAGCATTTTGATGAGAAACCAGCAACATACCATGGCAGTAGTATGGGAATCCAGCCTGCATCTTAGGTTCCATCCCACACTTATTCACCCTGTACATTTAAACCCTTATCTTGGATTGTTGCTCATAAACCCAATGCGTTTTCTACAGCTTTCAAGGGAAATCTGAGCCGTGCGCTGGGGCAGCCTTAACCACTGATCCAGAATCCATTGATGTGCTGGGTGGATAAGTTACATTTTCAGAGACCAAAATATCTATTTTTCCCTTGGAAAACTAAAATACCTCTGTTTACCTTACAGAGACTTTCAAATAACAGAACTAACCCAACTCGGTGTAGTTCAGTGCTTAAAAGGGAAAAGGGGATCTCAAATCCTGATTTATTACGGCTCAGATGCGGGGTAATAAATATATACTGATAAAATATTTTCTTCTTCTCATCTCAACATCATAAAATCCCAAAATATCATAAGGGTAGTAGCAAAGACATTCTACACTCTTCATTAAATGAACACACATTCTCATAAAGAGCCCATAAAGAAACTTTGAGGCACTTGAATATAGTAACATAGTAGATGACGGCAGATAAAGACCCGAATGGTCCATCCACTGCCCAACCTGATTCAATTTTAATTTTTTAAATTTTTTTTTCTTAGCTTTTTCTGGGCAAGAATCTAAAGCTCTACCCAGTACTGTGCTTGGGGTCCAACTGCCAAAATCTCCATCAAAACCTATTCCAGCCCATCTACACCCTCCCAGCCATTGAAGCCCTCCCTAGCCCATCCTCCCCCAAACGGCCATATACAGACACAGACCATGCAAGTCTGCCCAGTACTGGCCTTAGTTCAATATTTAATATTATTTTCTGATTCTAGATCCTTTGTGTTCATCCCATGCTTCTTTGAACTCCGTCACCGTTTTGCTCTCCACCACCTCTCTCGGGAGCGCATTCCAGGCATCCACCACCCTCTCCGTAAAGTAGAATTTCCTAACATTGCCCCTGAATCTACCACCCCTCAACCTCAAATTATGTCCTCTGATTTTACCATTTTCCTTTCTCTGGAAAAGATTTTGTTCTACGTTAATACCCTTCAAGTATTTGAACGTCTGAATAATATCTCCCCTGTCCCTCCTATCCTCTAGGGCAGTGGTCAGCAAACCGTGGCTCACGAGCCGCATGCGGATCTTTAGCCACTTGAGTGCCGCTCGTGGCTCATCTAGAGAAGGGGTGCCCAACCTGTTTACCTTCCCCGTAAAGAGGACGCTGAAGCGCCGGGCCGACCAACCTTCGCCATCCGACATCAATTCTGACATTGGAGAGGAAATTCTGGGCCAGCCAATCACTGCTTGGCTGGCCCGGAAGTTCCTCTCCAATGTTAGAATTGACGTCAGGTGGGGAAGGCTGGTCGGCTCGACGCTTCATCATCCTCTTTACGGGGAAGGGAAGAAGGGAGAGTTCAGAACTCGGCGGTGGCCTGTTCCCCAATGACAGCGGTGGCGACCTGTTCCCTGGCGGCGCTGGCGGCCTGTTCCTCGGAGGAGGTGGCAGCCTGTTCCCCAATGGCATTGGCTTGGGGGACGTCATGGAGACAGAAAGAAAGAAGGGAGACGGGAGACAGAAAGACAGACAGAAAGGGGGCATGGAGAGAGAAAGATAGGGAGACAGACAGAAAAGGGGCATGGAAAGAGAAAGACAAACACAGAAAAAAAGGGGGCATGGAGAGAGAAAGAAAGAAGGTTGGAGGAGCTGCCGTACAGCGAAAGATTAGAGAAACTGGGCCTCTTCTCCCTTGAACAGAGGAGATTGAGAGGGGACATGATCGAAACATTCAAGGTACTGAAGGGGATAGACTTAGTAGATAAGGACAGGTTTTTCACCCTCTCCAAGGTAGGGAGAACAAGAGGGCACTCTCTAAAGTTGAAAGGGGATAGATACCGTACAAATGTAAGGAAGTTCTTCTTCACCCAGAAAGTGGTGGAAAACTGGAACGCTCTTCCGGAGGCTGTTATAGGGGAAAACACCCTCCAGGGATTTAAGACAAAATTAGACAAGTTCCTGCTGAACAAGAACAGGCGCTGGTAGGGCTAGTCTCGGTTAGGGTGCTGGTCTTTGACCAGAGGGCTGCCGCGTGAGCGGACTGCTGGGCATGATGGACCACTGGTCTGACCTAGCAGCGGCAACTCTTATATTCTTAAGGGAGCAGGGTGAAAGAAAGAAAAAGTTGGGGGAGGGAATGAGGTCTGGAGGAGAGGAAGCATACAGGAACTGAAAGAAGGGAAGACATATTGGATGCACAGTCAGAAGAATAAAGTGCAACCAGAGACTGATTAAATTAGCGCAGGGAACCTATGAGCATTGAAAGCAACGCAGGGCATTCATAGTAACATAGTAGATGACGGCAAATAAAGACCTGAATGATCCATCCAGTCTGCCCAACCTGATTCAATTTAAATTTTTTAATTTTTTCTTCTTAGCTATTTCTGGGCAAGAATCCAAAGCTTTACCCTGTACTGTGCTTGGGTTCCAACTGCCGAAATCTCTGTTAAGACTTACTCTAGTCCATCTACACCCTCCCAGCCATTGAAGCCCTCCCCAGCCCATCCTCCACCAAACGGCCATATACAGACACAGACCGTGCAAGTCTGCCCAGTACTTGCCTTAGTTCAATATTTAATATTATTTTCTGATTCTAAATCCTCTGTGTTCATCTCACGCTTCTTTGAACTCAGTCACAGTTTTACTCTCCACCACCTCTCTCGGGAGCGCATTCCAAGCATCCACCACCCTCTCCGTAAAGTAGAATTTACGAACATTGCCCTTGAATCTACCACCCCTCAACCTCAAATTATGGCCTCTGGTTTTTACCATTTTCCTTTCTCTGAAAAAGATTTTGTTCTACGTTAATACCCTTCAAGTATTTGAACATCTGAATCATATCTCCCCTGTCTCTCCTTTCCTCTAGGGTATACATATTCAGGGCTTCCAGTCTTTCTTCATTCAGCACAGCTCCCTGCGCTAAAAACCGCTATCGCAGTTTAGTAAAAAAGGAGGGGGTATATTTGTCTATTTTTGTATAGTTGTTACTGAGGTAACATTGCATAAAATCATCTGCTTTGACCTCTTTGAAAACTCGCATAATATAAATGATAATTAACATTTTCTCTGCGTACAGTGTGCTGTGTGTTTTAAAAAATTTTATTGTTGGTAGATCATTTTGAATTTGCCACGAAGGTAAAGGGGGGGGGGGGGGAGAGTGGGGGGGGAGGGAGGGGAGCTACTGAAAGACATCTAGTAATCCTTGCAGGCTTGACTGTGCAGGGAATTATTTTTGTAAAATCATGTTTTGTTATGTGACTGGCATTATTTAGACTTTAATTTCTATGAATGAAAATTATAGAAAATTGCTTGCTTGTTTTTATGTGCGTGCACTGAAGGGAAGTGGAGAGAAAATGGGCTGAGGATGCTGAAGGGAAATGGGGAAGAGAGAGTGGGGAGAAGACGCTGATTTATAAATTGACAATTGTACAGAATATTGTTTCTTTTTATACTTTAATATAATAAGTTCAATATAAAACTATTTGAGGCTTATGTGGATAGGATCAGATGGTTTCCGGGGATGGGGACTGAGCTCGTGGGGATAGGACAGGGATGGAGACAAATTTTTTCCTCGTGTCATTCTCTAGGCTCTGCCACAAATCGATATCAACTTCGTGCAGGGGAGTGGGGTGTCAGTCGGGATGACATAGCTGTTGCAGTGCAAGCGGGCGCGGGGTATGACTCTCAAAAAAAATCTTAATCGTTATAATGCTGATCTTTGGCTCTTTTGACTAATGAGTTTGCCTAGGGCAGCGATGGCGAACCTATGGCATGCGTGCCAGCTGTGGCACGCGAAGGCCTTGCAGCTGGCACGCGGGAAGGTCCGCAATAGAGAGCTGCACGGGTCAGGGGGATCCCATGGGGATGCCCCCTAAGGTCGCGGGGATCCCATGGGGACGCCTTTGAGGGTCGCAGGGTTCCTGCGGGGCTGGATGTACTAAGTCGCGCGGCTTTTCTCCCTACCTGCTCTGCTTGCAGCACAGAGCTGAACGGAAGTCTTCCCGACATCAGCGCTGACGTCAGAGGGGAGGGAGGGCTTAAACAAAGCCCTCCCTCCCTCTGACGTCAGCGCTGACGTCGGGAAGACTTCCGTTCGGCTCTGTGCTGCAGGCAGGGTAGGTAAGGAGGAGTAGCCTCGCGGCTCGAGTGGCTACCAAGGGAGGGGGGCGGTCCGCCCCGCCCCGTGTGCAGCACAGCCGGCCAGGTCCCCTTACTTTTGTGGCGCTAGCCCGACCGACCAACAGCCCCGGTCCGACAAACCTCCCTGCCCTTAACCGCAAATCTAAATTACCTTCTTACAGCAGCTGTAAGAAGGAAATTTAGATTCGCGGTTAAGGGCAGGGAGGTTTGTCAGACCGGGGCTTTTGTCGGTCTGTTGGTCGGGGAAGCGCCACAAAAGTAAGGGGACCTGGCTGGCTGTGCTGCACCCGGGGCGGGAGAGAAGGAGGGGGGAGAAGGACGCTGACAGCACTGGGGAAGACAAAAGGGGTGGAGAAGGACGCTGAAAGGCCATGGGGAAGACGGGGTGGGGGGGGAAGGACACTGAAAGCATTTGTGGAAGACAGAAGGGGGAGAAGGACGCTGACAGGCCATGGGGAAGACGGGGGGGGGAGAAGGACACTGAAAGCACATGGGGAAGACAAAGGGGTGGAGAAAGATGCTGAAAGGACATGGGGAAGATGGGAGGGGGTGGAGAAGGACTCTAAAAGGCCATGGGGAAGACGGGGGGGGTGGAGAAGGACACTGAAAGGCCATGGGGAAGACAGAGGGGGGAGAAGGATGCTGACAGGACATGGGGAAGATGGGGGGGGAGAAAGACGCTGAAAGGAAATGGGGAAGAGAGAGTGGGGAGAAGACGCTGGCAGGGAAGAAGACAGAGATGCCAGACTATGGGGGGAGCGGAGGGAAGAAGATGGGTGCCAGACCAATTTGGAAGGGGGGGGAGAAAGGGAGAGGCACAGTAACAGAGCAAATGGAAGACGCAGAAGGAAGAGAGACAGTGGATGGAAGGAACTGAATGAGAACATGAGGAAAGCATAAACCAGGCAACAACGGTAGGAAAATAATTCTATTTCTTTTTTTCTTTTTTTTTGCTTCAGGATAAAGTAGTATATTAGTTGTGTTGATAAAAATTTATAAACAAAAGAGGCTCTGGTAGAAACCCGTTTACAAAGTGTGTATTCTTCCCAATTAATATTTCCAAATTAATAGTCTTTTTGCTTATTTGTAAATGGGTTTCTACCAGAGCCTTTAATTCAGTAGCATAATTAAATGAAATAACTATTTCTGAAGTTTATAGGGACAGGCGGGGACGGAGGGGATTCCTCACGGGGACGGGTGGGGATGGAGGACATTCCTCGCGGGGACGGGTGGGGACGGAGGGATTCCTCATGGGGAAGGGTGGGGACGGGTGAGACTTTGGCGGGGACGGGTGGGATTTCTGTCCCCGCGCAACTCTCTAGTCCGCAATTAAGATATGCGGCGCGGCGGGAGGTGAGTGTGCCGGTGTCTGCTTTGCAGCTCACCTGGCAACAGGGCCGGACTGGCCATTGGGAGGACCGGGCATTGTCCCGGTGGGCCGCGGCCCATCCTCCTGTGCTGGCTGCAGTCCTGTGAGTGGATGTTTAGCCTGCCTGTCTTCCCCTTAGTATCCTATGAGCTAGGCAGTGTGTGAGGGGGAAGTGGGGGGAGGAAGAGAAGCTTCACACTGAGTCTGTCACAGGAACTCAGTGAGGCTGTAGTGTGACTCCACATGTGACATCTGTAATCAGGAACAGTTCCTAGTGCTCCTATGCTAGAGAGGTGAGGATATGGGGGGATGTTAATGTGTCTAATAATGTGCTCCTCTGTAAAAACCTCTGTATCTTCCATGGGGACATGCTAAATTCGAGGAAATAAAAAAGCTGCTTATGATGATTGCATAGAGAAGTTCAGTAAGCTGAGAGGAGGGCTGGGCTTTCTGTGAACAACCAACACACTAATCCTCTGCGCTGTACCTTATGGAAAACTCAATATAGCAAAAAACAGTAAAGTGTATATGTGGCCCTTCACAGTGCTTTTGTAAACATAATAATAAAATAACAAAGGCTACAATAATGAAAAATAAAAGTCCTTTTCCCATACACTCAGGTTGCACAAGTCCGGTTTTCACCCGGACAGTATATTTTTTGACCAAAACGGATGTCTACAATTAGTAAAATGCCCCAATCACATATTTTTTTATGGGGACGGATTTGTATACAGCACTTCATTAGATTTTTTTTATTATACAAATTTTATCTTTTTGTAGACTTGAAGTCTTGAACAAAGAAAATGAGTACAGCAAAAAAAGCAAAAACAGTTACTAGCGATGGAGCACCTAGCATGGTGGGGATAACATCAGGATTCATTCATTTCTTTGCTAAGGAAGCAAAACATTCACTGATTCAATTTCACTGCATAATACATCAAGAGGCTCTCTGCGCCAAAGAAAGCAGCAAAAAACTTGACGATGTCCTCAAAGATGTAACAAAAATGGTGAACTTCATCATGGCGCGTGCTCTTAATTTTCGACAATTTCAAGCCCTTCTTGATGAGGTTCAGGCACAATATAACACTTTACTGATGTACAATAATGTCCGGTGGCTGAGCAGAGGACGAGTGTTAAGAGAGATTTGTGGCCTGCTTGGAAGAAGTTAGGCTATTTATGAACGAAAAGGGGGAAGACTATCCTCAACTCACCAACATGGCCTGGCTTACCAACCTCATGTTCTTTACAGATTTTACTAACCACTTTAATGTACTAAACAAAAAATTACAAGGCATGGGAAAAACAGCAGAAAGCATGTTTAGTGACATCAAAGCTTTTGAGAGAAAATTGCTTGTTTTTGGAAAAAGACCTTGTGAGTGGACAGCTAAAATATTTTTCCAACCTAAAAATACATTTGGATAATTCTACAACATTTGTGGACAGTCATAAAAAACACCAGGAAATCCACAAAGCATATTCCACCATTGTAGCCGAAGCAAAGGAGAATTTTCTCAGTTCCGTAAGATGGAGACAACCCTTTCATTTATAACTTCCCCAGAAAAGTCCACATTTGAAGATCTTGATCTTTCCTGCTTACAGTGGTTGGATATTCAAAATTTGGAAATGGAGCTACAGGAATTTCAAGAAAGCTCTATCTGGAAAAGTAAATTCAATGACCTGCGTGCGGCTCTTGAACGTATTGAGTGTGAAAGGGTGACAAATGAAATCACTGCTAGCAGTTCTGAAAATGAAATCCTAAAAGCGTGGAATTCTCTGCCAGACAATTTTAAGTCCATGAAAGCACTTTGGATTGCTCTTCTTACTTTGTTTAGGTCATCCTATGCTTGTGAGCAGCTGTTTTCGGCTTTGAATCATATAAAATCTGATGCTAGAAACAGATTAACGGATGACATGAGTGCTGCATGTGTTGCTCTGAAATTAACGCACTATGAGCCAAGGATTGACAAGTTACCAGCATGCATGCAACAACAAAAATCACATTAATTTTTTTCAGAGCATGCCCAATGCATATGTTTACATGAAGCAGTGTTTTCAGTTTGCAGTTAAGACACTTTCTAAGTTATTTAAATATTATTTAAAGATGTTATTTAAAAAAGGGACTTTACATGGCCCTGTTATATTCCAATCTGGAATTTCCAATAAAAATGGTTGGTTTAATTGAAAGCTCTTTTGTTTTCTTTACATCATATTATTAGAAATGTAATGATTTAACTATTTTCTAATTTGATTGTAAATTTTACAAAAAAAACATGTATAGACTCTTTGGGAATACACACCGAGTCTTGACACAGTTAACAGTTTTAAGAAGTTTATCTCTTTTTTTACTCAGGATACATTTGACATGTTATGTGAATAATACATTTAAAATATATTGTGTAACTGAATCAAATTCTTCCTAAATTCATTAAATTGAATGAAATCATTAAAACATTATAAATTGCCAATAAATTGAAATGAAAACCAAAGGATTGTGAATCAAATTGATTCTCTGACAATACAAAGATTCCAACCTTTAAAAATGATGTTACATAGTTCAGGCAACTTTATAAAGAGTTTTTAGATACTAAAATCTTGTTATTAAGGTTTAATTGACGTGCTGGCACTTTGAGGAAATTCTTTGGTTTTGTGCGGCAGTTTGGGCACTTGGGCTCAAAAAGGCTAGCCATCACTGGCCTAGGGTATACACATTCAGGGCTTCCAGTCTCTCCTCATACGTCTTCTAGCGCAAGCCTCCTATCATTTTCGTCGCCCACCTCTGGACCGCTTGAAAGAAACCCCCTGCTAAAAAAACCCCCAAAACCTATGTTCCTAATTAAATCTACTAAAAACTCTGTAAACCACTTAGGGAAGTATGACCTTATATTACATTCAGGAAAGCACTGGAAATAAAAAAAATCAGAATATATTAGATAACACTGGGGTAATCATAGAAAAAGTTAACATTTTCTTAAAAGACGTGGAGGGGCAAAATAAACCCCCCCCCCCCCCATCTAAGTCCCCTTTTGGCCTAGGCCCTAAACGCTGAAAGTAGAAGCAAGGAAAATTTCCGTTCTCAAAAAAAGTCCAAAAGGAGTTTTTAAAAAATAATGTCCTGCCTCTACGTTCAGCTATTTAAACGCCCAGACTACCACTACGTCTACACTAACAACATATAATCAACCAAAAAAAAGCCTAAGTCCCAAACGCCCCAAACCAGGCCTTTTAGGCGAAGGAGGAGCCAGTCCTTCGCCTAAAAGCTGGATTTTGTAACTGGTGTCTGTCAAAAATACCGATTACAGAATAGCCAATCTCTCCTGCCGTGATCCACACCCCCCCTAACAAGATCGGCCAGAAGGGAGCTAAATCCCTCCTGCCCTGATGCAGCCCTACGATCGGCTCAGGCAGGAGGGAGCTCAACCCCTCCTGCCCCAACGCAGCCCCGCGATCAGCTCGGACAGGAGGGAGTTCAACCCCTCCTGCCCCAATGCAGCCCTGCGATCGGCACGGCCAGGAGGGAGCCCAAGCCCTACTGCTCCCAGTGACCCCCTCCCTGACTCAATCTGGGCAGGAGGGAGCCCAAGCCCTCCTGCCCCAGTAACCCCCCCCCCGACTCAATCCGGGCAGGAGGAAGCCCAACCCCTCCTGTCCATGACGCACCCCCCCACGACTGCCCATGAACTCCTGATTGGCAGCCCCACCTGCCGACCTGCGAAACCCCCCTGCCGACCCGTGATACCTTCCCCACTCCTGACACCCCCCTGGTACCTTAAAAAAGTTGGCCAGACGGACGGGTCCAAGGCTCATCTATTCGGCAGGCCTGCCATCCGCAGAATGGCGGGCCTTAGGGCCCGATTGGTCCAGGTTCCTCAAAACCCACCCACAGGAGAGGCCTTAGGCAACTGGGCCAACCGTAATTGGAGCAAAGCATTGGAGCAAAGGAGCAAAGCATTCTTCATAGACAGGCAGCTGATATGCAGCCCAACTTGATGGTAAAGTCTCTGACTGAGCCTAATGACATCGGTACTCTCCCCTAGCTATAGTAAGCCTTTGAGCTTACTGAGCAAGTGCAGTATTGTCCTATTATTATCCTCCCCTCTGCCTGTTAGTCTTTTTCTGACCCGTTCCTGTACAGTCACAGCTCTCCCCTTTCTCAGAGAAAAATATTAATAGGAAAAAGAAAAAGTAGTTTTTAGTCAGGAAAGCCTTGGCTTTCTCACAGTTCTTCAGTGACAGAGAAACTGATTTCTTCAACTGCTAGTTTTTTGCCTGTGACAACTAATCGTAAGTATTTTTGGCTAGAACAACAATCGCTATAAAAAAAAGAGAAGGAAAACGTAACAAGCCGTTCTTCAGAACAACCACGGGTCTGTTGTTCTTACAGACTTGCTAGCCCCACTTTCTCACAAAGCGGCCGCTAGGACCACGGAGACTTTGAAAGTTAAGATATCTACGCCTCTGATTTTGCTACAAACTGGCACAGCTGATTTTTATGGCTCCCTCCCCTCAGGAGGTTCCGGGAGTGGAGGGCAGCGTACATTCACCAAGGCTGACAAAAAAGTTTCAGCATTGGCACAACAGCAGAAGATTGCTTTGGCTCCCTCCCCTCAGGGCTCTGATTCGGTCCGGTGGGGGAGCCAGTTCCAGCTCAACTGGCTGCACCCCAGCATTGGCGGCAATCAATAATATGAGGCAGCTCCTGGATCTCCCAGGTAAGTGTTGGGACCGTGGGTGCTTTCAGCGGCTAATAGGAAAGTCGCATTTGGATGGTGGTTCCCGTGCAGGGACTCTGCAGGCCGCACCATTGAGAAGATTTTATTGTGCCACATTCTTCTTCTTCACTTGTTCCCTCTCCTCGGGGCCCTATTTTGACTCTGCAAGGGGAGGGAATCCTATCGCTGTCGTCACAGCAAGTGAAAAAAAGGGGAAATCTCTATATTATTAATACTTACAATATGATAATTATTAACTAAGTACCCAGAAGCTCCTGCTGCTGGATTTCTTTTTCATTTTCATTTTGGTACTGGCATTTTTATCTCATTGGGGAGATGCCACTGAAGAAGATGGTGGGTTCTAGATGTGTATGGAAATTTTTTTTTTTTTTTAAATTAAAAAAATACTAATAATAATTATTTACAAGTCTTGACAGAGCAACTGGCCTCCTATACCCAGTTGCGCTGATGGTGGCGGAGAGCTCGTAGTGGGCTATGTCTCTAGTTTCAGAACCACTGAATATGGAGGAATCTGACAGCAAACCAGTATCCTTTCTGCTCCATCCCCTCAAGGTACTATTTCGGCCTCCAGTGGAGGTGAATTATCCACAATGACCTTCGGTTTCGTGGTCCTCCTACAAATCAAGTAGGTGTTGCCTCAATCTACATCCTTGTCACGATACTCATCAATGTGACTACCTCCCCCTACTCAGGATTGACAGTAGGCACTGCAGGGGAAGCTCAAATCAGCTCTTTGGCTCCTACCATCCTACCTTCTGTGGTTCCAGTGGCATAGGAGGTGCTGTACCACAGTTCAGGAAAAGCACACAACACACATAGCCTTATTTATTTCCTAGTAATCTTCGGAGTCCAGATCCTGCACTTCCTTGGTGCTTTTAATCTTGCCATTTTCAAAACAATGCAAGTCCAATATGTTGCTGTTCAATATATAATGAATGCACTTCCCTATATTTACTCCAATCTTTTTCAGAATGCTGATGGATAGCAGTGCCTCAATACATAGAAGAAAAAAACCCAAAGCTCATCTATGTTTTTTCTTTACCACAGCTTAGGGCATAGCTACTGGATAGCTTCACTCTCTTTAGTTGCTCTATTCAGTTTGACACAGGGGTTGTTTCTCCCATTGGCAGG
Source organism: Geotrypetes seraphini (assembly GCF_902459505.1). Classification (NCBI taxonomy): domain Eukaryota; kingdom Metazoa; phylum Chordata; class Amphibia; order Gymnophiona; family Dermophiidae; genus Geotrypetes; species Geotrypetes seraphini. The sequence continues at coordinate 189,495,118 of NC_047090.1, read as the reverse complement.
ACATGCAGAGGCGTACCTAGCATATATGACACCCGGGGCCCATCATTTTTTGACACACTCCCATCTTTACTAAAAACATGATTTTTAGTAACAAGCCACACGTCACACATGAGTACCTAGGAAAAGGCAGCATCTTACATATTGCAGTGAGCAGTACATCAATACACCCATTGTAAAACTAAACAAGCCAGACTAGTATATATCAATCCTACACCGTCAATCCTAACAGAAAACCATGTCTTTCGAACACACAGAACACAGAAAACACCTTCGCCTAGTATGGAATATGTCATCACAAACTAACCCCTCCCCCTTTTACAAAACTGTAGTGTGGATTTTAGCCACGGTGGTAACAGCTCTGACGCTCATAGAATTCTGAACATCAGAGCTGCCACCACCACGGCTGGCGCTAAAAAACGCTCCACATAATCAGAACACACCGCTTCTTAGCTAGGAAACTTTGCTTGTATAACCTTCAATGGAGATTTAAAAAATATAACAATTTAAGATGAGTACTCAAAAATATTGTCCTGACCATGGAATTTTTAACCCTGGACGTCCAGTAGCAGTTACAATAGTGCACTAATCAGTCACATTCCCTGTTTATTTAATTGTTATTCAGTTGCACCAGGCCATATTCATAAGAACATAAGAAATGCCTTCACCGGATCAGACCAAGGTCCATCTAGTCCGGCGATCCGCACACGCGGAGGCCCATTTAGGTGCTCCTTTTTGGAGACCCGGTTTTCCTGTATCCCTCAATATGATCTGCAAGAAGGTGTGCATCTAACATGCATTTGAAATCCAGCACAGTATTTTCTGCCACCACCTCCTCCGGGAGAGCATTCCAAGCGCCCACCACTCTCTGTGTGAAACAGAACTTCCTGACATTTGTCCTGAACCTGCTGCCATTCAGTTTCAGGCTATGACCTCTTGTCCGCGTCACATCTGAAAATGTCAGTAATGCTGCTTCCTGGTCAATTTGATCAAAACCCTTTAATATTTTAAAAGTCTCTATCAGATCACCATGCAGTCTTCTCTTTTCGAGGGTGAACAGTCCCAGTTTTCCGAGGCGTTCCATGTAGCTTAAATTCCCCATGCCTTTGACTAGTTTCGTGGCTCGCCTCTGCACCCTCTCCAACAGCATTTTATCCTTCTTAAGGTATGGAGACCAGTGTTGGACACAGTATTCTAAGTGTGGTCTGACCATTGTTCTGTAAAGTGGCATTATAACATCTTCCGACATACTCGTGATCCCCTTCTTAATCATGCCTAACATCCTATTTGCTTTCTTCGCCGCCGCCGCACATTGAGCCGATGGCTTTAGGGTTCTGTCTATCAGTACCCCCAAATCCCTTTCTTGTTCGCATTTGGCTAATGTCACCCCCGACATCTTGTATTCATGTTCTTTGTTTTTCTTTCCCAGATGCATCACCTTGCATTTGTCAATGTTAAAATTCATCTGCCACTTTATTGCCCACGTTTCCAGCTGATTTAGGTCTTTCTGAAGATCCTCACAGTCCCTTTGAGAGTCAACCGCCCGACATAGTTTTGTATCATCTGCAAACTTGATTATATTGCATGATGTTTCCTCTTCCAGGTCATTTATAAAAATATTAAACAAGATGGGCCCAAGAACCGAGCCCTGGGGCACGCCGCTGGTCACCTTTTTCCAGTCTGAGAATTTCCCATTTATGGTTACCCTCTGCGTTCTGTTCTCTAACCATTTTCCGATCCATCCGTGCACTTCTCCTCCTATTCCATGACTTAGTAGTTTACTGATAAGCCTTGCGTGCGGAACCTTGTCAAACGCTTTTTGGAAGTCCAAGTAAATTATATCCACTGGATCTCCACTATCTATTTGCTTGTTAACCTTCTCAAAGAATTGAAGTAGATTTGTCAAACATGACCTCCCTTTCCTGAAGCCGTGTTGACTAGCTCTCATTAGGTTGTGCTTTTCCAAGTGTTGTACAATGCGGTCTTTAATTAGTGCTTCGATTATCTTCCCAGGAACCGATGTGAGACTCACCGGTCTGTAGTTTCCTGGTTCACCTCTTGATCCTTTTTTGAAAATTGGGATGACATTTGCTATCCTCCAGTCGTCTGGTATTTGCCCGGTTCTAATTGACATGTTAGCTAAGGATTGTAGTAGTTCACCAATTTCTATCTTAAGTTCCTTTAAAACTCTCGAGTGAATCCCATCCGGTCCAGGGGATTTATCACTTTTTAGTTTGTCAATCTGAAAGTAAATCATGTCCAACTCCACATTTATTGTTGTTAGGCTCTCCTCTATGCCTCCGGTGAATACCCTCCCAGTGTCTGGCATTGTTGCAGTGTCCTCGTTTGTGAAGACAGAGGCAAAGAACGAATTTAACCTATCGGCAACCTGTTTGTCTTCTTTGATAGACCCTATCATTCCTTGGTCGTTGAGAGGGCCCACTGTTTCTCTTGCTGGTTTCTTCCCTTTCATATATCTAAAAAAGGGCTTAAAGTTTTTGTTTGCTTGCGCTATCTTTTCTTCATAGTCTTTTTTGGCTTTTATTACCACTTTATGACACTTTTTCTGGTCAATTTTGTGACAGTTCCAGGCCTCTGTCGTTTTTTCCCGTTTCCATTTTTTAAACGAGTTCCTCTTTTCCCTTACTGCAACCTTCACCTTTTTGGATAACCAAGCTGGTTCTCCTTTGTTCTTTTTTCATCTTCCTTTGGATATCTTTGGTATGTAAAGATTCTGTGCTTCAATGATGGTGTTTTTCAGTAGAGACCATGCTTGATCAACTGAATGGATTTCTGCTTTGCCCTTCTTGAGCCATTTTTTAACCATGGTTCTCATGCTGTCGTAATTTCCTTTTTTGAAGTTAAAGGTTGTGGCTTTAGTCTTGATTGGTTTCCCCTTTCTGATGCCAATGGTAAAATTGATCATATTGTGATCACTTGTCCCCAGCGGGGCTGTAACCTCTACATCTGCTGTCCTTCCAGTAATGCCATTTATAACCAAGTCCAGGATTGCGTTTTCTCTTGTTGGTTCTCCCACCATTTGCTCAAGGAAACAATCTCCTATCATCTCCAGGAATTTTGTCTCTCTGCCGCAGATTGATGTTTCCAGTTTCCAGTCTATCCCCGGAAAGTTGAAGTCCCCCATTTCCTGATTTACATCCACTGTGAATTTCCTCCATCATTTCTTTGTCTGTTTCTTCAGTCTGTCCCGGCGGTCGATAATAGAGGCCAATTTGTATATCTGCTTCTTTTTGTCCAGGAATCTTTATCCAGAGGGACTCTAGTTTACCATTTGCTTCCATCTCCCCCTCTCTAACAGACTCTATTTCCTCCTGGATGTACAGGGCAATGCCTCCCCCCTTTTGTCCAATCCTATCTCTTCTGTATAGTTTATATCCTGGCAATGCCGTGTCCCATACATTTTCTTCATTCCAACATGTTCCTGGTATAAGCGAAGAAAACCTTATGGGGGTCCAACCTTTTGGCTTCCCTGGGTCACATTGGCTGAAAAAAATGTTTCTAGGGCCGCACAAACGCGCAAACGCTGCAGAGGAGGGAGCCGGCAAGATGGTAAACACCCGTGGGCAGCAGAGGAAAACACTGCATCGCCCTTGACTGGGGCCACACAAAACACTTCACAGGGCCTTTAGATCCTCAACCCAGGGGTTTTTTTTGTTTTGTTTTTTGGGGGGGGTTCTAATCACAGTGCTGCTGCAAAACAGACCACCATGTAAAACATAAATTTCTCCAGCCATATCTTATCCAGCACTCATATATATAACAGCTGTCCCAGATATGAAGATTAGGAGCAATCTCACACAAAACATTGAGAAGTCCCATTAAATCATCCTTATCCCGATCGGTCAAAGCCATACTAACCCTGTGGCTTTTCTTAATATCTTTAAACAAACTTCAGTTTCTCATAATATCTCCCATAGTTGTTCTCAGTCAAGCTGCTTAAAAAAAAACCAACCTATGGTCTTACCTTATTTTCCCTGAGATAGAACAGAGTAAGGCACCAAGCTGTTTGGCTGAAGTAATCATATATTTTCTGCCCAATGTGTGGAGGCGGCCAAAAAAGCAAACAGGATGCTGGGAATTATTAAAAAAGGGATGGTTAACAAGACTAAGAATGTCATAATGCCCCTGTATCACTCCATGGTGCAACCTCATCTGGAGTATTGCGTTCATTTCTGATCTCATCTCAAGAAAGATATAGTGGCGCTAGAAAAGGTTCCAATAAGAGCGACCAAGATGGTAAAGGGGCTGGAACTCCTCTCGTATGAGGAAAGACTAAAACGATTAGGACTCTTCAGCTTGGAAAAGAGACGGCTGAGGGAGATGTGATTAAAGTTTACAAAATCCTGAGTGGAGTAGAACAGGTACAAGTGGGTCGATTTTTCACTCCATCAAAAATTACAAAGACTAGGAGACACTCGATGAAGTTACAGGGAAATACTTTTAAAACCAAGAGGAGGAAATTTTTTTCACTCAGAGAATAGTTAAGCTCATCTTTTGTGAACCGCCTAGAACTATTTGGTTAAGCGGTCTAGAAATTGATATATGTTGATGTTTAAACACAGCTTGAAATAACTGGGCTTTCAACCTGCATTTGAATACTGTCAGAGATGGAGCCTGATATAACGAGGAAGGCAGGTTGTTCCAGGCATGCAGCACAGCAAGGTAGAAGGGACGGAAATGGGAGTTGGCAGTAGAGGAGAAGGGTACCGACAAGAGGGACTTGTCTAATGAATGGAGTTCCTGGGGGAAGAGTATAGGGAGTAATAAGAGAGGAGAGATACTGAGGAACTGCAGAGTGAGTAAGGGGCATTTAAACTGTATGCGGAGATGGACAGGGAGTCAGTGAAGCAACCTGAGGAGAAGAGTAATGTGGGTATAATGACCCCAACAGAATATGCATTTTAAACAGACTAGTTCATTAATTTGAGCAACAAGTGATAGATTTTGGTCTAAATAAACTCCTATAAGCTCAGTGAGAAAGGAATAAAGATATTTCTCAGGGGGTCAATAAATGACTGCTATTGGGATAGGTAGGGGGCAAATAGACAGACTGAGTGGACCTCAAAGGAGGAGAAGCAGTGAGGTAGAAAAGGGATTGAAAACTACAGAAGGGGGAGAGTAACAGGCCATTTCCACCTCCACAGCCAACCGGGTGAGACGTATGGGAGAAGAGGTAATATCCATGACATAGGACAGCGACTAAAGCAGAGTCTTCAAGTTTCAAGTTTAATAAGGTTTTTGATTGATCGCTTAATCATATTTCTAAGCGATGAACATAATAATAAAATTACAATATTTAGGGAACAATATAATATTTAACAATAATTAAGTCCTACAGGACTATTAACAGACTTAACAAACCCATAAACACAAGGAAGGGAAGGGAAGTGAACTATAAAATATTTAAAAGAAAGCAGAACAATCAAGGAAAATACATAAGGCAGGAGAAACAGAAAATTTCCATAATATTATAGAACAGAAATAGACTTAGCCAGAGAACTGGCTAATTAGTTATCAAAGGTGTCTTTAAAAAGAAAAGTTTTTAAATTACTCTTAAATTTTCCAGATTGCACTCTTCCCTCAAATAAATAGGAAGAGAATTCCAAATTTGAGCGGCTGTAACAGAAAAAATAAATTGCCGTCTCGTATTAACCTTAATAATAATAATAACTTTATTTTTCTATACCGCCATAATCTTGCGACTTCTAGGCGGTTCACAATAAAGAAAAGCTGTACAAACAGCGAACTACAAAGTATAAGTAGATAAAAGAACATTGAACGGTCAGTGAAATTACAAGGTGAGTTACAAGGTCAGTGAATTACAAGGTTCACAATAAGTAAAGCTAAGGGAAGGAATCATCAGTAAATGCTGTTCATTAGATCTCAACGTTCTATTGGAAGTATAAGGGATTAATAATTTATAAATAAATGCTGGGGTTTTAGAGCACAGCCAGATTTCAGCTAGTCAGCTAGTGTAAACAGGTAGAAAGAATGAGAGATAGAGAGGTCATGGATATCAGCTATCTAGCTGGAGATAGAGCGAGAATTCCAGAAGGCATGTGAGAAAGGTAGAGAAGGAGAAGAGAGGAACAGAAATAAGATTGGAAATGTGGTGGTGTGATCTGCCTGAGTAGGGTGAGAGTTGACTAGGAGGACCAGGATTGGGGTTGATGTCCCTAATAGTGAGCAGAAGGAGGAGTAGGAGAGTACGGAGCAGAGTAGGAGAGGTGCAAAGAAGGTGATATAGGTGAGATGTGGTCAGATAATATGGGGAGGGTTGAATGAGGAGGAGAAACTGTTGGAGTTTTAGAGCTATGAAGAAGATGGGTGTAAAAAGGGATGGGGAGGTGGTGAATTTACCGAGTGGAAACACAAAAACAGAGTCAACAACCCCAAGAATAGAAAGTGGGAAGGGAACTGTATACATTGTCATAGGCCCCCTTAGGGTGATGACTCGTGGGGTTACCTATGACAAAATTTAATAGCCTATGGGGTCAATTTAGGCCTCATAGGCATAGCCTGGAAAAAGGCACATGAGCATAAAACCACACACCACCAGTATTTCAGCTCTCAGTTCTTGTCCCTTTATTATCCTCAGGGAACAATAAGAAAAACAAGGCTTATGGCTCCCAAGCCAAAAATATAATCAACTTAAAAAGACAGATTTAGATTCAGCTCAGCAGGGAACAAAAACAAATAAAATACAAAACTTCCCCAGTTCAAATTCCAACTCTCTCAGGAAAGTTTTAAGGAAGTTCTAGGCTCCAGCGAGCCTGTAGTTCATATGCTGAACAATTTTATATGTAACAATGCATTGCGAGCCCCGGAATCGTGACACAATACTCTGGCTTGGCGTGTCCCCTACTACCAGGGGACCCTTCAGGACTTCACTCGGCTTCTTAACAGCCTAAGAAGGGCATGCGAGGCAAGAGTCCAAGACAGGATGTAGCAAATCAAAGGTTTTATTGTGAGCACAGGTTTCATTCAACAAAAGAAAATAAGCTTCAGCTCAGCAGTGTTCAAAACAAGCCCTCATTACCATGAGGCTAACCCAGGCTGCTCACACACAGGGCTAAACATCAACATCCAATTCCAGGTTTTGGGTGAGTTCCACCTTAACCTACAGTCCCCTGCCTCTGGACTTTCTTAGCAATTCTTTACACAGTCCTTTTCACCACTGCAGGTTGGTTTAGCAACATTCACTGAGCTGCCTCAGCTCTAGCAGCTGTGTCCGTTCAAAAGGTAGGTAACTCCAGAACAGAAAATAAACTTGAGCAACAAAACCTGAACAACAGGAAACTTGGCCAGCCTGTCACATGGTTTCACTGGCTTAACATTTCATCTCACTCCTTGTTGCTCTGTAAAACGTATTCCTTGCTAGATGTCAAAGGTATCCACAGCCCCTCTCAGCCTTTGAAGGCGTTTTCTTCCTGCTTAGCCTTAGCTCTGAGAACGTGCAGGGTCTCAGCACAGCTCCCTGCTGTGCCGTTCAGATAATTAATTATGCACAGCTGTGTGGAGGAACCCCGCTCAGTTTAGCTGCTAGCAGGAAAATAATGCAAAACGTTTGCTAGCCTAACAACTAAAGCTCTTCGGCCCCAACTTCACGTGCCCTATCAGAAGGGAGAGGCACATCAACCCTCTTCAAACACACTGACCTCACTGGTGGCTTCCCGACTGTGGCTGCAGGCAAACATATATTCCCTACTGCATATCAATGTCCATGGGCACGCCTTCCGATCCTACCAGACTAGCTTGTGTCTCCATAGGTTCCCCTGGGATTCCTTCCCAGCTCTCAGGGTCAGCAGTAAGCTCCTCTGTGTCCAACATGGGCCAGTCTGCAAAGCCAGACTCCTCGGGGTGCAGAGAGAGTGGATGATTCTCTCCTCCTTGCCTCCAGGCTGTTTCCCCCCATAGTGTTCCAAACTGTGTTGTTTTAAGCTGTGGAAGGACACTCCCCCTCAGCTTAGGTGGGGGAGGGGCCTTCCACCCACTGGCTTGTTACATCTGCCTAAGTGCAGATTCTTTCCTAGCCTTAACCCTTGCCTGGACAGGCTGCTTGAAAGGAAGTAATTCTCTAGCAGGCTCGGGGGCAGGTTTAAACCCTGTGCCGTTCTGTTGCTTGAACCTCCCCTGCTCTGTCTCTCCTGACTCTATTTCTAGGTCTGTGCTGTAGTCAGCTAAGTCTAAAATCGGGGATTCTACTTGGTCCGCTCTTTTACATAGGCGTATATTGTACTTCTTCCTAATCCCTGTGGCAAAACCCGGACCGGACTTGGGTTGGACATAGGAAAACCCCGAAACGGGCTCGGGTTTGTCACACAATGCAATAATCAATTCCTCTGTAATATGAGCTAGGCTTATATGGTAGTTTGCCTAACCTGTTCCAGTGTTAGGACACTGGTTGCCAGCAGTTAACTGCTGGCGAAGGGTGACTCTGCTGGATGGAAAAAGTTTTAACAAAAATATCCTACTTAAACTCAACACTGAAGCAGAGCTTCTTAACTCTTCCTGCTGCAAACAGGCAGCAAATGTCCCACCCCTGCTCATACACAGTGGGGAGAAAGAAAACAACATGGAAAACCAAATGAGAAAACTTTCTGTGCCTCTGTAAATCCTGTGGTCTTTCTTTTTTTTTCCAATTCTTTATTCATTTTCAAGTTACAATAAGTGCAACAATATATTCAAACAAATTAACAATAATTATGTCACTTAACAATCTTCAATGGTACAAATGATATGCTCTTATCTCCCACCCCTCCCACCCTTTCTTATCCTAGAAACAATACCTTATACCATATATAAAATAAATTTACCCTTCCCTCCCCCCTCCCAATCCAACTTGTAAATTTAAGGGGAAAAAATTATTAAAATAATATGCCGTCTAATCAGTACTATACTTTGTAAATGGTTCCCACACATCCTGAAATTTCCTGAAAGAACCACGCTGTACTGCAGTAAATCTCTCCATTTTATAAACCTGATATAATGAATTCCACCAGAAATTGTCATTTAATCCACTCCAATTTTTCCAATTATATGTAATTTGCTGAATGGCAACCCCAGTCATTATAAGTAATAATTTGTTATTATTTGTAGTAATCTGACTTTTTGCTCTCATTGCCATACCAAACAGCACAGTATCATAAGATAATGCCACTGGATTATCTAATAGACAATTAATTTTGTCCCAAATTGATTTCCAGAAATTCATAATAAATGGACAATAGAATAATAAATGATGTAAAGTCCCTGCTTCGAGATGACAGTGCCAACATGCTCTATGTAACAGAAAAAACCAAGTTTGTCTCATAGATGCCGACACTGTACATCTCATCCTCCAAGACCAAATTCGTGGCCATTGAGATGCAATAATTTGATGCTTAATCTCAATGCTCCAAATGTCTCTCAGACCAGTGTTTGGTTTCTTTTTAATAAGTCCAGTTAATAATTTATACCACTGGGCGGCCTGGTGACCCAAGAAGTTCGCCTGAAAGCATAGGAATTCCATACTATAATGATTATTAAGGTTTTTCTAGTCAGGGAACCCCGCCTGAATGGCATGCCTCAGTTGCAACCATCTAAAACTTTCTGATCTATTAAGGTCATATTTATGTTGCAACTGTGAAAATTCAAGCATTTTACCATTAGAAATAACATCATCTAATATACGTATTCCTGCCATCATCCAATGCTTCCAGACGAGCCTTTCTCCGCCAATTTGAATCTTGGAGTTCACCCATATAGATTGATTTGTAGATTTGTGAATTGGAATAGTTGTTAAATTACTTACATAGCGCAATGTTTTCCATGTATCCGCTAATATTTTGTTATCCTTACTGTAACTAGGCATTTTGATACTGAGCACATGACAAAGGCGCAAATGAGTTGCCATTCCAACCACAACCAATCTGGGAGTTTTTCCATGAGTTCTGGGAGGACCCAATTCATACCCTGGCGCAAAATATAGGCTTGATGATACCTATAAAAATTTGGAAAATTTACCCCTCCCTCTGAAATTGGCCTTTGTAAAGATACCAAAGCAACTCTAGGAGTTTTACCCAACCAAATAAATTTTATGAGAATACTATTTAATTATTTAAACCCCCCTCTGCAACCTAAAGCCATCTGAGAAATTATTATTAATATACAATTTAGCAACAGGGGAACCATACAATGTTTGAACCATTTGTATAAATCCTGAACCAATACCAAACCATTCCAACGCTTGATACATGAAGGTCCATTCAACACGATCAAAGGCCTTCTCTGCATCAAGGGATACAGAAAAAGCCGGATCATTTAAGCCTTTTGATAAATTCAACATATGCAAGGCAAGCCTAGTGTTATTAGAAGAATGTCTCTGAGCAACGAATCCAGTTTAGTGCATTCCAATAATAAAAGGAAGAGCTTTAGCCAAACGTATAGCTAAAGTTTAGCTAAAAGTTTTCCATCAACATTAATTAAAGAAATAGGCCTGTAATTTGAAACCAGAGTGGGATCTTTATTTGGTTTTTGCAAGACTATAGTTAATGATTCTGCCATGGTACCTGTAATACAACCATTAGTTAGTTGATTCTGATATAAATGTAGTAAATATGGTAATAGAATTTTCAGTAACCAAAATACAAAAGTACAAACAAGAATAAACAGAGAAAAACATTTTCAGTCTTGCAGTGGTAAGAAGAAATGCTTAATGGCATAGATTATCTTGCTCATTCAAAACAAGTAACAATATTGTGACTATCATAAACGATGTGAGACAGTAATACAAGTCAAATAGAAGAGGCATTACAAAATCTAGCAACCTCTGCCACGTCTTAATGAAAGTAGGTAAGTTGTTCATAGTAATTGCTGCTGATTGTTCATATTTAGCATAGAGACAGACTGTATTCCACCATTCATTACAACATATTATACTAAAGTTTTTCCAATGAGAAAGTATTATTTTTATGGCAATTAACAAAAAAGATCTTAACAATTTGCCGTCATATTTAGATAGTGGTTGTGGTAGTGCGTGCTCACCAAATATTACAATAGAATAGGTAATGAGTGCTGTGATTGGTAAGATAGCACATATAGTAGACCATATTTGAGACCAATAGGGTCATAATAGCGTGCAATGATACAGCATATGGTCCAATGTACCTATCTTAGATGAACATGACCAGTATAAATTGGAGTTGGTTGTTGAAGTTTTGGATAGTTTGTATGGAGTCCAATAAGCTCTGTGAAACAGAAAAAGAACTAATTGTTTACTCGATGCTGACTGTAGTGAACTAAAAGAGTGAAGCCAGATAGTTTCCCATGTAGAACCGGAGAATGAAGTAGACGTGTCTTGAGCCCATATTGCATGCAACGTGGAGGAAGAGACATATTTATATTTCTTAAGTAGTTTGTACCAAGCAGAGGCCTCTCCATTCTTCAGCCTCAGTTGGGAACACCAAGTTAACAGTGATAGGGTTTCACTTGTGATGGTAAGTTTTTTGAACATGGATTGTAAAGAGTGTCTTAACTGAATCCACTTATAAAATTGAGTGGGAGATAGTCCATATACCAAACTTAATCCAGGACTTCCATTCAATATATTTGCCCTGGATGGACACTTGAGGGTTGAGCCATATGGACGATAAAGTGGTGTTGGACCATTTTATATCAAGTAATGCATCCATTTCTCTGATAGCCGATGCAGTCGATATTATTATCGGGTTGGTTTGTTTCGTTACAGAAATGGGAAGGAATGAAAGTAGTTGTAGGAAATTTTTGTTATAAATTTTATGCTCTAATTGCAGCCACCTCGGGAGGTGAGTAGGATTTGGAGGCAATATCCATTGGGAACCTTGTCTGCATAGAAACGCAATATGATATTCATAGAGACTAGGAAAATTCACACCACCATTGTTTTTTGTACATTTTAGTTTTTTCAAGGCTATTCTAGGAACTTTGTGATTCTATAGATAGGAGGACATTAATGCTTCCATTCTGGCATAAGTACCCTCTGGCAGGAGAAATGGTAACATCGAGAGAATATAAGTGATTTTAGGAGAGAGAACCATTTTGATAGAGTCCAAACGGCCCCACCATGATAATTTTAGTGGGGACCATTGTGAAGTAACAGTCTTTATTGTTGAGAAGATGTGATCCACTGCATATTTCTTAATGTCGTCGATAGTGGGAGCAAAGAAGATACCAAGGTATTTCAATTTATCTGGGGTATATCTAAGACCTAACTTGGATATAAGATCACCACATGGAATACTGTTTAGAGGCATAACTTCAGTTTTTGTAGAGTTTAGTTTATAACCAGATACAGAGGAGAATCTTTGGATGGTATTTAAGATATGCGGGACTGAGTCAAGAGTTGAGTACAAGAGGACGTCATCAGCATATGCCGATAGTTTCAAGGATAAATCATCAAGTTGTAAACCAATGATTTCTGGGTCAGATCTAATGGCTATTAATAGAGGTTCAAGCGCTATATTAAACAATAAAAGAGATAGTGGGCACCCCTGTCTAGTGCCTCTGGAAGGCTGAAATGAGGCAGAGAAAAAACCATTTACTCGGAGCTTTGTAGTAGGGTTGGAATATAGAATTTTGACCATCTTGATGAAATCATTAGGAATGCCAAACCAACTCATTGTTCTGAATAGAAAAGACCATTCTACACGGTCAAAAGCCTTCTCTGCGTCCAATGCCATGGCCAGGAAAGGAGATGACAAAACTTGAGCATGCTCTATAATGTGTGCAAACAGCCTGGTGTTGTCATTGGAAAGTCTGCCTTTCATGAAGCCGTTCTGATCAGTATGAATTATCTGTGGTAAAACAGCATTCAGCCTGGACGCTAGAAGTTTAGCAAATATCTTGGCATCAACGTTAATCAATGATAGAGGTCTGTAATTTTGAACTTGCAAAGGGTCTTTATCTGGTTTAAGTAGTACAATTGTCAGTGCTTCAGTAAATGAACCATGAGCCATGCCTGTCTCAATCATGTGAAAAAAGTACTGAGTCAATATAGGTAGAAGAACAGGTAGGAAGGCAATGTAAAACTCCACTGTCAGTTTCATCAGGACCCGGTGATTTATGTTTAGGCATAGAAAGAATTGCTGATTCCACTTGTGTAGGGGTGATTGGATCCAACAATTTCGTTGCCTCTGAGTCATCCAGCACTGGGTGTGGTAGTTGATGTAAAAAGGCTTCACAGAGAACAGGATTCGGGACATCAGAAGAGTATAAGACTTTATAAAGGCATGAAATTGTGAACAGATATCAGTAGGATTAACCACCAGTTGACCCGCATTATTCTTTATAGCTGGCATCATTGTTTTTTCTGATCGAATTTTCAGGTAATTAGCGAGGTGATGACCACTTTTGTTCATAGTAGAATAGTAGTAGGCAGATTTCACAAATAGTTCTTTGGCTGCTATGGAGCTCAGAGTTAGGTTATATTCACATTTCAGTTTATGGAGGGTGGATTGTACTGCTGAATTAGTTAAATCAGCTAGATGTAGACGTTCTGTTGTCTGAATATCTTGTTCCAATTGTTTCAATTTCAATTGTGACTCCTTTTTTGTCCTAGCTACATATGCAACAGTAGTGCCTCTTATGTAAGCTTTAAAGGCGTCCCATGTGGTATGCCAGGATGTATCAGCCACTTTGTTCATTTGGAAGAATTCTGAGATAGAATTGGTAGTCGTTTCAATAAACAATGGATCTGAGCATGAGTTGAAACGCCATAGACCTTTAGGGGTAGTCACACCTAAATCTTTGAAGGTGAGTAGGATAGATGCATGGTCAGATATTGAAATAGGATGAATTTCAGCTTGTTCCACATTGGAAGTCAATGAATAGCTAGTGAGAAAATAGTCGATTCTAGAATACGAGGAGTGAGGAGGGGAATAGAAGGTGAATGTACTTTCTCCTGGATGTAGAAGTCTCCATATATCAATCAATTTCATTGCAGATAACAAATCTTGTATACTAGACCAGGCTTTAGTTTGTCTGTAGGTCGACTGAGATTTTCTATCTATTTTTGGATCTAAAATTTGGTTAAAGTAAGAAGTACCAGGCAGTGAAGTTAAAAGTTCTATTAAGGTATGAAAAAATTGAGGGTCATCAGTATTAGGAGCATAAATATTCAAGACGGTAACCTTAGAGTTGCCAATGGACAGATCCACTTTTAGCCATCTACCCTCTATATCAGCGTTATATGAAAGTATATGTAAGTCAGGTCTTCTTCGGATCAGGATAAGCACTCCATTTTTCTTACAGACAGCAGGAGAAAACATAGGAGGGTAAGCCCAAGAGGGATGTAATTTTAAAGATTCCGATGCCGTTAGGTGAGTTTCTTGATACAGCACAATGTCCGGATAATACTGGTTTGTATACTTTAAGATTTTAGTTCTTTTGATTGGATTATTAAATCCTTTAACATTCAACGAGAAGCAAGTGAACGACATATTCGTTCCTTTTTGTGATGTATATGGAAGAACAGTAATACAGCTGGTCTATAAAAGCGGGCAATAAATGAAGTCACTCTCAAGTAGAATGTGAAAAGGTGTACTGTGGTGCTCCGCAATACAGTTGGGTATTTATATCCCAAGCAATAATCATTTTTAACTTGGAACCATAAACAAGCATTACCATACACACTGTGATGAACTCCGGTGCAATGTATAGCAGATGGTTATGTACTTCGGGTGTTGGGCCATAGATCTATAATCGCTAATTCAATAAAGTGAAATAACATAACATAACAGTGCATCAATTATATGGCAATAAAGATGGTAAAATATTGTTATAAAGCCAGATTGTAATGCAAACCACAACCTAAGGCTGAATAATAAGGTAAGAGAATGCAATTGAGTACATACGGAACGGTATAACTTCAGTGGGAATATAACAGTAATTGGCACTTTTATCAGTAATAGCAATATAGGAACAATATAAAGTTATGGAGAACCAAAATATGCCTGAGAGGATAACAAGAGTCCCGATAGTCTGATCAAGTAATATGATTGAGTAGTGAACCATAAAAGAACAGTATAAATAGCAAAATATTGAAAATCAAATATACACGTGTGTAGTAATGTAAAATGATATAGTAAATCATGTATCAATGTAAACATAGGTGATATAATGAACATGTAATTTATAAGAGACAGAAGGTAAGTATAAACCTCTCGATGACATGAAAGAATTCTTATCATAATAGAGTGGTAGCGAGAGATCCCAGTAAGATAAGAAAAATAAATGAGGAGAGGAACTAGAAGAGCCAAAGCCCTGTAAGTCTGGAAAGTGGAAAGCAAAAAAGGAATGGCTAGTACACAAAGAGATATCAGGTAAAATAGAGCATCCATAAGGCAGCAGAAATGGTAATTGACTCCATTATATTGCAGAGAAGTGGGAAATAATAAATAGGACAAAGCATTAAAAATTAATACAAATAGCAAAGGAAAGTAGTAGACAATGAAGCAAGATGGAAGAAAAGATATCCTAATTGTCCAAGCCTGAAGATTAACCAGTAAACCTGCAAGAAAGAAAATGTTAACAGCAAATAGGGAGTAAATATGCACCATGGGTTGGTAAACAGTGAAAAGGGAGCCTGCAGTGGAGGCGAACCAGCAGAAAAAACATCATATTCTTAATAACTGTAAGGAAAGCATATTAGAAAGATGCAAGGATGGATATGTGATGAACTGGATTTAAATGTAAGTAGGACAGGTTGTTATGGAGACAGTTACAGTAAAGCAAACATGGAACCAAACAATACTCAGAATCCGGTCTCAAGCCTTGTCAATGGTGGTAGGGTGGATCGATTCAATAAAGTGCTGGGTTTGTGTAATCTTTGGTAGTATTATGTTAAGTAACACGCATACGCGCAGGGTATAACATGCCGTGCTTAGCTCCGATGGCTGTGAGTTTGGGTCTGAAGGCTAGAAGTTGCTTCCTCCTCTTCGCCGATTCTCTGGACAAATCTGGAACCAGCAATAGTTTGCTTCCCTCGAAAATTATCGGAGCGTGGGTTTTCGCCTTTTGTAGCAGGAGTTGGACCTGAGATTGGCGAAGAAGAGTAACGACAACCGGCCTTGGGAATTTGTTAGGGCGCGCCACGTGCTGGGGCGCTCTGTACGCCATGTCGATATCTAGTTTAGTTTCAGCAGGGATCTTGAGCAGCTCAGGCAGAAGGGCAGCAATGAATTCCGTGATATCGCAAGCCTCCCTACCTTCCGGTAGCCCAAGGAGACGAAAACTAGTACGTTTCGCCTTGTTAGAAGCATCTTCCAGGGCTAGTTCCAGCTGAGCTATGCGAGAGGTCTGTCTTTGCAGCAGTTTGATTGAATCCTCCGAGGTTTGGACTTCCAGCTCTAGTGTGTCAGTACGCTGTTTAACATTGTTAAAATCATCACGGAGGTTGTTTAAGTCATCTCGCATGTCAGAAATATCCTGTTTCGTGTCAATTAAGAGATCGCGAATCGATCGGAGTTCCGCCATTATGGCGGCCTGCGTGTCTTCTTCTGGTTTTCCATCTGCATTTTTTAGTGGAGACGAGGGCTCAATTGTCTTGCGCTTTACAGGTTTTGTAGTGGCCATATCAGGCGGCAAAAGTACTTGCCAAACAGCGCAGAGAAGCAGAATTAGTAGATGTTTTTATCAATTTATAACAATATGGTGCAGGAGCACGCTCACACCACGTCCATCCAAGTCAGTGCTCACCAGCGCCCCCTAGAAATATCCATTTTAAATATTTTAAACACCGAAATTACAATAAATATTCCTTTACAATTCCTCTTAATAATAGTAAAATTGATTATAAAATCATTGGTACATTTAATATTGTGACAGCCAAATATATGATAAATTAAGTATCTTATTTAAGAGAAAAAAACAAAACAAAAACCTTATCACATTTAATTTGCTGCTGCATAAATCCATTCTGTTGTTCAAGCTCCAATGAGCCCCTTCTCAATGGCGAGGAAAAGATGTAGACCCTGCAGCTTTTCCTCTATCAGCGACAGTGGGGCTCTTACTTCGGCATGGCTCCTTCGCTTGCTGGTAGAGCTATGATGCGCCTGGTGGCTACACCATCTTGTACACCATTCCCGTCTGGGACTACTTGGGGATGTACCTGTCTTCGGCTGCTTTGACACTTAAACATTGGTTTCTTCCTCTGGTAAAGGTCTTCCGACCTGCCTGCCCTGGTTGAGTCCTGTTGTGGCGGTGGATCTTACTTCTGCTTCAGTGAATCAACGGCCTTTCGCTGAACTGAGGTTAATGTGTCTCATTTGATCGGGCTGATTAGATGATCTTTAAAACTGACCTTTATTTGTCCCAATCCATGCGGTGCCGCCGGTCACAAAAATCCAGGCACTGCTGTTTCCCCCCGCCACTCAAGCAGCTCACTCATTTATCTCTCGCTGAAACCATCTGATTTGGTCAAATTGAGGACGAGCCGCGAGGGTAGGGAATCCAAGCGCCAAAGCCGCATCTAACAGCAGCACCCTCCAACGTTTGACTCCGGAAACCGGAAGTTCGCGATTCATCCGACAACAGGAAGTCACTCAGCTCTTTCACATCCCACCATCCACAGCAAATTCTCTGCAACGCAAACCCATGAAAGAGACAAGCCATTCCATTCCTCTAGTCCATATTAGTCGCAGGAAACTAGCAGGCTTTTTCCCTTTTTTTTCTTTTTATAAAGGAGTTTCCACAAGGCCTCATTCAAAGTTCGATGCACCTCCTTCTGACCTCTACATTCTTTCTGACGTCAGGTAATATGAATATATGAATATTTAACTTCTCACTCTGTAGTAGAATCCTTTCCAATTTAAATTAAATTGAAACTATTCTGCACATCCCATTACAGTTAATGAGTCATTTGTAGCAGCCATCTTATGTCCATTAAAGTGAATAAAACTTTTCTTTAATTTTCCTTTAGTCAATTTTATAATGAAATCAATAAAAATAAAATTACAAATATATCTACTTTTGTCATTGTTTTAATCTAAATGCATTCTAATTCATAGGTGTTTCTTGTGATAGAAGAAAATCTTTAAGTTTTTCTGGAACACAGAACTGATGCATTTTTCCTTTGTATGTAATTTTCATTACCGCAGGATAATATAAACCAATTGAGCACCAATTTCTTTCAAAGGTTGTCTCAGTTGTAAAAAATTTTTCCTGACCTGAACAGTCTCTTTTGCAAAGTCAGGGAGAAAGATCAATTTGGATTCTTTATAAGTTATATTCTTTGCCTCTTTTGCAGCTTTTAAAATATCTAGTACTTGATGGAATCTAAATAGTCTTAGTATTACAGTTCTAGGTTTTCCTTGATGTTGAGCATTTTTCTTTCCAATTCTATGTGCTCTTTCTATTTCTAAAGAACCTTTTATTTTTATTGGAAGAATTTTTGGTATTAGATCCTCCAAAAAAGAGATCATATTCTTCCCTTCAGCACCCTCCTTTATTCCAATAATTCTAATATTCTGATTTCTAGATCTGTTTTCCATGTCAATTATTTTCTTATTCAATTCCATCAAAATA
The DNA here is from genome assembly GCF_902459505.1 of Geotrypetes seraphini. Lineage (NCBI taxonomy): Eukaryota > Metazoa > Chordata > Amphibia > Gymnophiona > Dermophiidae > Geotrypetes > Geotrypetes seraphini. The sequence goes on along the minus strand of NC_047090.1, from coordinate 189,476,560 downwards.
TTATGATCTTCCTTGTAAGTTTGTTGTATGTGCTCAATTTTTCCCATTTTATCTTCCAATTTGTCCATTCTATTATTTAAAATATCAAACTTACTGTTCATGAGATTCATTTCTTTTTTCATTTCCATTATATTTGAATTAATATTTCTTAATGCTTCCATTACCTCAATTATATCCAGAGCATCCATAGGTAATGGAACCCCACTGGCAGTTTGTGGATCCTCCTTTAATCTCTTAACCTTTCCTGTTGATTTAGCAGGAGTTTCTTGTAGTTTTAATTTATTTGATGCCATACTTTCAAATTTAAACCTGAATCTGGAGAAAATCTAAATTTAAAACTAATAAATTATGCTCATAGGAGGGAGCTCAGCTGTTAGCCTGCCATCTGCTAAGCCTCCAAGTTCCGGAATCAACCCTGTGGTCTTTCAAAAAGGGTTAGCCAGCTTAGCAGTGCTTTCAAAAACAAAACCAGCTTGCAAAAGCTCTTTACTTCTCATGGCTGTTAGCTGGCTTTAACACAGGGGTAGGGAACTCCGGTCCTCGAGAGCCGTATTCCAGTCGGGTTTTCAGGATTTCCCCAATGAATATGCATTGAAAGCAGTGCATGCAAATAGATCTCATGCATATTCTTTGGGGAAATCCTGAAAACCCGACTGGAATACGGCTCTCGAGGACCGGAGTTCCCTACTCCTGCTATGACAGATCAACATACCTCCTTTTCATCAGATTCTCCAGCTGGCTCAAAGTCCATTAGCTGCTCACTCTGAGCTCCCATCTCAGGAGGCATCTGCTCAGGCAGTACTAGTTCCATGCTTGAAGCAACTCTTATCTCATCCAGAGCTCTCAGCTCCTCCAGCCTGAACATCTGCCTTTCTCTAGCCTTTTTCTGTTCAAATCTTGTGGCTTGCTTGGTCAGCCACCTGTAGGCACACCCCTCCCTATCAGGTGTAGGGAACTCTCTAATTAAGTTTGGGCTAGATTCACTAAGCAAACCGATTGTGTACCGATCGGTTTGCAACCCTGACCCGATTCACTATCCTTCTGGCCGATCCTGTCCGCACCCGATCCGCACATGCAAATGAGGGAATTGGCATGCAAATCTTGCAAGGCAGCAATTCACCAACATTTTTCAGGCACATTGATTGGGATGGCTGATCCAAAATCAAGCGACTGGTGAGGACCGGTTGCTCACTCCTTTCCTGCTCTCTCTTGCGCTGAAATGCCAGCTCTGCAACCCAGAAAAAAACTCTATGCCCTGCCTGCCTGGTGTGTTTAAGCAGCAAGCCTGCTTCTCTGTGGGGAAAAGTGCTGTCCCGACTGTCTGGCTCTCTGCCGCCCTTCCCTGCAGTGCAGCCCTGCTTTAAAACCACGGAGTGGCACTGCGGGGAAGGGCAGCAGAGAGCAGGAGAGTTGGGGCGGGTTTCATGTTCTGGCTAGGGCATCTGCATGGGTCTGCTCTTTGCTGGCCCAGCCTTGTATCCAAGTTGCCTTGCCCTATCTTCAACTCTTCTGCCTTGGATCTAGCCGCCTCGATCCCCCCTCTCTCTCCCTAGAAAAGATGGTGAAATGGGTGCGGAAGATCAGGTAGGTCTGGAGGAAGAGTCAGGTGTAAGGTCTGCAGGTAGGGAGGGTGGTTGAGGTGTAGGGTCATGAAATGGTTAACTGTTGTTTAAAATATTGCTCTGCCATATATATAAAATGGAGCGTGCATTAGCAACACAGAGAGGTTATTTTGGCAAGTTTCAGAAGATCTGGGGACCATTAGCAGATTTCTGTAATGAATGAAATCATTTTTCCATAATAAAAATCTTATTAAGAAGGGAGGTGGGTGGGATTTATTTTATTTAATTTATCTCATAAAATATTTGTCATTATTTTTATTATAATTGTTATGTGTATTGGGAGGGGAGGGAAAAGAAGGGTTTAAATTTTAACAACAATTATTATACATATTAGGTAATACAGATATTTTAGGTATTATTGTTTATAAATACAGAATAATATATTGTATTTACAGTGATACATGAAAGGAATTCAAGTGTATGTTTTATGTGATCTTTTAAAATTTCTCTGTTACACTTGTTGATATATGAAAATGAATAAAAAATTTAAAACAAAAAACAAAACAAAACAAAAAAATATTGCTCTGGCCTACATAGCTGAAAACAGTGTATAATCTACTGACCTCATCTGCCTTAAATGTAAGTCCCTACCTTACCACATTGTAAGCTAAATAGATAAGAGTTTGAGCCATGATGTACCCTACCCTCCTGTACATGTAACATTTAGAACTGTAAGATTTAGATAAGCAGAGAAATGAGGTAGTTTCCTATAGGACTATAAGTTGTAGCCCTGAATCTATCATAAGTGCTGCTTAGGACCAATAATAATTGTAGAAAAGTTATAGAAATAACAAATGAGAAGTTGTAGTTTTTGCATTTATTAGTTTGTATATGTTTAGTGAAAAGGGCATAAAAGTCTGTGCATTTCCTGATTCTAACACTCTAGTAAGCAGGCTGTTCACTGCACTAGAGTCCGGCATGCTGTAAATAAACCTCTTGTACTTTCTTCACGCCTCTGACTTTGTGTGTCCAAGTGACCTTTCAGAGGTAGAGAGGTTACTTTGACTTAGGAGTAATAGGGTGAGGGAATGGGATTTATGTATTATATTCTTGTGGTTCCCTGTTCAAAGTAAATGGTAGTGGAGGGTTAAGTGACCTGCCAGCGTTTGATATCACAGCCTTTGGGTACTGAGGCAGAGGCTCTACTACTAGGCCAAATTAGTTTCTAGGTATAAGGAAAGGGTGAATAGGTGATAGTCAAAAGGGTCAATTGGTGAGAGGTTTGGTTGGAGGAGCCTTAATTAGTGATGATATTTACATGTATCAACTGGAGGATTGACGATGGTGATTAGTGGTTATATAAGAGTAATGTGAACCAAGGGATTGGGTGGATGATGGGCAGAGTGAGAGGACCTAAGCACAGGGTTGAAAGCACACCATGGCTATGAATCCAATCTCCAAAGTTGACTCCAGAAGACAGTTCCAGAAGCAGGGGAGGTAACTGAGTCTTTATAGTTGCCTTACGTCAGGAAGAAGTAATAGTTAAAAGCACCTTTTAAAAGGTGGGGTGAGGAGAACCCAGGATTTCCCAGGACTGTTGGCTTGGAAATTAGCAGCTCTTTAAGGAGCCAGGAGCCAGAACCAGACAGGGTTGAGAGCACCCTGTGGCTATGAAAACAATCTCCAAAGTTGACCCCAGAAGAGGCATAGTCAGTTCCAGAAGCAGGGAAGAAAGAAAAAGGAGTGACTGTGCAAAATGTAAAGATAGCACATGCCAGGGATGGTGTTAGAGGAATGAAACTAGTGCAATTGCCCTTGACCCCATGGCCAGAAAGAGCCACAAGCCCAATGGAAGCTAAAGGCAGCTCAACCTGGTAATGATCTTTGGGGACTCAGCTATGTCTAACACCACTCTGGCAAGATACACATTGCAAATATGACATTTCTAATCACAAAATAAAAAAGTTTAAAAAAAAATCTTTTGTTCTGTGTTCATTTTATTTTTCAAATCAAGCTGGTCCCAGTCTCTGATTTCTGCTTCCCTCTATCATCTCTTAGCTCACTCACCAGGATCTTCTGTCCATTTGACATTTCTTCTCTCTCCATGTTCATCATCCATCTCCCATCTCTGTGTTCAGAAACTCTCCCATGTTCAGAAATTCTCCCATGTTCAGTGAAGGTACCTTTTAGGATAAGGCCCTCCTTTAGTAGTGCAGAGACTTGAGCCAGAGACTGAAGAGATTTAAAAAGGCTTTTATTAAACAAGCATATATGCTGGACTTCTGGGCAGAACTGGCTGCATAAACAGAAGACCCTGAGGATCTCGGGCACAAAAGTTATATAGTGTCCTAACCAGTTCAAACCAGTTCTAACCAGCTCTGACCAAAAGGTAACAGCAGAGAGAAAAACAAAACCATAAATCCATCCTATAATCTATACATCAATGGCTAGCTAACATCTACATTCCTTTGCCTCCTGGCTGTACCAGGCACTAAGACAGATACATAGAACAGGCCTGCATGCATACGTGATTTCTCAGAGCAGTAAAATGGAGTCACAGGTTGCTGTTTTTAGTTTTACTACCCACTGATCTAAGATGGAGTTTTTCATATACACCGTGACCCGGCTATGTCAGCTAGCTAGGGATCCTTCATTCCCAACTTTTCTTCTGTAGGCTAGCTGACTAGCTGGGTTATGGGAGGTCAGGGCCATCTGTATCAGAGGTGGGGACTGGGTGATAGGAGGAAAGGGCCAGGACTAGGGCGGTGGTACTTTTGTCAATCGTAGTCCTAATAGTACGGTTAAGGGTTTTCAATAAACATGGTAACAGGCAAGGAAGGACACAAAATATGACAGAGAATACCAGGAAAATTATGGTGAGGGCTTTAAAGAGTCCCGGTTTGGAGGCCCAATCAGTCAGTGAGTTGAGTCCAAACATATCAGCAGAAAAACCCTTCCAAGTCTGGACAGGAACGTGAGCTAATCTGGTAATCTTGTCTATGACCTCTTCAACCACAAATCCTTCATCATCCAGTTGTAGACAGCAGTTGGAAAGATTGAATTTGCCACATACCCCTCCTTCAGCGGCCAATAGATAGTCTAAGGCCAGTCGGTTCTGATAGATGGCGGTACGCATCATAGTGTTCGCTTTGGCCAAGGCTCCCAGGGCCCTAGCTGTTTCATTGGTGATAACTTCTAAAACCGCCTGCAGTCGTATGAGGCGGTTAAGCATGTAGATTGGGGTCCGGTACCCAAACATACCATCATCAGCCCAAGTAGCAGGACCGTAGACAGCAATGATGCGCTCCGGGGGCCAAGTGTCTTCCCATTTACCAATTTCCAAACTTCTTTCAGAACGGGCCCGTTGATCGAATACTGGGACAGCCAGATGTTCTCCTTCGGATAACGGGAGGAGGAAGAAGGCTGGTTTGATAGTGCCCAGAACACAAGTGCCAGTCCAATTTGAGGGTAGAGTGGGGTATGCCATTTTCCCACAGATCCAGTAGTATCCTTCCGGTGCAGCCCAAGGGGCAGAAGCAGGCAGGTTGAGGTAGACATTTAATGTGGTAGCATTGCCAGTAGTATTCCATCGTCTGGGTATTTTTAACTTAGGATCTCCGGTCCAATAAGTCCATCCGGGCTGAGAGGTACTGTTTTTAGTCCATAAGGATTGGCACTGCAGGTGTCCAACACGAGTGGTAAAGGATGGTCCGAGACGCTGTATGCAGTGTTTTGCCAGAATGGAGTTTTTCAGGGGCCAGCTGGGTGCCCCTGCAGACATAACAGTTTGTCAGATTTAAGGTGGCTCCTATGGTTTCAGCGAACTGTATGAAAAGGTTGCGGGTGGTGGCAGAGGGCACAAAGTCTTGTTGGTCAAGTTTCATATGTTCATAAAAGTCGGGAAACACAATGCTGTGTTGTTCAGGAATTCGGTGTCTCTCAACGAGTTTGATGTGCAAGACAGTACCAGGGTCTGTGCCCTTACCATATATCTGTAGGCCCACAAGATAGCGAGCTTTCCGGAGGCTATCATCGAGGTTCCATTTAAACGGCTGTAGGATAGTGAAGTTAAGTGGGTTACAGTTCTGGAGGCCACAGTCAGAGGTAGTCACCCATTTTGGATAATATGGCTCGGGTGGTAGGCAGTCGGGTCATACCCCAAGTAGCCCAGGATACACATCTCCAGTAGTTACAGTAGTAGTGTTCGGAAGAACCTTCACAGTGGGACGGCTTCTGTCCCGCCAGGCACATGTATTTATCGTTGTGCATATATTCCCTCCTCCATGCTAGGGCACCACAACGTCCAAGGAAGGTGGGGTTCTTGTCCATGGCATGGCAAGCATCAAAGAGGACTGAGGCCGGGACATAGGGATTAGTGACCAGGGTTTGTTGAATCAGGGGGCCCTGATCCCAGACTGACCTGACCTCTATCCAAGTATCCCTATTAGTTGCTTTGGGGTCGAAACAGATCTGTGAATCTCCATTATTACATATAGAATATTCAACCTTGTTATATATATATACAGGGGTCACTAGTTGACCCTTACACTCATAATTAGTTTGAAATCTAATAACATTTTCCGTTTTGCCCCCATTGTCCACTAGTGCCACACAAGGGGCACACCCAGGCGTGGGAGGGGTAGGGGACATGGACAATGTTGGCAAGACGTAAATCACAAGCAGTAAATATACAACAGAGTTCATATTAAATATCTTGTCAGATCTCCGGATCAGACGTGCGTGATTACTCTTCCAGAGTGTGGGGTAGCCGCGTGATTTTCAGTTGAAGGTCAGTAGGCCCTTTTTCACAAATATACTCAGCAGCGGGCTTCACACGGCTGTAGTGAATCCAAGACTCGTGGCGGGACAATTTGACAGCTGTGGGAGAAGCAAGTAAGACAGTGAAAGGCCCTGTCCAAAGGGGTTTCAGCGGTTCAAATGGGGACAACTGATTGCGTTTACCTGGGGTACAGCGGATGCAAAATAGAACAGAAGGGATCAGTTTGGGCCATGGCAGGCGGCTTTCTTCTGCCGCTTTGCCGAGGAGGGTTTTAATAGTTCTATTGATGCGTTCAACTTGGCCAGAGCTCTGGGGGTGATAGGCCGTATGTAATTTCTAGGTGATTTGCAGAGCCCGAGAGACAGCTTGTGTGACTTGTGATATGTAGGCGGGGCCATTATCGCTGCCAATCACTAGGGGCAGGCCATAGCGAGGGATGATGTCATGGAGTAAAACCTTTACTATTTCCCTACTTTTCTCTGTGCACACTGGGTAGGCCTCTGGCCACACAGTGTGGGAATCAATGAAAACCAGGAGGTAACGGAACCCATGGGAGGGGGGCAAGTGGGTAAAATCTGTAGAGAGGACTTGCATGGGATGTGAACCGATAGGCTGGTGACCAGGAACGGAGGGTCTGACAGAAGAGGGGTTGTGTCGGAGGCAAATGACACAGCGGAGCAGAACATGGGAGATGAGTTGAGAGAGATTCGGGATATAGAAATTCTGTCGGAGAAGGGTGCGGAGGGCTGGGTTACCGGCATGAGAAAAATCGTGTGTACGTTGGACAACAGTGAGGGCCAGGAGTTGTGGAACATACAGGAGGGTATAGTAATCCATCCGGATGGGAGGGTGCAATGGCCAGGTTGCTGCGTGGCCCACTTGCGCTCGGGGTCAGTGTACTGGGGGGAAAGGGAATGAAGGAAAGGTTGAGGGGAGGAAAGGGATAACAGAAGAGGGGGTGTGGGCGGACCTTGGAGGGCCGCCTGGCGAGCCGAGCGGTCAGCCAAGGCATTACCGCGGCTGATGAAATCACGGAGGCGACGGTGGGCCCGGCAGTGCATGATAGAAACTTTGGAGGGTAGCAGGATAGCATCCAAAAGGTCCAGGATGAGTTGGTGGTGTTGGATAGGGGATCCAGAGGAGGTGAGGAAGGAACGCTGGCGCCAGAGGACAGCGTGGGCGTGAACAGCTAGAAAGGCAATTTAGATAGGAAAAAAACAAAAATGCAAAAAGGGAGAGAAAAATCTCCAAAAATGGCCAATGGTATGGTTGGTTTCCCCGGGGTACCCCACAAACCAAACAGATAGACAACACAAAGATTACAGGGCATAAACAAACATAGAAAACAGAAAAGGCGTGAAACTTTTCTTCCAGCTGGCAAGGATTCAGAGCTGAACTTAGATCTGCAGAGAAATGCACAGTTATACAAAAACAAACGTCCATCATAGCACGAATCATAATTGTGTGCACACAGTGGCAAAGTAAAGTGCGATATAACACATGGCATAATAATCACATAATCATAAAAGGCATCTATTAATGGTTATTGGAACATCCGAAAGAGAAAACGTAAGAATGTGATCACTCTGGCTTGGTGCCCTGCCAATTACATTCATAAGGCAGACAGGGACGCAACTGCTAGAGTGTGCTTCAATCTTGAAAAATAAGCAAAACTTACTAGGTAAAGTAAGATACAGTGTACAATGTTAAATATAGAGGTATTCTGAAGTATGGCAATGTCAATTCAAAGGGGAAAAAAAGAAACATGTTAAATGTTAAGTGCAAGGTCATTTCAAGGTTACTGAAAGCAGAACATTGTCCTCCTTCTCTGGGTAGAAAAAGGCTCATTGTAACAGGTCCAGAACAGCTCTGTATGTATGACTGCGAAGACAAAGAAGAGACATTTTAACGTGACACCACCCCTGAGGTCACTTAGCCATGTTCCCTGCAGGCAGACCTGGAACCCTTGTCTGCCACCTGGGTCCCGCTACACTCTGAGGAGTGGGCACTGCTGCAGACTAGATGTAGCTACTTTAGTCTGCACTGTCCTTACATAATAACTACCCCCTTCCTCTGGAGTTTGAGCTACCAAGTTTATTTGAAAGGTATTTCTGTTTCCAATTGTATTTAGAATCAGATTGATAATAACACTTTATACAAACATGCATGGGAAGAAAGAATTCATAAAGAACACCAGGATAAAGACACAATACGGGAAAGCAAGGGAGACTGTTAGCACAAAAGAAGTAATCTCAATCCATCCGTTATCAATAAAACTCATTCATAAATCCAAGAAAGAATCCAATTCAAATTCTACTGCATATTATTTAAAACCCTACACGGAGACAGCCCATCATACTTGAACAATCGCCTCATCCAAGCACCTAGTACCAGACACAGAAAAACGCACTCCCCATTCATACCCCCCCCCAATCAAGGAAGTCAAAAGAACAAAACTACACGACGGCCTCCTAGCCACTCGAGCCGCAAGACTGGACAACCAGATCTCCAACCTTCTGATGACCACCCCAGACTATAGGACGTTCAGAAAGGAAATAAAAACCATACTTTTCAAGAAATTCCTGAAGCAGCAATAACATCACGACCTCTTAGCAACTCTAAAACCAACATTAGACCTACCCATTACCGCACTAATAATAACAAAAGAACCTCCACTACGACCACCTTTTAATTCTTTTACAAACCACCTCACCCACAACAACACGTTAAATGTTTATAAGATCTACAACTTACCTCTCTAGCTAATCATTGTAACTCTACTTTTTTTAATTAACCTTTTGTAATCCGCCTTGAACCGCAAGGTAATGGCGGAATAGAAATCCCTAATGTAATGTAATGTAATGTAATAAAGGGAAAAAAAAAATAAAAATAAAAAAAGTTGACCACATTACACCGCTATTGATTAAGTCCCATTGGCTACCTATTAGCCACCGAATTACTTTTAAGATATTATTCTTGGTTTTTAAAGTTCTAGCTTTCAATGAGCCTCAATTCATGTCTAGAATGATCATTCCTTATTATGCCCCTCGTTCTCTACGATCATCATCACAAGACTTATTAACTGTCCCTTCCTTAAAAATTGTGGGTACAAGAAGAAATGACATGTTTTCTGTTACAGCGCCACAAACGTGGAATGCACTGCTACTGTACATCAGAAAAGAAAAAGATCTTATCTCTTTTATAAAACTCTGAAAAACTTTGTTATTTAACTTTGTACTTGTCTTAAAATTGTTTGTCCTCTAAAATGTGTTTTTTTTTTTTTTAATTGTTCAGCGCTTAGAATGTTTGTATAGGCGATTCATCAAATAATAATAAAACTTGAAACTTGAACTTGAATTATCAAGCCCATGTTTAGCAAATATTTCAATTTTCAGAAAAATATGGATACTTAACCTCTATCATTGTTAGTCTTGTACTTTAAATCCCCCAACACTGGAATACAAAGGCAGGGATGTGCCCAACACAAACCCCACATGTCTGACAAACGGTTGCTTTTTTTTTTTTTTCTTTTTTATTACCAGCAGACACACTTTGACAACTGCGAGAACACGTAAATTATCTGGCTCAACTTTCTTTAAATTACTCACTGTCTGTAACAAATCCACTGCACGCAACATATATCTAAAATCACAGTCCTTATTCTCGTTCATCAGTGCGAACTCACATTCTTAATTCTGTCTTGATCCACATGCATTTTACCCTGTTAAGCAACTTACACTATCCTGTCTGCAACTTTCGGCAAAACAATCATGCTGGCTTGCTTTACCAACCTTTCCCAGGTTTCCAACCTAAATGCTATTTCCATCTCCCCGGGTAATTTCTCAACATCACCAATTTCTCGTTCTCTGTGTCTTGTCAGGTGTCCCCAGAGCTTTTGTTTTTTTTTTTTTTTTTTTAATTTGACAAGTATGACAAAAAGTTGATTATATTCCAAATACTAAGCCTTTGACAACAATAAAAATAAGGATGAAGAAAACAATAAAAAATCTTAGGGTCGCCATAATCGCCAGAAAAGGCAGTTGTAAAATATTTAAGCATGATCTGAAGGGGCTCGATGGTGTTCTGACCCATATTATACAATCTATATATGCACCCAACAAAAGTTCCAATTTCCAGAAACCAGAATCCTATATACCTCTCTGTGCTTCACAACGGATTAAGAAGTTACTAGACAGAAGAGATAGAGACAGGATAGAGAAGGAATCAACTTCTCACTTACCAAGACAGGTCCGGTACCGGCACAACAAAACCAGGAGCCAGAAATCTCCACCGATTCGTTCCTTCTCGAGGTGCAATCCGTTGTCTTCGACGAGAAAACCGTTCCTGGTCAACCACCAGGTTAATGCCGGCTATTACGGGTCTCGTAGGAGGCAAGGTTTGAAATCCTCCGAGGGAGACGATCGTGCCAAACAGGCTCAAGTCTGTAGATCAAGTCCCTGTTCGGCTGCGCCAAATGAAGGTACCTTTTAGGATAAGGCCCTCCTTTAGTAGTGCAGAGACTTGAGCCAGAGACTGAAGAGATTTAAAAAGGCTTTTATTAAACAAGCATATATGCTGGACTTCTGGGCAGAACTGGCTGCATAAACAGAAGACCCTGAGGATCTCGGGCACAAAAGTTATATAGTGTCCTAACCAGTTCAAACCAGTTCTAACCAGCTCTGACCAAAAGGTAACAGCAGAGAGAAAAACAAAACCATAAATCCATCCTATAATCTATACATCAATGGCTAGCTAACATCTACATTCCTTTGCCTCCTGGCTGTACCAGGCACTAAGACAGATACATAGAACAGGCCTGCATGCATACGTGATTTCTCAGAGCAGTAAAATGGAGTCACAGGTTGCTGTTTTTAGTTTTACTACCCACTGATCTAAGATGGAGTTTTTCATATACACCGTGACCCGGCTATGTCAGCTAGCTAGGGATCCTTCATTCAGAAACTCTCTTCTCTGTGTCCCTATAGTTCCTTGTCTAGTATCTCTGGTGTGTTCATATCCCCACCTCAATCCTCACCCCTCTATCTCTAGTTTCTCTGTCCAGCATCAACCCTTGTGTCCCTATGCCCTCTATGTCCAGCATCTCCCTTCTGAGTCCTTGTTCTTCCCACAAATCTAGTATTTCCTCTGTGTCCATATACCCCTTCCCCATGTTCAAAACAGTCTCTTTCTTTCCATTTTCCCACACCCCTCATGACAAGTATTGTCCCTCTGTGGTCATACTCCATCCCCATACAGCATATATAGAGCTTTGTTTCACTGCCTTATGCCTATCATGTCACCTCTGTTTCCTCTGAGTCCATCTTCTCCCCTGTATCCATCACCCACACTACCCATCTCTCCTCTCTCTTCTCCAACCCCATCCATCTAGCTTCAGATTCTTTCTCTCTTCTCTTCCTTCCAGCATCTGGCTCTTTCTGCCACTGTGGGTTAATCAATTGTCTCCCTTTCTCCCTTAGTCTGGCATATTTCTCCCTTCCCTGCAGTGGCATGCGATCAAGGCCTTCAGGAAATTTACCCCACCCCTTAAGGCCCTGTGGGCACTGCTCTGAATTTGATTGGTTGAGCAGGCAAAAGGCAGATGCTGCTCAGCCAATCAAATTCAGTTCAGTACTGTCAGGGCCTTCAGGAAGTTCTGAGAATTTCCTGCCCAAGAGCCCTCCTTTTTTCCCTTTTGGTTTCCTTTTTTGTTTGATGCAGTTTGACTGGTTGAGCAGGCTGTCCACTCAATCCCCTGAAAGCCCTCTCTGCATGCCACTGCTTCCCTGTAAACCCTCTCATGAAACAGCACTTCTCTCCCTTCCCTTCTGCCCCAACCCTCTTTACAGGCCTTCCCCATGCATTTCTCTCACTTTCCCTTCTTCTCTCCAGCCATCCCTTGCAGATCTTGCCTCCAGCACCCCTGTAGGTCTAGCACCTCTCATCCTTGCCCCTAGTCCCCCCTCCTCCACCAATTCAGCACCCCTCTCTCTTATCCCTAGCTCTCCTGCCCACAGATGGAGTACCTCCATTCCTTGACCCAACTTTTCCCGAAGGTTCAGCACCTCTCCCCCTTAACTCCAATCTCCAACCTCACCCCTGGCTTCCCTCTCTCCCTCGCATCCAGTACACATCCTCCTACAGGTCCGGCATTGTGTTGGTTGGCCTGGCACCCATAATTCACTGAAATACCATGGCGAGGTGAGGGAGGAAAAAGGACTGGGCTTTGGGTGGAATTGGGTGGGCCTGGGTCTTTCCGTAGCTATGCTCCTGGTACATGTGTGTCTGTTCTTGTCTGCATTCACTATCTGTTAGCGTATGTGTGTGTGCACAGACGTGTTCATAGGTGTTTGCACACCTCCATTGATTGATGCCTTTGCTGACAGAACAGTGACTTTGCTGTTTTTCTCTAAAATCTCTGCTCTCGTTCTTTCCTTTAGAAAAAGAATCCTAAACTCGCCAGTTCATGGGTAAGTCCAGACTTTTGTTCTTGTTCTTCTCAACTGTTGTAGATTTCAAAACCGATTCTTTTTGGAGTTACTGTATCAGCAAAACTTCCCTTTGTAGCAACTGTGACTAGCTTTGTGTGCATGTGTGTTCATGTGTGTGTATGTATGTTTATGTGTGTCTGGCGTGTGTATGTACGAGTGTTGCTGTGTGGATATCTGTGAGCATCCTTGTGCCTCTCTTGATTGATCCCTTTGAAATGACTTTGCTGCTTTTCTCTAGAATCTCGCTCTCCTTCTTCCCTTGTACCTGATTTGTTTCTTTTTTCTTGCAGAGAGTTGAACGGAAACCCAATAACCCTTAAAGAAATCCCAAGGGATATAATTGCAGGTAAATCCAACTTCCTGTTGTTAGGTATATTAGCAATTTGAGCATAGGTAAAAGACAGCAATTAACAATCATTTAGCCACCCCCTTCTCTCTGGTTTTCTATCACTTTGAGGAGCATATTGTTTCCAACATTCATCTTGGCCTCCGATTTCCTTCCTCTCTCTGGTCTATGAAATAATCTTTATTAAAATGATCCCACGTGTTGGCAGAAGGTGGCAGTGTTGCTTCCATGAACCCCAACATTATGCAGCTTTGCAGGAGACCTTAGATCAGGGGTGTCCAATGTCAGTCCTCGAGGGCCGCAATCCAGTCGGGTTTTCAGGATTTCCCCAATGAATATGCATGAGATTTATGTGCATGCACTGCTTTCAATGCATATTCATTGGGGAAATCCTGAAAATCCGACTGGACTGCGGCTCTCGAGGACCGACATTGGACACCCCTGCCTTAGATTCATAGCCATCGCATATGCATCAACCTGCTAGCTCTGGGATCAGCCCTGAAGGAAGTGTTTTCTTTGCGTCTGTGGGCACTGCAGAGGGATTGGGGAAAGGAGGTAGAGCAGTGGCTTTCAACCCAGTCCTCAGGAACATCCTGGCCAATCGGTGCACCCAAATGAATATGCATGAGAGATATTTGCATGCAATGGAGAAAGGGTGTGTTAAATATATGAGGGATCTTCATAAGGTTTCTGCGCTTTTCATTTTTTAATAACTATTTGAGATATTTATTAAATATCTCAAAAGGAAATTACATCACTCTTCCACATAATCACCCTGTTAAGAACATAAGAAGTTGCCTCCACTGGGTCAGACCAGAGGTCCATCGCGCCCAGCGGTCCACTCCCGCATTGGCCCATCAGGCCTATGACCTGTGAAGTGGTCCCTGACTATTCCTATAACCAACCTCTACTTCTATCTGTTTGTGATACATTTTTCCCAGCATCCTACTAACTTCTTAAACCATCAGAAAATATGAAAATGCAGGAACCTGTTACAAAAAGCCCACTGGTTGCCTGTTATACATAGGATAACATATAAAATTGCTCTTCTGACTTTTAAAACTATACAAACTAACGCCCCAGCATTCATAGACAGACTCTTGATTCCGTACGACCCCCCGAGAGCCCTCAGATCAACTTCACAGCACACCCTTAATGTTCCTTCTTTGAAAATAATCAGTACTCGTCGTATCTTTATATTTTCAGTGACCGCCCCAATGACCTGGAACTCTCTTCCTCTAGACTTAAGAACTGAACAAAACTTGCAAAGTTCAAAGGCTGTATAAAGTGTTTTCTTTTTAAAGATGCCTTTAACTGACAATATGATACATATTTACTTTTAACAGTGTCCAAAATTTCTCTCTTTTCCAGCAATTTTTTACCTTTCCTACTCCCTTTTGTATTTCCCTTCTGTGTACCTTTTCTTTAAATATTGTACTTCTACCCCCATTCCCATTGTTTTCTGAGGCTTAAGTATGTCAGTCAGCCCAAGAATGGCCTATTATCAGTCATGTACATCTCCTTGTTATTTTTAAATTTTTTCTGTACAACGCTTTGTACCTTTGGATAAGCGTTTAATCAAAAACTTGAATAAACTTAAACTTAAACCTTTTGAAGAACCCTCGTATCTCTTGCAATTTCATTATGGATTTCCTGAAAACTCAACTAGCCAGGTGGTCCCTGAGGACTTGGTCCATATCCACCGAGGTAGGGGACAAACCTGGCTCTTCTAGCAGCCTCCTCCCCCAGAACTAATCACCTCTAGTTTTTCGATGTTAGTAGAGCAGGAAAGAAACAGCACCTAATCAATGTGTTCTTGAAGCAACTCCCACTTCAATACTGATCACGATAATCCCTTCAGAAAGAATTTGTATTTTTCTGTCTCAGATTGCCTCTGCTCAGTATTTACATGTCTTTTTCTCTCTTCTAGAAAGTCCTGGCCTCGCTATCAGCCAAAGGAATGTGCAAAATGGCCACCATAGAATCCTCTCTGTACTCTTCTCTTCCATACAAGGGATCTTCTTCCATATCATCTAGCACTTGAAGCCTATTATCCTGTAGAGATGTCTCATGATTCAGCTGTCCCTTGTATCGCTTCCTCAATAAAGTAAAAGCATTCAAATTCCTGGTTCTACTTCCTTCATCCAGTGGCGTATCTAGCATATGTGACACCTGGGGCTCATCATTTTTTGGCATCCCCCACCATCTGTACGAAAAACATGATTTTTAGTAACAAGCCACACGTCACACATGAATACCTAGGAAAAGGCAGCATCTTACATACCGCAGTGAGCAGTACAACATCAATACACCCATTGTAAAACTAAACAAGCCAGACTAGTACAGATCAATCCTACACCGTCAATCCTAACAGAAAACCATGTCTTTCGAACACACAGAACACAGAAAACACCTTCGCCTAGTATGGAATATGTCATCCTTCCCCTTTTACAAAACTAGTGTGGATTTTAGCCACGGTGGTAACAGCTCTGATGCTCATAGAATTCTGAGCATCAGAGCTGCTACCACCACGGCTGGCGCTAAAAAACGCTCCACAGTTTTGTAAAAGGGGGGATAAAATAGAAATACATAGACAAAGGTTAAATTGAACCAGCAAGAAGCTGGACTCTGCATACAATGTAACACCACAGAAACAGTGACACATGTCTCCTAAAGCAATAAATAAACAGAAATTTTTTGTTCTACCTTTGTCTTCTCTGGTTTCTGCTTTCCTCATCTTCTTGTTACTCTCTTCCTTCCATCCACTGTCTGCCATCTCTCTGCCCCTATATGGCATCTTCTCTCCTTCTATGCCCCTTCCAGAAACTGTCTGTTTCCCCCTGCCATCTTTTCTCTAGACCCCCCCCTTTGGTCTAGCATCCATCATCTTCCCTCTGTTCTCTCATGGTCTGGCATCTTTCTCCTTTCATCTCTCTTTCCCTCCTCCCTGTGGTTATTAGCATCTCTCTCTTCTCATTTCCTCCACTCAGATCTGATATCTCTGTCTCCTTCCCCATTCTCTGGCATCTCTCTCTCCTCTCTCTCTTCCCTTTCCTTCTCTGGTCTTCCTTCTTTATTTTCTGCCTCCATCTAAATTAAATTCTTTCTTACTATGCAGTCCTCAGTTTCCCTCTTTTCACTATGTCTATCCACAGCATGCCACCCCTTTCCTTCACCCCTCCATTATCTCACTAACTCTATCTTCTTCCCCCATCCAGCATATGTCCTTTTTCTTTATCTCTCCTTCCATCCAGTATGTGTTCTCTTTCTTCATTTCCATTCAGCTTTTGCTCTCCCTTCTCCCCACTTCCATCATCTGCCTTCTTCTCTCTCCCCTTTCTCCCCACTTCCATCATTTGCCCCCTTCTCTCAATCTCTCCATCCACCACAGGCCCATCTTTCTCCCTTCCTCACCTTTCCGATTTTGGCAACAAATCTGCAACACCCCCCTCCACCTCACCCCCGCAATGACACTTAAGATCGGCAACGGGCCTCCTTCTACCCCTGGCATCAACAGAACTTCAGACCGGCAATGCGGTGCTCAGTCAAAAGCAGAAACAGGAAGCTGAGTCAGAGGGAAGCTTTTGACGTGAGCACCAGAGAATGACACAGGGGGAAAAAATCTGTCCCCGTCACTGCACCATCCCCTTCACCGCCATTCCCTTCACCGCCCCGTCAACGTCCCCGCAGCATCCATACAAGCCTCAGTACTGCAATATTTAGTTTATTCCTTCCTTATAAATCAAAGTTCTGGCTGCTGAACTGGAGAAAGAGATGTTCAGCTGTCAGGGCTTTGTTTATAAATTTTTATCAACACAACTAATATACTACTTTATCCTGAAGCAAAGAAAAAAAAAAAAGAAATAGAATTTTTTTCTACCTTTGTTGTCTGGTTTCTGCTTTCCTCATCTTCTCATTCAATTCCTTCCATCCACTGTCTCTCTTCTCTCTGCATCTTCCATTACTCTGTTACTGTGCCTCTCCCTTTCTCCCCCTTCCAAATTGGTCTGGCACCCATCTTCTTCCCTCCGCTCCCCCATAGCCTGGCATCTCTGTCTTCTTCCCTGCCAGCGTCTTCTCCCCACTCTCTCTTCCCCATTTCCCTGTAGCATCTTCTCCCCACTCTCTGTTCCTCATTTCCCTTCAGCATCTTCTCCCCACTCTCTGTTCCCCATTTCCATTCAGCATCTTCTTCCCACTCTGTCTTCCTCATGTCCTTTCAGTGTCTTTCTCCCCCATGTGCTTTCAGCATCCTTCTCCCCCCTCTGTCTTCCTCATGTCCTTTCAGTGTCCTTCTCCCCCCCTCTGTCTTCCCCATGTCCTTTCAGCATCCTTCTCCCCCCCTCTGTTTTCCCCATGTGCTTTCAGCGTCCTTCTCCCCCCTCTGTTTTACGCTGTTTTCCTCTCCACCCCACCTTTCCTCCCTTTCTCCCTCCCTGCCCCTTACCATCGTGGCATTTTCTCCCCCCCCCCCCCGGACAACAGGCCCGGTCCGACAAACCGGCCCTGTGGCCGGCAATGTCTAAACTGCCTTCTTACAGCAGCTGTAGCATTGTAGTTGCATATGGCTGCCGTAAAGGTAGACTCTGATGCAATTTCCGGTTGCCACACGCAGCTTCAATGCTCTAGCTCAGGGGTGCCCACACTTTTTGGGCTTGCGAGCTATTTTTAAAATGACCAAGTCAAAATGATCTACCAACAATAAAATAAAAAAAACAACACAAAGCACACTGTACGCTGAGAAAATGTTAATTATCATTCCTATTCTGGGTTTTTTTCAAAGAGGTCAAGGCAGATGACTCTATGCACTGTCACCTCAGTAACAACCATACAAAAATAGACAAATATACCCCCCTCCCTTTTTACTAAACCACAATAGCAGTTTTTAGCACAGGGAGCTGCGCTGAATGCCCAGGGCTGCTCTCGACGTTCATAGGCTCCCTGCGCTACAAACCGCTATTGTGGTTTAGTAAAAGGGGGGCCATAGTTCAAAATATAGACAGCAGATATAAATTCAGACACATTTTGATCACTAAATTTAAAATAAAATCATTTTTCCTACCTTGTTGTCTGGTGATTTCATGAGTCTCTGGTTGCACTTTCTTCTTCTGACTGTGCATCCAATCTTTCTTCCCTTCTTTCAGCCTGTATGCTTCCTCTCTTCCAGACCTCATTCCCTCCCCCAACTTTTTCTTCCTCTCTCCCTGCCCTTTCTTTCTCCCTGCCTCCCTTTCTTTTTTTTTTCTCTTCATGCCCCCTTTCTTTTTTTTCTGTTTCTCTTCTTTCCTTCTGTCTGTCTGCCTGCCCTCTTTCTTTCTTTCTCCCTGACCTCCTCCAAGCCACTGCCACTGCCATCGTGGAACAGGCCCCCAAACCGCCGCCATCGGATAACAGGCCCCAAAGCCTCCGCCGCCCCAAGCTCTCCCTGTGTCGGGCCGACCAGCATTCCTCTCCCCGACGTCAATTCTGCTGTCAGAGAGGAAGTTCCAGCCCAGCCAGGCAGCGATTGGCTGGCCCAAACTTCCTCTCCGACGGCATAATTGACGTCGGGGAGAGGAAGCTGATCGACCCAGTAGAATTTTCCGTACCTGGCCGGCTGTGCATCCCCCCCCCCACCATTGGTACGCCACTGCCTTCATCTCTTGAGACAAGAGTTATCACAAGTACAATTACAATATTCCACAAGTTCTGTGTGAATTACAGAGACAAAAGCTGGTCAACCTGAATAAAACATGAATTTGTGCAGACTGGTGAACCCGTTCCCCCTTTAACCCTGGTTTCTAGGGTAATAGAGAATGGGTGAGGTTCTTGTCTCAAATATGTGGCCACCCCCTGAGTCAGTGGAAGGGGCAGTGGGGTCATGTATCCTGCTTAGGAGATCCAAGAGTTTGAAATCACCCTCCCTCTCCAGGGGCAGGAAACCCAGGTGGCAAAGCATGTCGCACAGCAGACTGGGCTACCCAATGTTTATTACTTCACTGGGGAAGCAGCTGTAGATATTTACAAGAGATTTAAATGAAAGGTTATAGTAGACACTCTGTTTAGTTATGCAGATAAATAAAACCATCCTCTCAAGATGGATAGCCTGGACTGAAACATCTTGAAAGGATATTGATATAAGGGGGAATTAGAGGATCCAATGAAAATCCTCCCGATTGGTAGATTATACACTTCCATACATAAATGTGTCTGAACAGAGAGCTTGTTATTAAGGCTGAAGTAACTGAGGTACAATTTATAGATATCAGTTAAATATAAATGATTTCAATTGACCCGATCAATTTGATCCACCCTTTCATTGCGATATAATTTGTGCTGCTGTATGACAGTATCCCATTGGTTTTCTTCTTTCCACCAGATCTCAGCAATGCCTATTATATCTATCTTTTCATTTAGTGCAATATACAGTATTCTAACTGTCCCATCTTGTTTCTTAGGCTTCCGACATAAGAACTTGACAATGGTCATACAGGGTCAGACCAATGGTCAATCTAGCCCAGTATACAATCCAGGTCAGAAGTACTTGGCAGAAACCCAAATAGTAGCAACATAAGAACAACTAGCGTAAGGTTACCCTTGCAGCATGCATGCCAAATAACTGCTTTCTGGTATATTAGGCTATAAAATGAACAGCTTGCCTATGGTATGCCACTAGTTTAAATCCACCTTCACATCAGATTGATGAACTCCTGATCAGGTTATATGCTAGAATAACGTAAGATTAACATATAATAATAATAATAATAACTTTATTCTTGTATACCGCATAACCATGGAAGTTCTATGCGGTTAACAGAAGAAGAGACTGTACAATTACAGCGAAGATACAATTTCGTTAATGTTACATTAACATTTTAGACAATGCATTTTTCAATCAAGTTAAATTTACAAATTTCAATCAAGTTAAATTTACATTTTAGACGATATATTTACGGAGAAGTTAATTTTTGCAGGTAGGTAATATATTCGGAGTAGTTATGTTAGCTATGAGTTACTACAGCAGAGTTACAAATGGGAGAGTTACATACGGCGGTAAAGAGTCTGGGGAGAGTCGAGGTCAGAGGAGGAGGAGGGAGGGGAGGAGAACATTCAGAGGAATTTGTCAAAAAGGTAGGTTTTAGTTAACTTCCTGAAAGTTTGATAGGGGGGGGGGGAATTGGAGATGAGAGTGGAGAGGCATTTGCTCCATTTGCCCGCTTGGAATGCTAGGGATCGGTCGAGGAATTTTTTGTAGAGGCAGTTAACTAAATCAAAAGTTACGAATGCTTGCAGGTCAGGTAGTGACACGAATACTAAACTAGTAGGTCAACCTGGAAATTAATTAGATTACTTTATATGTCTGACTCTATACTAGCTTAACTCATTGATATTTTATTTGGAACTACCTAGATATTACAGCTAGCCCTCCAATTAGTAGCGATGGACAGGCCAGAAAAGTTCCTTCATGTCGGTTCCCATTCTTTTAAGGGAATGTTTATTTGGTTTAGGGTTCACCCCTCCCCTTTCCTTTCATCATCACAAGAGATCGTACAAAATTGAAAATTGCAGAGCCCTCTTCCAGCCAAGAGCAGACAGCCCCCCTCCCCTCAATGCTACTGGCCCAGGCAAGTAACACCATGGACGTTCATGACAGCTAACCACAGTGGTGCTAATTGTTCCTGCCACCCCCTTCCCATAACTTTAATTCACCCTAATTAGGCCCCCACCCTTAAACCTAAACATTCATTCATTGTAAGTTATTCCTTTCATAAATTTAATGGCATTTAATAATGTTTACTACTACAAAACAAATAAATAAATTAGGGATAAAATTAACACCTTTTTGCATTTTGAAAGATGCTTTCTGTTACTATTATAAAAATTACTGCTACCACCCAGAGAAAATGGCTTCTCATTTCTTATCACTATTAGTATTTTCTTTTGCTTTATTGTTGCTGACCTCTGGTGGTCAGATGGAAACTTACAGCTTCCTTTTATTGTTCATTGAAATTTGAGTACTGTATAGATTTGCTTAATTTTTTTCTTGCTGCTCACATATTTTTATAAACTGTAAGTACATATTTGAGTTTACTTTCAACCCTCTTCAAGATCAGACAGATATGGTACAATATGTATTACAGCAACAAGTTTGAGAAGTGAGGGATAAAAAAAATCTAAAGACCTCCAGAGAATGGTAAATTCGTGTAAAGAGTCTTTTATTTGCCAGGACTATTAATAAGGACTCAACATGTCTGTGTATGGGCAAAGAAATCTGAATCAGGAGTCAACATGAGCCTTATTGCAAATCATCAGTGGATATGAAACGTAACTAAAACAGCCTATAGCAAATCCACAAAATATGCAGCTAAACATAAACCAGATCCAGGAAATGTTAGCATTTTGCACTCTGACATCAGAGGGAACATAAGAACAGCCTTACTGGGTCAGACCAATGGTCCATCAAGTCCTGGATCCCATTCTCACGGTGGACAATCCAGGTCCTTAGTACCTGGCCAAAACCCAAGGAGTAGAAACGTTCCATACAGAATCCCAAGGAATAGCAAGATTCTGGAATCCCCCGAGTAGCAACATTCCGTGCTACCGATCCAGGGCAAATGGTGGTTTCCCCCTTGTTTTTCTCAATTACACACTATGGACTTTTCCTCAAGGAAACTGTTCAAACCTTTCTTAAAACCAGCTACTCTATCTACTCTTACCCCACGCTCTGGCAACACAATCCAGAGCTTTCAGGTCAGCCATGGGCTGCATGTAGGAACTGTGACCATGGCTTTGAGGAGACATATGCGGCTGGGAGGAAGGAGCCAGCCATCTGTGGGAGGGAGGAGGCACAAATTTGGGACACAGCACAGAGGGAGGGAAGAATGACAAGGGGCACGTTGGGACACAAGGGAGGAAGAGGGTTGTGTTGGGATAGGAAGGGAGGAAGAGAGGTGAGTTGACACAGGAAAGGAGAAGCAGGGTTATGTTGGGACAAAGAGGGAAGGGAAGGAGCACAAACTTCAGACAAAGGATGGAAGAAAGGAGGGAGGGAGAAAGCATGAACTTAGAACACAGAATAAAGGGAAGGAGGGGAGAATGAACTTGAGACATAGGATGGAGGGAGTGAGGGAAAGAGATGCTGAGGTGGGGAAGTGAATAGAAAGAGAGAATTGTTGGAAATGGGTGTCTGAGTGAGAGGGAAAGAGAGATGGTGCACATGGGGAAATGAAGAAAGAGGAGAATTGTTGAGCATAGGGAGGGAGAGAAATATTGGACATGGTGGTGGGAGAGGTGTGAGGTTCAGATGCATGGGGAAGAGAGAGATGAGAGGGAGAAATGGATGTGGTGATGGAGACGGAAAAGTGAGACAGGTGAAGAATGAAATAATAATCCTATATAATAAAACCCTAGAGCGCGCATGCGCTCTTGAAAAATCGTGATCCCTGGCGCCGTGCTTTCTGATCCGTGGCCGCATTCCATTTTAGAACGCGGCCAGGGATCACTCTAGCCACTCCTCTCCTCACTCACTAATCCGAAGCAAGCTCCTCACCAACTGGAAGCAAGCACCTCACCTCCCGCCCTCGCTCACCGCTGCTGCTGCCGCTGCTGCTGATCCTTCTTTTTGGGGCAGCTTGCGATCGTGGCCGGCTTTGGTTCCCTCTGACACATGGGATAGTGTCGGGAGGGAGCGTATTTCCGGGTTGGGGAGCGGCCTGTGAGGTTCGCTGGGGCCGGCCACTACGATCGCGGCCTGGAGCAGGCCAGAAGGCGCCGGGATACAGGGAGGGTAAGTAGGGGAATCAATACAGGGGACCAGAGGGAGAGGGAAAGGGGGCTGCTTTGGGGGGAGGGGTGTGCTGAGGAGACAGAAGGGGCCATGGAGAGACAGGGAGAGGGAAAGGGGGCTGCTTTGGGGGAGGGGTGTGCTGGGGAGAGACAGAAGGGGCCATGGAGAGATAGGGAGAGGGAAAGGGGCTGCTTTGGGGGGGGAGGTGTGCTGGGGACAGACAGTTTTGCACTGGGGGGAAGACTGAAAGGACCATGGAGAGACAGTTAGGGAAAGGGGGCTGCTTTTGGGGGTAGGGATGTGCTTAGGGCAAACAGCTTTGCTCTGGGGGGGGAAGACAGAAGAGGGCCATGGAGAGACAGTTAGGGAGAGGGAAAGGGGGCTGCTTTGGGGGGAGGGGTATGCTGGAGGCAGACAGCTTTGCTCAGGGGGGGGGGGGAGAAAGAAGGACACAGACAGCGGCCAAGGAGAGAGAGATAAAGAAACACAGACAGACAGACACACATATATTCTAGCACCCGTTAATGTAACGGGCTTAACGACTAGTAATAATAATAATAACTTTATTTTTGTATACCGCAATACCACAAACAGTTCAGAGCTGTTTACAATGCAAGAGACTGTACATATACAGCGAAGATACAATGCTAGGGAATGTATTATGCAGTTGAGAGCAGTTTACAATGCAGGGGACTGTACATATTCAGGTTTACACTTACTGGATTTACATGCGCTGCCTCCTTGAGATGCAAATCTATCTCATGCATATTTATTGTGGATATCCTGAAAACCTGACCTGGCTCCAGCTCTCGAGGACCGGAATTGCCTACTCCTGCTCTAGTGGAAAAATGAATTGTTCCAGATGCTGATATTTAAGAGATTGGGAGTTTTGCCAATGAGACCACATAAATGGAAGATGTTTCAGGAGTTGTGATCTACAGTTTGGGACACGCTTCCAAGAGCAAGCAGCTGCTTGTTGAATCAGTAATCCTATAATTATATTACTTGAATGTTTTAAAATGAATGAGAGCCACTGTAAGATTAAGATCTATTTTATTCAGAGCAGCAATATATTAATATGATGGGGGTGGAAGAGGAGAGATTTTGTGCAGCCCTGCTCCAAAGAAGGAAATGCACAGAGCAGAGATTAAAGTAAAAGTTGATGAATTGGGGGTGTGTGTGTGTGTGTGGGGGGGGGGGGGGGTTGTATCTGGGATGGGAGAGGAAGGATCTAGAGGTAGATAATATAAATATTGTAAAATCAAGAAACAAAGTGGGGGTATAGATCACATTACTGTGAGTACAGGATCAGATTGATAATGGAGTATCTACATTCCATGCTATCAATCCCAGGACAAGCAGCGGCTTCCTTCATGTCTGTCTCAATAGCTGGCTATGGACTTTTTCTCCAGGAACTTCTCCAAACCTTTCTTAAACCCAGCTATTCTAACTGCTGTTACTGAATAATGTCAGGTTGGTCAGAAATGATTTTCAGCAGCATTATTCAGATAATCCTATTGAAAAATCACTGACTGAACCAAGTAAAGGCCAGCTATCAGAGATAAGAGCTTCGAATATTGTTACCGGACATGTCTTCCTTTTGAGAACATATCCTTTTGAGAGTCTCCAACTCTGCCTTCCCTTTGACATAGAACAAAGACTTATTCCTGTCTATAAAGCTTACCTCAGCTCCTCACATGCACACACCTCTGAACCCCTTCTCACGTTCACACCTAGGAGAAATTTTGAATTTTGGTGATCATGGTGCTACATGATGTCATGTTCTCTCTACAATGTCCCTGTTCATTGTAGCCTAATTTACAAGTGGATTACACCGAAGTGTTCTTCAAATCAATATTTGCGTGTTCACCTGAAATCTATCAGCCATTATTAATAGGGAAAGGGAGGCGTTATTGGGGAGTAGGTCAGGCTTACCTCTGTAGAGACTGTGATTGTACCTCCTGGTTCTTGGGTAATATTGATGAATCTTTGGCTCAATAAATGCAATTTAAAACAAAATAGCGCAGTATCATATAGGAAAGTCCTTATATTAGTATATCGTTAGAAAAATGCCCTAAACATAGGCAAAAACGTATGTTTTCAACTTGATTCTAAACTGGAGAAGATCAACTCTGCTCTAAACAAATTGAGAAAGTGTCCCCCAAGCACATGGCATTAGAAGTAAGAATGATTATGAATCACCGCTGCTTTCTGAATCCTCTTGAAAAATTAAATATCAAGAGTCCCTGGTAAGAGAAGTGCAACACTTACATTGGCTGATAAGTATACAAAACATAGATATCAAATAATGTGAACAAACACACCTCCAAGCCTTGAATGGGAGGCTCAACAGTTTGACTTTCACTAGTTTGTAAAGAGGGTATGATAGGATCAATAAATCAATACCATTCAGAGCCTTAACAAACAATGAGGGACATTTTCGATAGGATGTCAATGTCCAAATTTGGATAACAACCCAAAAAACTAGAAGTATATGAATGAAAATCAACCCTACTAGATTTTTCAGTTAAAAAAATTCCAACCAACAAAAAGAAAAATCTCACCAAAATAAAATATATATACTGCATTTTAAATTAATGTGTGAGTGCTCAGTATATTATAACCACCAAGCCAGCAGCAGAATAATTATCACATCATTGCACCAGCCAACCTAACCAACCCAAAGATTAGTCAAAACTCATCAGCTTTTTAGGAAAAAGAGTTCACTTATTTCTATAGATGTCGCAGTTCTTAGTGGCTGGTTAATGTTGATACTGTAGCCGGCACCAGAGCCTTCCAACGGGACTCCTCAGTGCCCTATTGGCTACAGCTAAAATTGCACCGGCGTGTGACCCAGTGAGGAGTCACCCTGCAGGGACTGCAAATTATATTCAAAGAAAAGAAAAACCCCTCCACAAAGTTCCAGGGTTTAATTTTCACAGGTAAGTTTAATGTCAGAATGTTCAAACAAAAAGAAAACAAAATGGCCAAATCCAGATTCAATGCAGTTTGCAAAACAAAACTCCCAAAGAAAACTCTGGGTAAGTTCAGAATTTCTTCGCACAATGCAAACAATCTTCTCTGTGATTTTACTCTCTAAAGAGCTTCTTTTCAATAAAGTTTCTTCAAAGCCTGCTCCTAGCAGGTTTCAGGAAAGTTCAGTTCATTGCTATCATACTACTATATTCAAACAGTCTCATATAACAAAGTCTCCAGGTTATCATATAGCAAGGCTGGGTAAAGGGGAGCGCCTAAAGTTTGCTATCAAAAAGCACAAAAACAGCTTTTCAAAATCCCTCCTGGTTGGTTGCAAACTTCTCTCCACAAAAAGGCACTCTCAGCTTCTTAACAAACAAACAAAAAATGTGCAAAGAACAAAAACCCCACATTTCAAGCAGTCAACGTCCCAGGCTGACAAAAAAAAACCCCCAACAATCTCAGTCAAAAATAGCAACCACAAAAAAAAACCTCACACTTCTCCAGCTCAGTCTTTGCAAATGGAAGCCAAGCCTACTTCCATCTGTTCAGGGGCTGCACACAAATCCTCAGGGGCCGGCTCTCCTTGTAGTTCCATTGGTACCTCCAGGTCTGCTGCTACGAACTCTGAAGTGGCTCCAGCTTTTTCCACTTCCATTGGGTCCCAGACATTACCCGTTCTTCTTTATGGAGAGCCCTGAGCTTTCTCCCTAACCTGCCAAGCAGCTTATTAACATCCTCTGGCTTTTCAAGAGGGGAGCCATGCCCTGCTCCGACTGAGCCTGCTCTCACCTGGGCTTCTCTCTGGCTCCCCCAGTGGGCACTAGGGTAATAGCCTTCCTCACTATTCATGGAACAAGGTTTAAAACTATGTCCCTAGCCCTGCCGTGTGAATGATAGTGTTTGTAACGGTTTTCCTCATCCCCCCCATTTTGGGTCTGTATCATCTTCAGGAGGGTAAGCTTGGTGCTGGGAGCTGGCCTTGGCAACTCCCTTTTTGGGCCTCTTGCCACCCTTTCTGCCCGTTCTCACAGGGGCCACGTCAGTCCCAGTGCCTGACTGGTAACATCGCTAAGTTGTACTTGCAGACAAACAAAACATAGTCTTCCTTTCCTTAGCACGGCCTCGAGTTTCACTATAAGAACATAAGAATTGCTGCTGCTGGGTCAGACCAGTGGTCCAGCATGTCTAGCAGTCCACTCCCGCAGCGGCCCTTAGGTCAAAGACCAGTGCCCTAACTAATTCTAGCCTTACTTGTGTACATTCTGGTTCAGCAGGAACTTGTCTAACTTTATCTTGAATCCCTGGAGGGTGTTTTCCCCTATGACAGCCTCTGGAAGGAAATAACCTCCTAAAAAGCAACATATTGCAATTCAAAATCCAAAAATTCAAAAAACCACATTTGTAAAGAGAATACTTTTTTTTTAAAGTTCAATCATCTATTGAAATTTGTATTTTACAACAAACAGCAAGTGAATAAATGACAAATTATAAAACATAGGGTCAATCACTGCATCATGGCGTAATGAAAGTTAGAAACTTCCTACAACTAAACCAACTAACAGGATAGATGTGTGTAATATAATAAAATAACAGTATACATATGTCACATCAGATAAGATTTCTGCATATACATATTTGAGAGTTTGACAGATAGTAGTACAAGGAGTCTATTAAAGAACATAGCATAATGTAACACAAGATATTAGTCTGACTCACTGGGACCTGCAGGTAGATATGTCATAGTTGTAGAAGTCAACACATTTTTTCAAATCTTTTAAGTGAACCATTTATGTTCAACTGCTACTCTCTCATATCGGGCATGTAGACAGATGGTATTCCACCACTCATTATAGGAAATTATTAGAAAAATCTTTCCAGTTCACAAAGCCACACTTTCTTGTGGGAATAATATTTGTGAAGCTGTCAAACTGATAAGGAGTAAGGATAAGACAATGGCGTGGGAACATTCAATAAATATTTAACATGATTCCATATCTGTGTCCAGTAATTCTTTAACAGGGTACAATCAAACAACATGTGTTTTAGTGTTCCTTGGGCCATTATACAGGACCAACATAAATCATTCTTATGATCTTTCTGCAGTTTTGATAGTTTAAGAGGAGTCCAATACGCACGATGTATTAAAAAGTAAAAGGATTGATACAACGCAGCAGAGCTGGTAATTTTATAGGATATGGACCACATGTTTCTCCACATAGGAATATCTAACTTTATATCCATATCATCATGCCACGCATGCATTACAGAAACTGGGTATTGAATTTTAAAAGTTTGTAATGTCTTATACCAGTTAGAGGCCTCTTTTGTAATACAAGCAAATTTATGGCACAGGGTAAGCAGATTGGGTTCTTCCCATTTTCCTTCCCTATTACGTATATAGTCATGCAATGCATGTTTGAGTTGTAACCACTGGAAGAAACCTGAGGGAGGCAGCTGGTAAAGTGAGCAAAGCTTATCATAAGGTATCCAATTACTACCATCATACAATTGACCTAGTTTCCAAATACCCAATGTTTTCCAATTCTTCCAAATAAAAGTGTGATATTGTATTTTTATCTCTGGATTGCACCAGAGTGGGGCATGCAAGGAATTATTCCATTTAGCAACTAACATATTGTCTAGACCAGGGGTGTCCAATGTCGGTCCTCGAGAGCCGCAATCCAGTCGGGTTTTCAGGATTTCCCCAATGAATATGCATGAGATCTATGTGCATGCACTGCTTTCAATGCATATTCATTGGGGAAATCCTGAAAACCCGACTGGATTGCGGCCCTCGAGGACCGACATTGGACACCCCTGGTCTAGACCGTTAACAGCTAACTACTCAGCATCTAATACCAGGTCTTCTTGAGCTAAAAACCCAGCCGAGGCCACAAATGGAAGACAAATTTCATCCACCAATAGATTTCTTGGTCCGATTTCAGCCAAGGGGAAGTATTATTTGTACGTTCTCTATGAAGTATCCACCGTGAGCATTGTCGAAGCAAAAAGGCATAATGATAATCTAGAAAGTTTGGAAAATTAACCCCTCCATATTGCTGAGTTTGCTTCAATTTTTGTAATGCTATTCTGGGTACCTTATTATTCCATAAGTACTTGGTCAGAATTTGATCTACTTTCTTATAGAAGGCAAGTGGAAATAAAATAGGTAACATGCTAATAGGGTATAGTATTTTTGGAGCAATTACCATCTTAAGTGATTCTAATCTCCCCTAGCAAGATAAATTTAAGGGGGACCATCTCTTAGTCACTGTTGTAATTGCCTGCGTGATGTCAGCCACAGCATAATTTACTGTATCTTCTACAGTAAATTATGGAGGCCCAAATATTTCAGTTTAGTATTTGTCCATTGAAAATTATATGCAGTAAGGGTAGGCCTTATAACATGTTTATTAAGCGGCATAAGTTCGGTCTTGGACGTATTTAATTTATAACCAGAAAATTTAGAATAAGCATCTATGGTTTCCATTAGATGCGGGAGGGACTGCGGATTGGTATAAATCAAGACATCATCAAAGGCAGACATTTTCATTTCCAAACTGCTGTGGGGATCCCAGCAATTTGAGAGCTGTTTCTAATGGAGATTAATATAGGTTCAAGGGCTACGTTAAACAATAGAGGAGATAACGGACACCCTTGTCTCATTCCTCTGGTAGGGTGGAATACAGACGATGTTATACCATTAAGTGTGAGCGAGGTAGACGGTGCAGTATATAGCACCTTGATTAACTCAATAAATTTATCCTTAAAGCCAAACCAGGATAAAGCCTTAAACATGAACTCCCACTCCACCCTATCGAAGGCTTTTTCAGCATCAAGGGCAAGGGCTATGGTTGAGAGGAATGTTGTGTCTGTTGCATAAATTCATTCTGCTCTGGGCCAATTATTTTGGGAAGAATTTGTTGTAGTCTATCCGCTATGATTTTAGCATAGATTTTTGCATCTACATTGATAAGTAATTAGGGTCTGTAATTTTGAACCAGTAGAGGATCTTTACCTGGTTTGGATAGAACAATGATATTAGCCTCTGTAAAGGTCCCTCTCACCTCTCCAGTCATTATGAAATGATTGTAAAGATACATTAAATTAGGAACTAGTATATCCTGAAAGGCACAATAGAATTCTACTGTAAAGCTGTCTGGGCCTGGGGATTTTTTTTTTTTTTTGCCATTGCATTCATAGAGGTCACAATATCTTCCAATTTAATATCTATCAGTAAAGACTCGTTATCTGCTTGAGTTAGCTTTGGTTTTGAAATTGAATTTACCAGAAATTCTTCTGAATTAGAAATAGATTGATCGGTAGAATACAAATTCTCATAAAACATTTTAAATTCTGCAATAATTTCTATGGGATCTGAGCGAAGATTGCCATTTTCATCATTGATAGCATATATATGAGATTTTTCCTCTTGAACTTTCAAATATTTGGCTAGGATATGTCCGTTTCTGTTATTATTACTTTGGTAACATACTGTTCGCATAAATATTGTATTACTTGCCTGTGTACTCAGTTGCAAATTATATGCGATTTTTATTTCTCTAAGTTCCTTCAGGATCTGCATATTTTCAGGACATGTTTGGTGTAATATTTCCAAGTTCCTAATTTTGTCTTCATGTTCTTTTAAAATTTTCATTCAGTTCTTTTTTTTTTGGTCGCCTGAAATGCTATTATTATTCCTCAAATATAAGCCTTGCATGCATCCCACACAGTGGGCCAACTAGTGTGTTCAGCCCTGTTAAATGCAAAGTATTCTTGGAGAGCAGCCCTAATATGTGTTATGAACTGAGCATCATCAAGCAGTGCACTGTTAAATCTCCAATGAGTAGATTTAATGTTTGGGGAGATACCATCTAAAGGGAGTTCATTCGCAGCATGATCCGATAAGGAGATCTCATTAATTTTAGCATTTGAGATATTATTTGGCAATCTTTTACTTAAGAGAAAGTAGTTAATCTTGAGTATGAATTGTGAGGTGGGAAGTAAAATATAAATTTTGTCTCATTAGCATGAAGCAATCTCCTTGTATCTACTAAATTGAGTTGAGAAATCAAATTGTGTAAGGCATGCCATGCTTTTGTAATCCTATAGGGAACAGTAGATTTTCTATCTATTGAGGGTTCAAGAATTAAGTTAGTCTCCTGCTAGTACATAAGCTTGGGAAGTATCAGCTATAGCCACAGTTATAAGCGCGTCCCTGGACGTCATGTACTTGGACTTCAGTAAAGCTTTCGATAGCATCCCACACCACAGGTTATTGAGCAAAATGAGTTCGTTGGGATTAGGTGAAACATTAACTGCATGGGTTAAAGACTGACTTAGAGGTGGTGGTGAACGGTACCCTCTCTGAAACGTCGGAGGTGATCAATGGTGTGCCGCAGGGCTCAGTCTTGGGCCCGATCCTATTTAACATCTTCATAAGCGACCTGGCTCAGGGGCTTCAAAGTAAAATTACATTATTCGCCGATGACACCAAACTATGCAACATAGTGGGCGAAAGCACAGTGCCAGATAGTATGACACAAGACCTACTCTTACTGGAACATTGGTCCATGACTTGGCAACTAAGTTTCAATGCCAAAAAGTGTAAGGTCATGCACCTTGGCAGCAGAAACCCATGCAGATCTTACACCCTAAATGGGGAGACCTTAGCAAGGACTACAGCAGAACGAGACTTGAGGGTAATTATTAGTGAAGACATGAAGATGGCCAATCAAGTGGAGAAAGCTTCATCCAAGGCTAGACAAATGATGGGTTGTATCCGTAGAAGTTTCGTCAGCCAGAAGCCGGAAGTCATAATGCCATTGTACAGATCCATGGTAAGACCTCATCTGGAATATTGTGTACAGTTCTGGAGGCCACATTACCAAAAGGATGTGCTAAGAGTTGAGTCGGTTCAGTGAATGGCAACCAGGATGGTCTCAGGTCTCAAGAATCTCCCGTATGAGGAACGGCTGGGTAAGTTGCAGCTATACTCACTCGAGGAGCGCAGAGAGAGGGGAGACATGATTGAGACGTTCAAATATGTCACGGGCCGTATCGAGGTGGAAGAAGATATCTTTTTTCTTAAAGGACCAACGACAACAAGAGGGCATCCGTTGAAAATCAGGGGTGAGAAACTTCATGGCGACACCAGGAAGTATTTCTTCACCGAAAGGGTGGTTGATCATTGGAATGATCTTCCACTGCAGGTAATCAAGGCCAGCAGCGTGCCTGATTTAAAAAAAAAAATGGGATAAGCATGTGGGATCTCTTAATGGAAGAAATTAGGGGGGTGGGTCATTGGGGAGGGCAGACTTGGTGGGCAGTGGCCCTTTTCTGCCGTCATTTTCTATGTTTCTATTAAAAAATTCAGGATCATCAATATTCGATGCATAGACATTTATAACTGACTAGTGTTTAAGCCCGTTACATTAACGGGTGCTAGAATATGTCTGTCTGTCTTTCTTTCTGTGTCTCTCCCTGCCTCTGTCTCGTTCTTCCTTTCTTTGTCTCTCTCCCTCCCACTGTCTGTCTTTCTTTCTGTCTGTCTCTCTCCCTGGCCCCCTTTGTCTGTCTGTCTTTCTTTCTGTCTCTCTCCCTGCCTGCTGTCTTTCTGTGTGTCTGTCTTTCATTCTTATGTCTTTCCGTCTCTCTCCATGGCCCCCTTCTGTCTCCCCCCAAAGCAAACCAAGATTGTTTACGGGATTCAGATTGTGAAAGTCTGCCCAGAACCGTCCCCTTGTTCCAAATTGCTGGGGCTCCCGTTGAAGCCCTCTCAAGCCTATCCTAAACCAAATTACCATATACGAGACACAGATTGTGCAAGTTTGCCTGGTACCAATCTTAGTTCTTCAATTTATACCATTCATATTCTAATTAGAGATCCTCTGTGTTCATCTCATACAATATTTTGCACATTACATATGTATGAGGGAGCCCCCACCCATTGCCGTCCCATGTTCACAGCTCCCTTGCATGTACGTGCTATGCCGAGGGATACCAGATTTTACTTTAGTAAAATCCATATAGCCCCCTGACCCAACCCCAATCTCACCCCAGCCTCCCCCTCCCCCCTCCCCCCCCCCCCCCCCCCCCCCCCGCTGCCTGCTCTCATCGGGCGGGAGGAAATCTATGCATGTGTGGATTTCCTCCTGCCTGATGTGATTTAGAGGGAGCTTTTCAAAACCCCGAACAAAGTGCCTGGTTTTGAAAAGCCATCCAGACCCCTGGACATGTCCTCAAAAAGGAGAACATGTCCGGGGAAAACCAGATGTCTGGTAACACTAACTATGCCACTAACATGTGCTGTTACGAACATGAACCCTGCTGACATTTTCACGGGTGCGTGGAGAAAACAGTAGCCCCTGTGAGGGTAATAGGCACATTCGTGCAGAAGTCCTTTCATTGTCCGGCATAAACTTTTGGCCAACAAGGTTAGAGCCTGACCTACTCCCCAATAACGCCTCCCTTTCCCTATTAATAATGGCTGATAGATTTCAGGTGAACACGCAAATATTGATTTGAAGAACACTTTGGTGTAATCCACTTGTAAATTAGGCTACAATGAACAGGGACATTGTAGAGAGAACATGACATCATGTAGCACCATGATCACCAAAATCCAAAATTTCTCCTAGGTGTGAACGTGAGAAGGGGTTCAGAGGTGTGTGCATGTGAGGAGCTGAGGTAAGCTTTATAGACAGGAATAAGTCTTTGTTCTATGTCAAAGGGAAGGCAGAGTTGGAGACTCTCAAAAGGATATGTTCTCAAAAGGAAGACATGTCCGGTAACAATATTCGAAGCTCTTATCTCTGATAGCTGGCCTTCACTTGGATCAGTCAGTGATTTTTCAATAGGATTATATGAATAATGCTGCTGAAAATCATTTCTGACCAACCTGACATTATTCAGTAACAGCAGTTAGAATAGCTGGATTTAAGAAAGGTTTGGAGAAGTTCCTGGAGGAAAAGTCCATAGCCAGCTATTGAGACAGACATGAAGGAAGCCGCTGCTTGTCCTGGGATTGATAGCATGGAATGTTGATACTATTTGGGTTTCTGCCAGGTACTGTGACCTGGATTGGCCACTATTGGAAACAGGAAATTGAGCTAGATGGACCATTGTCTAACCCAGTATGATTACTCTTATGTTCTTGTGAACTGAGGTGTTTGAGCTAAGGCAGAAGGTATCTGGGTACTGTCGATATTCAATTCTAGTACCCAAATAACTATCCAAGCAAAGATGGAGAAAGCCTAGCAATCCTATCTGGTCCAAATAGTTATCCAGGCTCCATGATGGAATAACTATGATACCTGGATAACTTCTAGCTGTTGTCATATACGGCAGGAGTGTGACCGTTGCCACCTGTAGAGGAGCATGAGGCAGGCCAGGTAGGCACCAGAGAAGTCGGTTCGGTGGGCCGGTCATGCACTGGCCTGGCCTCTCCCCGGTCTCCTGTTTGATATTCCCTCCCAGCGTCAGCGGACTTGTGTCGGGATCCTTTGGTATTTCAGGCTGAGGCTCTCTTCCATACTGCCGCCCTGTGCTCCGAGGCCGACGACCATGGGGGGAGGGAGTAGGTTCTCTTCATGGCAGGCAGGTCAGCGTGTGTTTGCGCACCTTCAGGAGCGAGACCGAGGCTGCCACGGCAAGAGGAGTAAGAGGTGGTGCCGGGTGAGCGATGGAGGAGGTTTGTTCTTCCCCCGGAGCAGTGGCAGCATCCTCGCGATCGCCGCCAGCCGCGATGTTCAAGGGTGGGGTTTTGCTCGGTTGTAGCAAGGCCGCGCGTGTCTGGGAAGGCCAGAGGTGAGTTTGCCGATGTACAGGGAGCGGATCGGGGAGCGACCTCCTGAACAGGCAGGCGTGCATACACCCTTGTTGCTTGATCAGTCACAGTGTGCATTCAGACCAGCACCACCGGCGAGGAAGGAGGAGGAGGCTGGTGGGGCATGTGCTGGAGTTATCAAGAGCATGGCAGCACTTCCCTATCGACCCCTGCCGTCCTGCGTAGCCGCATCTCATCGGGTGGCTATGCGGGTGGAGAGGCTTGTAGGAGCAGGGCTGGATGGCCTCAGAGGAGGTAAGGATGGGGGCCACGTGGCCTTTTGCAAGAGCGTCATAGCGTCTTGCGGCCTAGTTACCCTTCAAGAGGCATGGTGGTTGAGCCCTAAGGAGGGAAGAGGGCAGCTCATTCAGCGCAGTGGACTGATGGTGCTTTTCGGTTTACAGTGAACTGGCAAGACTCAAGGTGAACAAAGCCATGGGACCAGACAATTTGCACCCAAGAGTGCTCAGAGAATTGAGCGATGTCCTGGCGAAACCGTTGGCTGAGCTATTCAATCTCTCCCTAAGTAAGGGGAAAGTTCCCCTGGACTGGAAATTAGCTAATGTCGTTCCTCTGCATAAAAAGGGTTGCAGGGCAGAGGCTGCGAATTATAGACTGGTGAGTCTCACATCAGTAGTGTGCAAACTCATGAAAACACTAATTAAAAGCAAATTGGACACGATCTTGAATGAAGGGAATCTTCGGGATCCCAGTCAGCATGGATTCACCAAGGGTAGGTCCTGCCAATCCAATTTCATCAGCTTCTTTGACTGGGTAACAAGAAAGTTGGACTTGGGAGAGTCTTTGGACGTCGTGTACCTGGACTTCAGTAAAGCTTTTGACAGTGTCCCACACCGCAGGCTGCTAAGCAAGATGGAATCGATGGGGTTAGGAGAGACACTAACTGCATGGGTCAATGATTGGCTGAGTGGCAGACTTCAGAGGGTGGTGGTTAATGGTACCCTCTCTAAAACATCGGAGGTGACCAGTGGAGTGCCGCAGGGCTCGGTCCTGGGTCCACTCCTTTTCAACATATTCATAGGGGATCTGACTCAAGGGCTTCAAGGTAAAATAACACTATTCGCCGATGACGCCAAACTATGTAATATAGTAAGTGAATGCAGTTTACAGAATTATATGGCGCAGGACCTGCTTACATTGGAAAGTTGGTCCTCAACCTGGCAGCTAGGCTTCAATGCTAAGAAATGTAAGGTCATGCACCTCAGAAGCGGAAATCCATGCAGGACATACTTCTTGAATGGAGAAACTTTAACTAGGACTTCAGCAGAACGAGATTTAGGAGTAATCATCAGTGCAGACATGAAAACTGCCAATCAAGTGGAGAAGGCTTCATCTAAGGCAAGGCAGATATTGGGTTGTATCAATAGAAGTTTCGTCAGCCGAAAGCCTGAAGTCATAATGCCGTTGTACAGGGCCATGGTGAGACCTCATCTGGAGTACTGTGTGCAATTCTGGAGGCCACATTACAGTAAAGATGTGCACAGAATTGAATCGGTTCAGCGGACGGCCACCAGGATGATCTCGGGGCTCAAGGGTCTCTCGTAAGAAGAGAGACTGAACAAATTGCAGCTCTACACTCTCGAGGAACGTAGGGAGAGGGGAGACATGATCGAAACATTTAAGTTCCTCACGGGATGTGTCGAAGTGGAAGATGATATTTTCTTTCTCAAGGGACCCTCGGCCACAAGAGGGCACCCGCTCAAACTCAGGGGCGGAAAATTTCATGGCGACACCAGAAAGTATTTCTTCACAGAGAGAGTGGTTGATCATTGGAACAAGCTTCCAGTGCAGGTGATCGAGGCAGACAGCGTGCCAGACTTTAAGAATAAATGGGATACCCATGTGGGATCCCTACGAGGGTCAAGATAAGAAAATTGGGTCATTAGGGCATAGACAGGGGGTGGGTAAGCAGAGTGGGCAGACTTGATGGGCTGTAGCCCTTTTCTGCCATCATCTTCTAAGTTTCTATGTTTTTTACCCTGCTCTATTTGGTCGATTCCTTTCAGTATTTTGAAAGTCTCGATCATATCCCCTCGTAGTCTCCTCTTCTCAAGGGAGAACAATCCCAGTCTCTTAAGTCGTTCCTCATATTCCAAATTCTCCATGCCTTTTATTAGCTTCATTGCTCGTCTCTGCACCCTCTCGAGTATTTTTATATCCTTCTTTAGGTATGGAGACCAATGTTGGACGCAGTATTCCAAGTGTGGTCTGACCATCGCTTTATAAAGTGGCAGTATTACTTTCTCTGATCTTCTCCTGATTCCCTTCTTTATCATGCCTAGCATTCTATTCGCTTTTTTCGCTGCCGCCGCACATTGCACCAACAGCTTCAGGGTCCTATCGATTAATACGCCCAGGTCCCTTTCCTGTTCGGTTTTTCCCAGAGTTGCACCTGACATACTGTACTTGTGTTCCTTATTATTTCTTCCTAAGTGCATGATAAGAAGTAGTCTATTATTAAATGGAGTTATTGGACTTTTGGTCCTAAATAACGTACCAAATAGCACTACGTCATACATCAATGCCAATGGAACTTCCAGTATTATATTAATTTGATCCCAAATGGATCGCCAAAATTTAAGTATCAAGGGACAAAAGAAGATCCAGTGTCCCTATATCGAGATGAGAGTGCCAGCATCTATTCAATTTTGAACTATTTAACTTTTGTAAGCTAACAGGGGTCCAAAAACTTCTATGCAACGAAAAAAACCAAGTTTGTCTCATAGATGCTGACGCTGTACTTCTCATCCTCCAAGACCAAATCCGTGGCCATGGAGTCGCAGAAATCGGCTGCTTAATCTCAATGCTCCAAATATCTTTTAAGCCAGTTTTAGGTTTCTTATTCAAATATTCTGATAGTAATTTGTACCACCTGGCAGCCTGATGCCCTAGGAAATCTGTCTGGAAACAAAGGCCCGGCAAGCTATACTGACTTTTTAAATTTCGCAATCAGGGAACCCCTTCTGAATGGCCTGCTTCAACTGCAACCACTTATATATTTGAGACTTTGCAATGCCAAATGATTGTTGCAGTTTTGAAAATTCAAGCAGTCTCCCATTTGATAACACATCATCTAAAGCAGGGGTGTCAAAGTCCCTCCTCGAGGGCCGGAATCCAGTCGGGTTTTCTGGATTTCCCCAATGAATATGCATTGAAAGCAGTGCAAGCAAATAGATCTCATGCAGATTCATTGGGGAAATCCTGAAAACCCGACTGGATTCTGGCCCTCGAGGACCGACTTTGACACCTGTGATCTAAAGTACTTATACCTGTCTGCATCCAATGCTTCCAGATATTTATTTTATTTTAAAAATTTGTATTCCGTTAAAGCCTAAACAGTTTACACATCTTTACATCCATAATTCTTTTTTAAAAAAATCTTTATTAAATTTCATGGCAAACAAACAATTTCAATATACAAAATATACGAAATGCACATTAAACTTATAGACATCAATACCCAACTATTTCCTCCCTCCCAAATAATCAGAAAAAGTACATACCTACAGGAAACCCTCCATATATTCCCCAAATGAAATTCCAATGCAAAACCCTCCCCCCACCCTGGATGTGTATGCTTAAGGGTCGATAAAATAAAATCAGTTATCATTCCTTACAGAACTTAGTCCATGGTTCCCAAACATCCCTAAATTTCTTATACCGTCCCTGTTGTACGGCCATCGAACGTTCCATTTAAAAAGTTTAACAGAGAGATTCCCACCAGAAAGTGTCATTTAACCTGTCCCAGTTCTTCAAAATGAGCTGAATGGCAACCCCTGTCATTATAAAGAGAAGTTTATTATTTCGAGCTGATATTTGACTTTTAGCTCTCATTAACGCACCGAACAAGATGGTATCATACGTCAATGCCACTGGATTTTCTAATATTTTGTTCACTTGATCCCAAATGGATCTCCAAAATTTAAGTATCATGGGACAATAATATAGTAAATCATCCAAAGTCCCAGCTTCAAGATGACAATGCCAGCATCTATTAGATTTTGAACTATCTAATTTCTGTAAACGAACTGTGTATAAGACATACCAAGTTTGTCTCATAGATGCTGACACCGTACACCTCATCCTCCAAGTCCAGATTTGTGGCCATTGAGACGCAGTACCGTATTTTCGCGGATATAACGCGCACCATTGTAAAACGCGCACAGGGGTATAGCGCGCAGAAATCACGATGATATGTACAAAAACTTTTCTATACCGCGCTCAGGCATATAACGCGCATGCTGCCCGACTCTCCTTTCGCCCGCCCTGACTTTCCGTGCGCTGTCCCGACTCTCCGTTCACCCCCCCTGACTTCCGTGCACTGTCCTCCCTTGAAGTCCTGTCCCCCCTTGAAGGTCTGTCCCCATCCTGAAAGCCTGATGCCCCCCCCGACGTCCGATACATCCCCCCCCCCGGCAGGACCACTCGCACCCTCACCCCGAAGGACCGCCGACTCCCCAACAATATCGGGCCAGGAGGGAGCCCAAATCCTCCTGGCCACGGCGACCCCCTAACCCCACCCCGCACTACATTACGGGCAGGAGGGATCCCAGGCCCTCCTGCCCTCGACGCAAACCCCCTCCCCCCAACGACCGCCCCCCCCAAGAACCTCCGCCCGTCCCCCAGCCGACCCGCGACCCCCCTGGCCGACCCCCACGACACCCCCACCCGCCTTCCCCGTACCTTTGTGTAGTTGGGCCAGAAGGGAGCCCAAACCCTCCTGGCCACGGCGACCCCTTAACCCCACCCCGCACTACATTACGGGCAGGAGGGATCCCAGGCCCTCCTGCCCTCGACGCAAACCCCCCTCCCCCCCAGCCGACCCGCGACCCCCCTGGCCGACCCCCACGACCCCCCCACCCCCCTTCCCCGTACCTTTGGAAGTTGGCCGGACAGACGGGAGCCAAACCCGCCTGTCCGGCAGGCAGCCAACGAAGGAATGAGGCCGGATTGGCCCATCCGTCCTAAAGCTCCGCCTACTGGTGGGGCCTAAGGCGCGTGGGCCAATCAGAATAGGCCCTGGAGCCTTAGGTCCCACCTGGGGGCGCGGCCTGAGACACATGGTCGGGTTTGGCCCATGTGCCTCAGGCCGCGCCCCCAGGTGGGACCTAAGGCTCCAGGGCCTATTCTGATTGGCCCACGCGCCTTAGGCCCCACCAGTAGGCGGAGCTTTAGGACGGATGGGCCAATCCGGCCTCATTCCTTCGTTGGCTGCCTGCCGGACAGGCGGGTTTGGCTCCCGTCTGTCCGGCCAACTTCCAAAGGTATGGGGAAGGGGGGTGGGGGGGTCGTGGGGGTCGGCCAGGGGGGTCGCGGGTCGGCTGGGGGGGAGGGGGGTTTGCGTCGAGGGCAGGAGGGCCTGGGATCCCTCCTGCCCGCAATGTAGTGCGGGGTGGGGTTAGGGGGTCGCCGTGGCCAGGAGGGTTTGGGCTCCCTTCTGGCCCAACTACACAAAGGTACGGGGAAGGCGGGTGGGGGTGTCGTGGGGGTCGGCCAGGGGGGTCGCGGGTCGGCTGGGGGACGGGCGGAGGTTCTTGGGGGGGGGCGGTCGTTGGAGGGAGGGGGTTTGCGTCGAGGGCAGGAGGGCCTGGGATCCCTCCTGCCCGTAATGTAGTGCGGGGTGGGGTTAGGGGGTCGCCGTGGCCAGGAGGGTTTGGGCTCCCTCCTGGCCCGATATTGTTGGGGAGTCGGCGGTCCTTCGGGGTGAGGGTGCGAGTGGTCCTGCCGGGGGGGGGGATGTATCGGACGTCGGGGAGTCGGCCGGGCAAGAGGGCTTGGGCTCCCTCTTGCTCCGATCGTGGATGCGGGTGC
Source organism: Geotrypetes seraphini (assembly GCF_902459505.1). Classification (NCBI taxonomy): domain Eukaryota; kingdom Metazoa; phylum Chordata; class Amphibia; order Gymnophiona; family Dermophiidae; genus Geotrypetes; species Geotrypetes seraphini. The sequence continues at coordinate 189,435,980 of NC_047090.1, read as the reverse complement.
GGGTGGGAGCGCGTGCGAGCGGTCGTTCGGGGTGGGGGTGCGAGCGGTCCTGCTGGGGGGGGTGAATCGGGCGTCGGGCGGGGTGGGAACTATGTTTAAAAACTTTTGTATACCGCGCTCAGGCATATAACGCGCGAGGGGTATGCGCGGTACGTAAAATCACGTATAACGCGCGCGTTATATCCGCGAAAATACGGTAATCTGATGCTTTATCTCAATGCTGCATATGTCACAAAGACCAGTCTTTGGTTTTTTATTTAAAAATCCAGATATTAATTTATACCACTGAGCGGCCTGGTGTCCCAGGAAGTCCGCCTGGAAATATAAGACCGGCAGACTATACTGGTTTTTAAGATTTTTCCAATCAGGGAACCCCTCCTGAATGGCCTGCTTCAACTGCATCCATCTATAATTTTGGGATTTAGCAAGACCAAATGTATGTTGCAGTCGTGAAAAATCAAGCAGTTTACCATCTGACATTATATCATCCACAATACGTATGCCTGCCTTCATCCAATGCTTCAAAATGACCTTAAACCCGCCAATTTGAATCTTGGAGTTCAGCCATAGGGACTGACAAGTGGATTTATGTACCGGAATGGGTGTTAAATTATTGACACACTTTAATGTCTTCCATGTGTCCATCAAAATTCTATTGTCCTTATACAACCTTGGAATCTTGATACTCAAAATGTGACATAACCTAAGTGGAGACAGGAGCTGCCATTCCAATCACAATCAATCAGGAAGAGTTTCCATGAGCTCAGGGAGGATCCAGTACATACCCTGGCGCATTATATAGGCTTAATAATACCTATAAAAGTTTGGGAAAATTACCCTACCTCCACAATTGGTTTTTGTAAAGATACTAAAGCAATTCTCGCAGCTTTCCCCAGCCAAAAAAACTTGATAAGAATACTATTTAACTTTTTGTAAAAAGACCCCTGAAAAAACACTGGTAACATCCCCATTTGGTGACAAACCACAGGCAAAATCATCATCTTAACTGTTTGAACTCTCCCCCACCGAGACAGATGTAAGGGGTTCCATTGCTCACACATTTCTGTGACCTTCAGCAATAAGGATTTTTCATTTATTTTCATCATTTCTTCCAATTTACTTTTTACCCAAATACCTAAATATTTTATACCCTCTTCCTTCCAAAGAAAAAGGAACGTATCAAATAATCCTTTTGGGCAATGTACATTTAATGGAAATACCGCTGATTTACTCCAATTTATTTTGTACCCTGAAAATTTCCCAAATCTGCCAATCAGATCTAGCAAATGTGGAATGGTAGATTCAAGATTCCTCAAATGAAGCAAAATATCATCTGCATACGCAGAGATTTTGTATTCCCGACCTGCATAAGGAATACCCTGTATCTCCCTTGCCTGTTGAATAGCCAAAACAAAGGTTCCAGAACAATATCAAACAGCAAAGGATATAACGGACACCCTTGCCTAACTCCCCTCACCAGATGAAAACTTTCTGAAAAAGTATTATTAATATATAATCTAGCAAAGGGGGAGCTATACAAGGTTTGAATCATTTGTACAAAACCGGAACCAATACCAAACCAATCCATTGCTTGATACATCAATGTCCATTCTACACGATCAAAGGCCTTCTCTGCATCCAAGGATACAGAGGAGGCCGGATCATCCATGGTTTTTGTTAAATTTAACACATGAAAAGCCAATCTGGTTTTATTTGAAGAATGTCTTTGAGCAACAAAACCCGTTTGGTGCATACCAATGATATAAGGGAGAGCCTTGGCCAAACGTAAAGCCAACAACTTAACCAAAAGTTTGCCATCTACATTAATCAAAGAAATGGGTCTGTAATTTGAAACCAACATAGGATCTTTATTTGGCTTCGGCAAAACTATAGTTAAAGATTTTGCTATTGTACCTGTAATGCAACCTCTAATCAATTGAGCCTGATATAGATTTAATAAATGGGGTAACAGTACAATTTGGAATGATTTATAATCCATAATTCAATAAAAAATAAGATCAAACATGAACAAATAATCCTCAGAAGATCATTTAAAATTGTTCAGCAAAAAAGAATCATGAGGGTTCAGTATGTATAAAAATGCATTTACAAATAACTGCGTTTGGAGTAATTTTCTAAAACTGCTCTTATCACAGCATTTTCATAACTGACTGACAAGTGAGTTCCACAGCAGAAGGTCATTTTACTGGTCTCAACATATTTTGGATTAATGTTTGTTTTTAATAAGGTAAGTTTTCAGAACGCAGAGACCTAGTTGGTAAATAATTGGTCATCTTGCTCTTAAATAGTTCAGGTATACTGAGATCTGAAAACAGGCAGCCAGTGTAATTGTTGAAGGTAGGGCGAAATCTTGCTGCTGCATTTTGCACAACTTGCAATGCCCTGCACCTTGTCTTAGTTATTCCAAGGTACAAGGCATTGCAATAATCAAGCGGGAGCCAAAAGATGATGACATTGGTTTTACGCAATGCAATAAGTGTATTTGTGCAAATCATGCTTGTACTATTTTTGCAACTTGTAAACTAGTTGAAAGGCCATAATCCAACCTTACACCTAAGACAGTCATTGACTCACTCATTGGGAGAACATCATCGATAACTTTTAATTCCTTAGGCCATTTGTAATCAGATGTCCCTACAAGCATTACATCTGTCTTATCCACATTCAGTCTCAGACGAGGAAAATTAATAGCCTGAGAAGATTCTGGGAACTTTCAAATACATCCAAAATTGGGGTTCAAAACTGACAATATCTGATGTGCCTTTTCCTCATCTTTCCTTTGATTTACAAATACAAGTCAGTCAGGACATCATTTGTTTTCTTTTCTCACAGAAAGTCTTAAGCAGATCTCCTGTCTTCTCCTACACTACCATGGCTGTCCTATGTAGTGAAATTTATTAAAGGTATTTTTGTCACACTTTTACTTCTCCAGTATATAATTATCTTCGGTGGGACAGAGAGGGCAAAATGAGAGGAGGGGTAGCACTACACACTAAAGAGGACATCAAAGTTACCAAAATTGCAAATGTCAAGTACACCGAGGAATCCCTCTGGGTAAATTTGGCTAGGGGGAAGGACAAATGCCTGTATCTTGGTGTAGTATACAGACCTCCAAGACAACAGGAGGACTTGGATATAGAATTAGTCAAAGACATTGAGAATATCACTTTGCGGGGAGACACAGTATTGTTAGGAGACTTCAATATTCCTGATGTGGATTGGAACAAACTTTCCGCTACGACCAACGGCAGCAGGAAGCTATTAACCTCTATAAAGGGAGCGAGATTCAGACAAATGGTATTAGAGCCCACTAGGGATCGGGCGATACTAGACCTAATACTCACCAATGGAAAAAGTGTCACAGAGGTCTCGGTAGGCGATACGTTGGCCTCCAGTGACCACAACACGATATGGTTCAACCTCAGGAAAGGTTTCACTAAGTCAAGCACATCAACCAAGGTCCTCAACTTTAAGGGCACAAACTTCGAAAGCATGGGAGATTTCGTCCATCGGGCACTGCAAAACCATGCCGAAACAGATAAGGTAGAAGTAATGTGGTCAACTTGAAATCAACCTTACACGAAATAACCAACTGCTACGTCAAATCAGTAAGTAAACGACGAAGAAACAATAGACCGCAGTGGTTCTCTGAGGAGGTCTCAGACCTCATAAAAAAGAAGAAAAGAGCATTCATTCTCTACAAACTATCAGGGAAGCGAGAATCCAAGGAAGACTATCTGGCCAAGTCAAAAGCGGTCAAAACAGCAGTTAGAGAGGCCAAACTCCGAATGGAGGAGAACCTTGCGAGGAACATCAAGAAGGGCGATGAATCCTTCTTCCGGTATATTAGTGACAGAAAAAGAAACACAGATGGGATAGTACGCCTTAGGAAACCCAATGGGAACTGTGTAGAATTGGACTCTGACAAAGCCAAACTTTTAAATGAATACTTCTGCTCGGTCTTCACTTGCGAGGCGCCAGGATCCGGCCCTCAGCTGCCAACGAGGGAAAACTCGGAAGACCGTTTTGAAATTTCGAGTTTACGCCCAGCAGGGTCTACGAGGATAAATCAAGACTCAAGGTGAACAAAGCTATGGGACCGGACAAACTACACCCCAGGGTGCTCAGGGAGTTGAGTTACGTCCTGGCGGAACCGTTATCCGCGCTCTTCAATCTTTCCCTAAGTGCAGGAAGAGTCCCATTGGATTGGAAAATGGCTAATGTCATTCCACTCCACAAAAAGGGATGCAGGACGGAGGCTGAGAATTATAGACCGGTGAGTCTCACATCGATGGTGAGTAAACTTATGGAAACACTAATCAAACGCCAAGTGGATAGGATCCTGAATGAGGAGAATCTACGAGATCCCCATCAACATGGTTTTACGAAGGGAAGGTCCTGCCAATCAAATCTGATCAGCTTCTTTGATTGGGTAACAAGAAAGCTGGATATAGAGGAGTCCCTGGACGTCGTGTACTTGGACTTTCAGCAAAGCATTTGATAGCGTCCCACCACAGGTTATTGAGCAAGATGGGTTCGATGGGACTGGGTGAAACATTAACCGCATGGGTTAGGGACTGACTTAGAGGTGGACTTCAGAGTGTAGTGGTAAACGGTACCCTCTCCGATACGACGGAGGTGATCAGCGGAGTGCCGCAGGGCTCGGTCTTGGGCCCGATCCTATTTAACATCTTCGTAAGAGACTTGGCTGAGGGGCTTTGAGGTAAAATTACATTATTCGCCGATGATGCCAAACTATGCAACATAGTAGGCAACCACACAACAGATGAAAGCACAGTGCCCTACAAAAGCTCAATGCCCGACAGTATGACGCAGGACCTCCTCCTGCTGGAGCATTGGTCAAAGACTTGGCAACTAAGTTTCAATGCCAAAAAATGCAAGGTCATGCACCTTGGCAAAAATCCATGCAGGACTTACACCCTAAATGGTGAGATCCTAGCAAGAACTGTAGCAGAATGTGACTTAGGGGTGATTATTACCAAAGACTTGAAGACTGCCAATCAAGTGGAGAAAGCTTCATCCAAGGCTAGACAAATCATGGGCTGTATCCGTAGAAGTTTCATCAGCCTGAGGTCATAATACTGTTGTACAGATCTATGATGAGACCCCATCTGGAATACTGTGTACAATTCTGGAGGCCGCATTATCAAAAAGATGTGTGGAGAGGTGAGTCGGTTCAGCGAATAGCCACCAGGATGGTCTCAGGACTCAAGGATCTCCCGTATGAGGAACGACTGGGTAAGTTGCAGCTGTACTCACTCAAGGAACGCAGAGAGAAGGGAGACATGATCGAGACTTTCAAATATGTCACGGGCCGTATCGAGGTGGAAGAGGATCTCTTTTTCCTTAAAGGACCCACGGCAACAAGAGGGCATCCTTTGAAAATCAGGAGTGGGATATTTCATGGCGACACCAGAAAATATTTCTTCACCGAAAGGGTGGTTGACCGCTGGAATAATCTTCCACAACAGGTAATTGAGGCCAGCAGCGTGCCAGATTTTAAGAAAAGATGGGATTGGCAGTGGGATCTCTTCATGGAGGTAGTTAGGTGGAGGGCCATTAGTGTGGGCAGACTAGATGGGCCGTGGGCCTTTTCTGCCATCATTTTCTATGTTTCTATGTTTCTAAAAAAGGCACTACATTGTGAACTGTCACTGCCCCATACAAATAGTTAATCAAACGAGCCTCAGACACACTGGCTGGAAAACAATTCCAAGTCAGATATTTTCAGCCAACAAGGCAGTGTCATTAATCATAGGCTCCTCTTACAAGTCAGGGGTAGGGGGGAGGAGTTCAGTAAAAAACTCAGACAAAAACCTGAAGCCCTCCCGACCTTAGAGTATTATACAAAGTATACAGTATATAGTCACAAAGCAGTGTGCCACCGAGTTAACAAAAGAACACACAAAAGAGAAGAAAGCCAATTACTTAGCTGGGAAAAAAATGCAGTAGTAGGTCATCAAGGCTAGCTCCAGGCATTAAATCAGGTCCACACCGGTAACTTTCCAGCTACTTCCACACAGCTGGCAAACTGAGTACTTGCTGTACATCAAAGGAAGATCTCACACAAAGTCCTGGTTGTATCCAGCCTCATATAATACAATAACTCACTCATAGAGGCAAACAATTCTTCCACTGTTGTTCTGCTAAGCCACGCCCACTTATAAACAATTCTCACTCTTCCCAGGTCGTACACCTGACCACTGCTAAGCACATTAAGCCTTCCACTACAAGAGCCTTGTTTCACGTGGAGAATGCTTCTTTAGGAGAAAAGGGCTTCACAAGCACACAACGTATTCCTTCTTTAACCAGGGCACAGGTTCAGGAGCAGCAGACTCCATTTTGGCCGTGCCTCTAGTGTCTATAGTACTTGGCTTTCTTGCTTTTTCTGTTTTCTTTTTGTTTTTTGTTTAACCTGGTGGCACACTGCTTTGTGACTGTATACTTTGTATAATACTCTACTGTTGTCAGAGGAGCCTATGATTGACTCTGCCTTGTTGGCTGATAGTATCTGACTTGAAACTGTTTTCCAGCCAGTGTGTCTGATGCTCGTTTGATTAACTATTTGTATGGGGCAGTGACAGTTCACAATGTAGAGACTTTTTTGTCCCATGTAATGCACATGAATGTCCATATAATTGTAATGTACCATGAATGTCTAATATAACCAACTGTTTTGTGTCTACTGTAATCTACTGTGCACATGCTTTTGTAACCAGTTCTGAGCTCACGGGGGGATGGAATAGAAATATAAATAAATAAATACATGTAGGAGATTGGCACTTGTAAAAGATTCAGTGCAAAGACAGTCACATGACCTCACAGATGATGCCAGAAGCTGAGCTGTCACTGGAGATCCTGGGCGGAGTAAGGAAGATATTCACAGTATATATCTGAGCTCTGAGCGCAGAGCTCTCTACCTACAATCCTTTGTCTATTAAAGCTCAAGACTCAATATACAACCAACCTAGCCATGAAGATCGCAGTAGCTTTTCTGCTGGTGGCTCTGAGTTGCTGCTACCAGGGTACGTAACCTTGAAATTACAGAACTTTGAGCAGAAGCCTCCATATTAACTGTGAATACCTAATCTAATCTAATCTAAACCTTAGGTTTGTATACCGCATCATCTCTACATTCGTAAAGCTCGACACGGTTAACAAGAGTTAGGGTAGAAAGGAATTCCAGTGGGGGCAAAAAGAGAAGAAAAGAATTAGAGGACTAAAATGACCAGAGAGGGAGGAGGAGTTACGTTTTTGAGAATAACCAGGTTTTCAGATGTTTACAGAAGAGTTGGAGAGAGCTCTGAATCCTGAGAGGGGAGGTAAGGTTGTTCCAGAGCTCAGTGATTCTGAAAGGGAGGGAGGAGCCGAGTTTTCCTACAAGGGAAATGCCTTTTAGCGAGGGAAAGGAAAGTTTCATTTTTTGGGTGGATCTGGTGGAATTAGGGTTGGAGGAGTTTCAAGCGAGAGGGATGAGGGGAGGGAGGATGCCGTGTAGGATCTTGAAAGTGAGGCAGGCACATTTGAAGTGGACTCTGGAGATTATCGGCAGCCAGTGGAGCTTGGACAGAAGCGGTGAGACATGATCGAATTTGCTTTTTGCGAAGATAAGCTTGGCAGCGGTATTCTGAATCCGCTGGAGTCTTTGAAGGTTTTTCTTTGTTAGGCTTAGGTAGATAGAGTTGCAGTAATCCAGTCTGGAAAGGATGGTGGATTATACAAGGATGGCAAAGTGTTTTTGATGGAAGCAGGATCTCACTTTCCATAGCATGTGGAGGCTGAAGAAACATTTTTTTACTAGGGAGTTGAGGTGATCATTGAGGGAAAGTGTAGAGTCAATGATGACTCCCAGAACTTTACTTGAATATTCCAGATGTAAAGTGGGGCCCGAGGACAGTGAGATGGAGGTGGGCAATTGGTCCAGTTTTAGGCCGAGCCAGAGAAGTTTTGTTTTAGATTCGTTCAGTTTCATCTGCACAGTGTGAGCCCAGGATTGAAGGTTCGATATGCATGAGGTTATGTTCGCTGAGAGGTTTGTGAGGGTTCGGTCGGTCTCAAGGAGGACAAAGATATCATCTGCGTAAGTGTAGAGTGTTTCGAGGGGGGTGAGGTGGAGGAGTTTAAGGGAGGACATATAAATGAGCCTTGCGGGACTCCACAGATCGGGTTCCAGGGGGAGGAGGAGGTGCCCTTCATGTTGACTATGTAGGAGCGGGAGCGTAAGAACTTCGAGAACCAGTCAAGGACTGTACAGTTGATGCCTATTTCGGTGAGTTGGTAAATTAGAATATTATGATGTACGACATCAAAAGCTGCAGAGAGGTCGAATTGGAGAAAGACGGCAAATTTGTTGCGAGAATGGAGATAACATACTAACATAGTAGATGACGGCAGATAAAGACCCGAATGGTCCATCCAGTCTGCCCAACCTGATTCAATTTAAATTTTTTATTTTTTTTAAAATTTTTTCTTCTTAGCTATTTCTGGGCAAGAATCCAAAGCTTTACCCGGTACTGTGCTTGGGTTCCAACTGCTGAAATCTCTGTTAAGACTTACTCCAGCCCATCTACACCCTCCCAGCCATTAAAGCCCTCCCCTGCCCATCCTCCACCAAACGGCCATACACAGACACAGACCGTGCAAGTCTGCCCAGTAACTGGCCTACTTCAATATTTAATATTATTTTCTGATTCTAAATCTTCTGTGTTCATCCCACGCTTCTTTGAACTCAGTCACAGTTTTACTCTCCACCACCTCTCTCGGGAGCGCATTCCAGGCATCCACTACCCTCTCCGTAAAGTAGAATTTCCTAACATTGCCCCTGAATCTACCACCCCTCAACCTCAAATTATGTCCTCTGGTTTTACCATTTTCCTTTCTCTGGAAAAGATTTTGTTCTACGTTAATACCCTTCAAGTATTTGAACGTCTGAATCATATCTCCCCTGTCTCTCCTTTCCTCTAGGGTATACATATTCAAGGCTTCCAGTCTCTCCTCATACGTCTTCTGGCATAAGCCTCCTATCATTTTTGTCGCCCTCCTCTGGACCGCCTTAAGTCTTCTTACGTCTTTCGCCAGATACGGTCTTCAAAACTGAACACAATACTCCAAGTGGGGCCTCACCAATGACCTGTAGAGGGGCATCAACACCTTCTTCCTTCTACTGACCACGCCTCTCTTTATACAGCCCAGCATCCTTCTAGCAGCAGCCACTGCCTTGTCACACTGTTTTTTCGCCTTTAGATCTTCGGACACTATCACCCCAAGGTCCCTCTCCCCGTCCGTGCATATCAGCTTCTCTCCTCCCAGCATATACGGTTCCTTCCTATTATTAATCCCAAAATGCATTACTCTGCATTTCTTTGCATTGAATTTTAGTTGCCAGGCATTAGACCATTCCTCTAACTTTTGCAGATCCTTTTTCATATTTTCCACTCCCTCTTCGGTGTCTACTCTGTTACAAATCTTGGTATCATCTGCAAAAAGGCACACTTTTCCTTCTAACCCTTCAGCAATGTCACTCACATACATATTGAACAGGATTGGCCCCAGTACCGAACCCTGAGGGACTCCACTAGTCACCTTTCCTTCTTTCGAGCTACTTCCATTAACCACCACCCTCTGGCATCTGTCCGACAGCCAGTTTCTGACCCAGTTCACCACTTTGAGTCCTAACTTCAGCCCTTCAAGTTTGATGATGAACTGTATCAAAGGCTTTGCTGAAATCCAAGTAAATTACATCTAGCATATGTCCTCGATCCAGCTCTCTGGTCACCCAATCAAAAAATTCAATCAGGTTCATTTGGCACGATTTACCTTTTGTAAAGCCATGTTGCCTCGGATCCTGTAACCCATTAGATTCAAGGAAGTACGCTATCCTTTCTTTCAGCAACACTTCCATTATTTTTCCAATAACTGAGGTGAGGCTCACCGGCCTGTAGTTTCCTGCTTCATCCCTATGACCACTTTTATGAATAGGGACCACATCTGCTCTCCTCCAATCCCCAGGAATCACTCCCGTATCCAGAGATTTGTTGAACAAGTCTTTAATAGGACTCGCCAGAACCTCTTTGAGCTCCCTTAGTATCCTGGGATGGATCCCGTCCGATCCCATCGCTTTGTCCACCTTCAGTTTTTCAAGTTGCTCATAAACACCCTCCTCCGTGAATGGCGCAGAATCTACTCCATTTTCTCGTGTAACTTTGCCAGACAATCTCGGTCCTTCTCCAGGATTTTCTTCTGTGAACACAGAACAGAAGTATTTGTTTAGCACATTTGCTTTCTCCTCATCACTCTCCACATATTTGTTCCCAGCATCTTTTAGCCTAGCAATTCCATTTTTTATCTTCCTCCTTTCACTAATATATCTGAAAAAAATTTTATCTCCCTTTTTTACATTTTTAGCCATTTGTTCTTCCGCCTGTCCCTTCGCCAAACGTATCTCTCTCTTGGCTTCTTTCAGTTTCACCCTGTAGTCCTTTCTGCTCTCCTCTTCTTGGGTTTTTTTATATTTCATGAACGCCAACTCTTTCGCCTTTATTTTCTCAGCCACTAGGTTGGAGAACCATATCGGCTTCCTTTTTCTCTTGTTTTTATTGATTTTCTTCACATAAATGTCCGTAGGCATTTTTATCTCTCCTTTCAGCTTAGACCACTGTCTTTCCACTTCTCTTATGTCCTCCCATCCTAACAGCTCTTTCTTCAGGTACTTTCCCATTGCATTAAAGTCCGTACGTTTGAAATCTAGGACTTTAAGTATCGTGCAGCCACTCTCCACTTTAGCCGTTATATCAAACCAAACCATTTGATGATCGCTACTACCCAGATGAGCACCCACTCGAACATTAGAGATACTCTCTCCATTTGTGAGGACCAGATCCAATATCGCTTTTTCCCTTGTGGGTTCCGTCACCATTTGTCTGAGCAGAGCCTCTTGAAAGGCATCCACAATCTCCCTACTTCTTTCCGATTCCGCAGACGGAACATTCCAGTCCGCATCCGGCAGGTTGAAATCTCCCAACAGCAGAACCTCCTCTTTCCTTCCAAACTTTTGGATATCCACAATCAGATCCTTATCAATTTGCTGCGATTAAGTCAGAGGTCTATAGACTACACTCACGTAGAGAGAAGTTCCATCTTCTCTTTTCAGAGCAATCCATATCGCTTCTTCCTCTCCCCAGTTCCCTTGCATTTCGGTCGCTTGGATATTGATCTTTACATAGAGAGCTACTCCTCCACCTTTATGACCATCTCTGTCCTTCCTAAAAAGATTATATCCCGGTATGTTTGCATCCCATCCATTTGATTCACTGAACCATGTCTCTGTGATAGCAACAATATCTAGACCTGCCTCTAACATCAGGGCTTGCAGATCATGAACTTTGTTGCTTAGACTGCGAGCATTTGTGGTCATCGCTTTCCAGCTATTTTTCAGTGATAATCTCCTTTTTCGTATGGATTTTTTGTGTCGTTTCACTTTCCGTTGCAATACTAAGAAATGAGTTGCTGATATTGCCTATGTTGCAGCCTTTACTACTATCACATCTTTTCTTTTGCCGGGGGTGGTTTCTATAATTGTCCTTCGTACATACACCACCCCCACCTTCTAGTTTAAATGCCTAGAAAAATATTATCTAAATTTCTCTGCAAGGTTTCTTTTTCCTGCTGTAGTAATATGTAGCCCATCAGTGCAATATAGCTTCTTGTCCTTCCATGTATTTCCCCATCCTCCTATGTACCTGAAGCCTTCTTGATGACACCAGGCTTTGAGCTATCTATTAAAGTCCTCTGTGTTTTTCACTCTTTGCTCTCCCTTTCCATATGCAGGCAGTATTTCAGAAAAAGCTAAAGTCTTTACAAAAGGTTTCACGCCCTCACCAAGCTCCCGAAAAGCTTTCTGTGCTGCAAGTGTGGAATTGTTGGCCAGGTCATTTGTTCCCAGATGGATAACAACATCAGTGTTAAAATCCTTAGTTTCTTCCTTAATTATAGTCAGTATTTGCTTGGAACTCCTGGTAGCTGAGGATCCTGGAAGACATTTCAATATTTTGGTCTCCTCGCCCTGTGTTCCAAGGTTAATGCCTCTGATGATGGAATCCCCCAACAGTAATAGTTTTCTGTTTTTGGCTTTTTTATTTGTGCTTAGGGTGCGCTTGTTCTCTTGAGTTACCTTCATTGGTTCCAGTCCCACCTCCCTTCTGTTTTCTTGAGTATCGCAGTGCACTAGTGGAGCGAAGGAATTCTGTAGAGGTAATATTAGTGAAGGTGGATGTTTCTGTGTTACATGTCGCAGTTTTCCTGAGCCTAATGTGACCCATTTATTCCTGGGCTGTTTTATTCTTTGAGGTAGAGGTGGTAAGTTGGTATGATTTTGTGGAGTAATGGAAGCTGCTTTAATTGTATTCAATTCCTGTTTAAGTTTGCAGAGCTCCTCCTTAATACTGGCAAGTTGAAGACAGATGGGGCAAGCCTTAAGCCTCCAAATAGTGTGTCTTGGAATTAAAGCACCACAGTGATTGCATAGAATAAAGGTCATCTTGATTGGTTGTGAAGTGACTTGGTTTGAGTAGTCCTGATTATATGGGTCTCTATATATGAATAGTGGTCCCTGGGGTTGGTGGGACTATAAGTCTTACCCTTATTCCTATGAAGGGAAAGGGAAAGAGGAAATAAGATTTAACAGAGGAAAGAGAAGGGTTTATTTTTTTGTGCTTTTTTTTTTTTAGTAAGAAATAGGGATGAGAAGAGAAATTAAGCAGATATAATGCTGAAAACTAGTGAAAAGAGCAGAATATGAAATGCTGAGTAACTTAGCTTTTAGAAGTTCACAGGGCAGCCTTGTTCGCAGCAATGTCCCAAAGATAATGCAATTAACCTTAGAAGTAAAACAGAGCCCCTCCCTTCTCCACCTAATTAGCAGAAAACAATGGCTGAATACTAGTAATAATAATAATATTATATATTCTTATAATCACAGCTATGTTCAAATAGAATTATTCTTCATTAACTATACTTTTATTTAAATTATTATTGATTATTTTATAAATTGTTTGTGAAGTGCTCAGACCAAGAAACCCATACAATAGTGATGTCACTACAATGAGGTTTTCAAGGGGACCATCATAGCCTTCACAAGTCCCCGGCCCTCCCTATACTTTTCTGTTTGATGTATCTAATAATTATTGTTGCTATTTCTCGGAGAACTGCTTCAGGTGTTACTTCTCATTGGTGACATTGAACTAAACAACTAAATATGTGATTGAACCAAAAAAATAAAAAATATATAAAAGTGCTTATCTAAAATGTTGCTTTGCTCATTGTTTCATTGTCTGTTTGGAGTCCCGTCCCTCCGACCCGGATTTCGCTACTTCTTCAGGGAGGAACACTAAGAAAGATCAGACAAACTCTGTGTTAGCGTGTTAAAAAGAAATAAACAACTAAATAAAATGGTATGGAAAAACTCTAAAGAAAATTGTAAATAATAACCCTACCATGTGATTCTAGATCTAAACGTAGTTATAGCTTAAGTAATAACTTTAAAGACCCAATCTACCAGTTCTTATAAATTTTATATATTCAATTTGTACCTGGTGACGGCTCACTTGAGGCTTGAACAGACCAAGCGGACGTAACGTCTGAACCTATCTATTATTCAAGCACTATTTATATTGACTAAACGGAAGTGAAGAAATCACATACTGCCGGAAGTAGAGACAGCATTGAGAGTACTATCTGTTGGCCTAAATTGCGAGCCAATCAATGTCTAAATTCAAACCATCAGGTTCTAGAGTGTGCCAATTATATATTATACGTTGTTCTTTTTGTATTAAAGATTTAGATATATCTCCATCAGTTTTTCTTGTTTGGATCAATACTGTGTATTTTAAATCTTGAAGTGTGTGTGATTTTTCGGTCCAATGTGAAACCAGGGGAGCAGAGATCCGATTTGTTCTGATATTACTTAAATGTTCAGTAATACGTGTTTTGATTTTGCGGATCGTTTGGCCTATGTATATCTTATTACATGGGCATTGTATATAATATACTACTCCCCTGGATTCGCAATTGGTACCGCTGTTAAGAATGAATTTTTTCTTAGAGGTTGGAATATTCACGTGTTTGGCATCCAAAATATGTTTACATGTTCGGCATTTTCCACAAGGCTTATGTGGAGATTTTGTTTCCGTAGTCCGGTTGAATTGACTATGTTTAAGCATTTCGCCCAAATTAGACGCACGTGAATATGCAAATTTTGGTTTGTCATTGAGTGACGGATGGTACTGTAGTATTGCCCAGTGCTTAAGTATTATGTGTTTTATTGCTGTACTGTTGTGTGTGTGAGGCATTACACAGACCATTTCTTGTTGTTTTTGTTTGGTTTGTTCTTTGAGCATTAGCCAGGGACGATGGCAATTTTTGGCTCTTTTCCATGCTTTTTTGACGATTTTCCCAGGATACCCTCTTTGCATGAATTTATTATACATTTGATTAGCTTCTATATCGAAATCGGATTCCTCCGAGCAGATCCTTCGAACGCGAAGGAACTGCCCAGTAGGAATGCTATTTCTCAAAGTTTTAGGATGAAAACTCTGATATTGTAAGAGAGTGTTACGATCTGATTTTTTCTTGTAAAGAGTAGTGGAGAAACCTTGTTGATGTTTGTTAATCTGTATATCCAGAAATGAAATTTGATACTTATTATATGTATAGGTTAATGCTATGTTGGGATCCTTTTGATTTAATTCCTCCATAAAAATTCTTAAAGTAGTTTCACCCCCTCTCCACACAAAGAATATATCATCTATAAAACGTTTCCAACAGGAAACTAGGTGGTAATGTGATGAAGTGTAAACATGTGATTCCTCATACTGAGTCATATATAGACACGCTAATGTGGGGGCTACCGTGGCCCCCATTGCAACTCCCTTGATTTGAAGATAGAATTCATTTTCGAATTTGAAATAATTATTGTGAATAACCAACTTGGCAAATTCTTTCAACAAATTCTTTTTAGGGAGAGAATAATTCATCTTAGCCAGTTGAGTTTGTACCAACTGGACTGCTTCTATCTGAGGGACGTTAGTGTATAACGCAACCACGTCTGCTGTAACTAATAATGTTTCTTCAGAATGAAGCTGTTCAGAAAATTGATCTATAAACCGTAAAAAATGTGTTGAGTCTTTAATATATGACTCAGCATGAGGAACCAAATGTTTTAATTGGCTATCCAGGTATTGAGACACTGGCTCAAGAACTGAGCCCGTGCCTACAACAATTGGACGGCCGGGTGGTGAACTATCCGACTTGTGTATTTTGGGTATGAAATGGATTCTGGGTATCCTGGGAAAATCGTTGGAAAGAAATTTGATTTCCTTAGAAGACAAAATTTGTTCGGTATTGGCCTTGTTTAGTAACTCATCAATGCTGTGTTTAATTTCGGCAGTAGGATCCTGTTGAAGTACTTGATAGTAAGACTCTTCTGATAATTGCCGTATAGCTTCATTTTTGTAATCCGTGTAATTCTGGATTACTATTCCCCCTCCTTTGTCAGCTCTGGAGATGTATATGGAGGTATCTTTCTTCAAATTTTGTATTATTTGTCGTTGTGATCGAGTCAAATTAGAATAATTGTACTCATTGGTGTTAGCTTCTAGGTTAAGTATATCTTTAAGGACTAACTTCTCAAATGAGGCTATTAACGGATCTGGTAGTCCTGGTGGCATCCAGTTAGATTTATATCTAAGTCCTTCCGGTAAAGAAGCTTCATTAGGGTGTTTGTTTTCAAAAAACTGTTTCAATTTGATTGTGCGGAAAAATCTCTGCAACTGAGCTCTAGTGTCAAAGCTATCATAATTGATGCTAGGGACAAAGGAGAGGCCCTTCATCAGTAATTCTTGCTCTTCTGTGTCGAGTTCTCGTGAAGATAAATTGAAGATACCGGTTGAAGTCTGTGTTGTTATTTTCTGTCTTTTTTGCTGCGTGTTTCGATTTGATTTGTTGAACGTGTGGGTGCCTCGTTTGGTTGTAGTCTTAAAAAAGACTCAGGAAGAGTTGTGATATCTTTATTGGTTGTTGTTGTCATCACCGGCACATCTGATTCGTTGTCATCTGTCAGAGATGAGTTGCTGGTGGATAAATTGAAGGCAATTTTTTTATTATTATTAATTTTGTTGTTATATATTGTTCGTTGTCTTCTGGTTTTGATGTTACGGTTCATCCATGGGTATACATAACCCTTGGTGAAATCGTGTTCATCTCGCCTGAATTTCTTTATTTTTAATTGCCTCTGTTCTTTTTGATATTTATCCATTTGACTCAGATGATCTTGATAATCATTGATGAATTGTTCATCTGTAAGTTGTTGTTTAATTTGTTCCAATTTATCTCCCAGATCTTTTTGTTGAATATCAATCAAGGGAGCTAATGCATCTATGGTTAATAGCATAAGATCAATCGAGCATCGGGTCAGTGTTTCATTCCAATTTTTTATGTATTCTGCATTGTCATGAAATCTTGGTTCTTTATATAAACGAAGCCCTCTAGGTACTCTCATGGAGTGACAATATTCGACTAATGCAGCTGAATGTAATTGTGATCTTATCAATGCTTTGTGAATGAATTTAATGTCATCCCATGTGATGCTCTGATCAAGTAATCCTTCTTGGAATAAACGGGCACCCCCCATTAATGATGAGATACGTTCTTCTGTTAGTCCTGACTTAGATGTCCTGCCAAGAGTAGCCAATACTAGTAAGACAGAAATATAGGCTCTATACCACCTAAAACACAGTATTTTAAACAAAAATGCAGGTTCTATCAGTGCTACCCTAAAACACAGGATTTATAACAGGATTTTCCCTACTTTAGTCACCCTGAGCCACAGGCACCAGGATTTAATTAGAGTTAACAAAGTCTTACCCTTTTTCCTATGAAGAGGAAGAGGAAATAAGATTTAACAGAGGAAAGAGAAGGGTTTATTTTTTGTGCTTTTTTTTTTTTTTTTAGTAAGAAACAGGGATGAGAAGAGAAATTAAGCAGATATAATGCTGAAAACCAGTGAAAAGAGCAGAATAAAAGTGGAGAGGAAGCTATTAAATTCGGATGCATCATTGCTGGAGACATCGTCGAGGTGGAGATTGATGTCTCCGATGATCACTAAACTTTGAAATCTGAGGAAGGCGTTTGTTATGGTTTCAAAGACGAGTTCGGATGAATTGTTCCAAGGGGCAGGTGGGCGGTATAGAAGCAGGATACCCAGAGGTGAGGGTGGAATTTGTCGTTGACTGAGGCTAACATGTATTCTAATGAAGAGTGGCTGCCCTTTTCAAGGAGATGGACATCAAAGAATGATTTGAAAAGGAGGGCCAGGCCGCCTCCTTTTCGGTTGGTTCTGGAAGAGAAGAGGCCTTGGTAGCCATGGGAACAAAGTTCGTTTTGAGTGAATTGGTCATCTTTTGTGATCCAAGATTCTGTGATGAATAGGAATCCGGGGTCTGAATCCTCGAGTAGGTCTTTTAAGATTTGAATCTTATTGCAAGCAGATCTGGCATTGCAATAGAATGCCGGGACTGGGGTGAGAGAGTGTAAGGCAAGGTTGGGGGGGGGGGCAGAAGCGGGAATAGGTTTATGGCCAACATCTCTCTACCATATTAGTAGGGTACATGGGGAGACAGAGGTGCTGTTTATATAGTAAATGTGATTGTTTAATTGTAGGAACATGATACCCATTGACAATTTTCCATTCGTTACAGTTATCAGGGCAGGGGGTGGTTTGCAAAGAAATTGTCACAGAGAATGAGTGCAGGGTTATATTAGGCATATCAGTCCCATTGGCATCTTTAACTTAATTAATGTATTTGCCTTAAACTACCAAATAAATCTAGCAGCAACATTAAATTTAAGCTCTTTGACAGGCACTAAGGCCCTGATTCTCTAAAGTGCATCCCAATTTTAGGCATCCTACAGCTGTCTAATCAGCCAATCGGGATGCACGTTTTTTAAAAAAAAATGCTCCCCAGGCAAGCCTGAAGGCACCTCCGGGAGCCTAGGGAGACCCGCAAGATGCCTAAGCTCATCTAAGGGCCTTAGGCGGGCCTTAGGCTGAACCTAGGCAGCCCTACGCGTCTCCCTAGTAGAGGAGAAGCTTAAAATGTAGGCCAGCAAAATGCTGGCCTACATTGTAAGTAGACGCGGCCGCTATACTTATCACGGCAAGGGATCTCTCTGCCGCTATAAGTATAGCGGGCCGCGGCCCCCTGACCAGGAGGGGGCCCAAAATATATTCCACAAACCTCACTACCTGGATGTCTGGCCAAACCAGCACCCAACCTTCATGGTTTTCACTGCACTCAAAACAATGCCTTATCAATGTGGCTTAATTGTCCTTAAGCATAGTTCACACAGCAAACCAGCCAGCAAATCAAAAATTCAAAAAAATAAAACCAACTTTGTAAGGCAAACACACAGACAGATCAGCTCACTTCCATGGCTTCTGGACAAGCAAGCTCTGGAATAGAACTCCATTCCATGTCTTCGAATACCTGGGTCTCCTGTGTTTGCTCCTCTGCCTCTGGGTCAATCATTTCCACATCCGTGGATTCCTGGGCTGGTGGAGGTTCCTTCCACTTGGGAACTTCCCTGGACTTCCTCTCTCTCCGGGACAGCCAGCTTTCTAACTGCTCCAAAGCTGCTGTGCCCTCCCAGCCCTACTCGGGGGCAGGACTTTCTTCTGCTGAGTCTGCCTTCTGCCCTGTTTGGCCTGCCCTTTACAAAATGGTGGATTTAAAGGGGCAATTCCTGTTTTCACAGGGCTATGGTCTAAGCTCTGATCAAACACAGCCTGCGCTTCCTGATCCAATTCCTGTCTTGCAGGCACATAGTGATCAGCCCTGACTAATTTCACAGGGTAATTTTTAAGGTTCTTCACTGGTACAAGACCGTCACTGGGATCGGGCTTGTGACATATTCTCCCCCTTAAATCATGACCACCTGGGCATGGTCTACAATCCTCCGGATTCTTCTGTAAACGGGACAACCTATCCACGTTAGTGCTTAGATATCCTGGCCTGTGCACTACATTAAATCTAAATGTTTGGAGGGCAAGATATCATCGGGTAAGCCTAGCATTGTTATTTCTCATGGTGTTTAACCATTTGAGGGCTACATGATCAGTTACCAATGTGAATTCTGGTCCCTCCAAATAGTGAACCAAGGTCTGCATCGCCCACTTAGTGGCTAGGCACTCTAGTTCCACCGTGGCGTACCTTCTCTCATTGTCATGGAGTTTGCGACTGAGATACAGTACTGAGTATTCTACTCCTTGCACTTCCTGACTAAGGATAGCCCCTAATCCACTTGTGGAAGCGTCTGTCTATAGGATCATAGGTTTAGAGAAATCTACAGCCCTTAAAACTGGTTCTGAACAAAGACAGTCTTTCAGATCCTTTATGGCCTCCTGACCTAGCTTTTCCAGTGTAAGGTGTCCGGTTTATCTTTCTTCAACATATTAGTGAGCGGAGCCGCTCTAGTAGCAAACTGGGGAATAAACCTTCTATAATATCCTATAAGCCCTAAGAACCCTCTTAGTTGCTTCTTCGTGACTGGTAAGGGGTAGGACTTAATGCACTGGACTTTGTCCACCAGTGGTTTTACCTGGCCTCGGCCTACAACATAGCCCAAGTATCTCACCTCCCTCTGTCCCAGGAAACATTTCTTGGAATTTACAGTTAAGCCAGCCTCCCTCAATGACCTCAGGACTGCTGCAACATGTTCCAAGTGCTGAGTCCAACTGCTCGAGTGGATGACAATATCATCGAGATATGACTCTGTGTATGAATGGTGGTCCTGTAGTACCTCGTTGACTAGCCTTTAACTGATTGCAGCAGTGCCATGAAGTCCAAAAGGCATGCGCCTAAATTGGAACAGGCCAGCAGGGATACTAAAGGCTGTTTTGGGTCTAGCGGCTGGCATTAAGGGTATCTGCCAGTACCCTTTCATTAAATCCAAAGTGGATAAGTACTGGGCCTGCCCTAGACAGTCTAATAGTTCATCTACCCATGGCATAGGGAAAGCGTCGAATTGAGAGACCTCATTAAGTTGGCGAAAGTCTGTATAGAATCTAGGGGACCCATCTGCCTTGGGTCCCCTACTATAGGACTGCACCTTGGGCTAAGTGAGGGCTCAATTACTCCCAGGGCTAACATTTCATCCACTAGGTCTTGTACCAGCTTCTTTTTTCCTTCTGATAACCTATACGGTTTGACGCGCACTATCCTACCCGGTGTGGTAATGATATCATGGGCCACCACCTCAGTGCACCCTGGGGTCACAGAGAACACATCCTCAAAGTTCTTAACCAATGTCCCCACTTGTTGCACCTGAGCGTCAGAGAGTTCCGTACCTATATTGACCCCCTCTTCCTGAGAGAGGTCTGCTACTTGTGGCCCAAAGTCCTCCTCTTGGCTCTGCTGGGCTATCAGGGCTAATGTTTCCCTATCCTTCCATGGCTTAAGCAGATTGATGTGGTATGTTTGTTCCCGACCCTTCTCATCCTTAACCTGATAGTCCACATCATTTAACTTTTTAACTATTACGGCCAGGCCCCTCCATTGCGCCAGGAATTTATGGGGGTCAGTAGGTACCAAGATTAGTACCCTATCCCCAACCTGTAGGTGTCTCTCACGAGACCGCCGGTCATAATAGGCTTTTTGTCTCCTCTGATTCCACTCCAGATTGACTTTTCCCACTTGGGCAACTTGGGCCAATCTCTGTTTTAACTGAACAAGGTAGGAAACCATGTTAACTTCTTGATCCTTCGGAGGGCTCCAACCTTCCCTTAATACATCTAAAATTCCCCTAGGGTTTCTTCCAAACAGCATCTCGAAGGGGCTTACTCCTAAGGAATCTTGGACTTTCTCCCGGGCAGCAAGGAGGACAAAAGGTATAAGTAGATCCCAATCCCTCATGTTCCCATCCAGCCCCTTCTTAAGCATTTGTTTAAGGGTCTGGATGAAACGTTCTACTAATCCGTTCGCCTGAGGGTGATATGCCGAGGTTCGGATTTGACGAACCCCAAAGCCTCGCCAGTAGTCCTGCATTTCCTTAGACATGAAATTGCTTCCTTGGTCTGTCAGCACCTCACGTGGAAATCCTACCATGCAGAACAAACCAGTGAGCTCTTTCATAATAGCCTGAGCAGAAATGCCCATGGGAATCTTGTGGTCACATCCCCTATCACTAGGATAAAACTATGTCCTCGAGGGGTCTTCTCCAAGGGTCCCACTATGTCTATCGCCAATCAACTAAGAGGATCCTCCACCTGAGGTATGGAAATCATGAGCGCCCAAAGAGGTTTCGTCAGGGTCAACTTCTGACAAGTAGGGCAGGCACTACAAAAGTTAAGCACATCCTGCCTGATCCCTGGCCAAAAAAATCTCCGAAGGACCTGCTTCAAAGTAGCCTCAGCTCCCTTATGCCCAGACATGGGGTGATCATGAGCAGTTTGAAGAATAACTTTCCTAAAACCTCTCTGGACCACTAACTGTTCCTCCTTAACCCCGGTGCTCCCATTTATTTCCTTGTGGTACAATAACCCCCTCCTTAATCTAAAGGGGCCTTCCCCCCGTTGAGGTTCAGAAGCCAGCTACCAAGCCTCTTTTAATGAAACATCTGCCTTTTGCTCGACCTGCGGTAAATTGGGAATCTCCTGTTTACCAGCGACCTGCAGAAGAACCTGACTACGCTGATGTTTCAGTCTTTTGTTGCTAGCCTTATTTCCCTTCACTGGCCTCTGAAGATACCTGTGAAATACTCCTTCTTTAAAAGGGAACACCTTCTCCAGCTCATACTGGAGCACTGGTCTAGGTCCTGGCAACTCAGCTTCAATACCAAAAAATGCAAAGTCATGCACCTGGGCAACCAAAATCCATGCAAGACTTACACCCTTAATGGCGAGATCCTAACAAGAACTGAAGCAGAACGAGACTTAGGGGTGATCGTCAGTGAGAACATGAAGACTGCCAATCAAGTGGAGCAAGCTTCATCCAAGGCAAGGCAAATCATAGGTTGCATACACAGGAGTTTCGTCAGCCGTAAGCCTGAAGTCATTATGCCATTGTATAGATCCATGATGAGGCCCCACCTGGAATACTGTGTGCAATTCTGGAGGCCGCATTACCGTAAGGATGTGCTGAGACTGGAGTCGGTCCAGAGAATGGCCACCCGGATGGTCTCGGGACTCAAGGATCTCCCGTACGAGGAACAGCTGGATAAGTTGCAGCTGTACTCATTCGAGGAACACAGAGAGAGGGGTGACATGATAGAAACATTCAAGTATCTCAAGGGCCGCATCGAGATGGAAGAAGATATCTTCTTTTTCAAGGGTCCCGCCGCAACAAGGGGGCATCCGTGGAAAATCAGGGGCAGGAAACTGCACGGGGACACCAGGAAATTTTTTTTCACTGAAATGGTGGTTGATCACTGGAATAGTCTTCCACTTCAGGTTATTGAGGCCAGCAGCGTGCCTGATTTTAAGGCCAAATGGGATAGACACGTGGGATCTATTCACAGAGAAAGGTAGGGGAGGGTCATTGGGGTGGGCAGACTAGATGGGCCGTGGCCCTTATCTGTCGTCTATTTCTATGTTTCCATGTTTCTATCCTCTTCTTTGTCTCCAGGAGTGTTTTCTAGGAGCGAGTGTTCACCAATCCCTGCTTATTCCCTAGATATTCCCCCAGGCCATCCCAGTCATGCCCTAATATCACATCAAATGGGGTTTCCGGGACCACCGATAGCTTTACCCGATCCACTCTACTTTTGTGCAACATAGTGGTGTCTTTAAGTGGATACCTAACACTATCCCCATGGATACATCGGATCGTAATAGAACCTTCATTCCTTATCTCCTTCATCCTGGGGCGGATCTTCTCCCACCAGTGGGCTGCCACAATGGATTGATCAGCTCCTGTGTCAACCATAGCCGATGTAAGGTGTCTCCCTATGCAAACTTGAGTCAAATATACCGGCTCTATCCGGTATCTGTGAATCCCTTATGGCAACTAAGTCCCTCTTTACCCTGCAGTTCCACTGTACGTGCCCCAGTTTCCCACAGCGGAAACATTTGGGTCCTTCTCTAAGTACAGGACCCTCGGGCTCATTAGCTTTCATTTCCCTAAAGGGTGTCTTTCAGGGAATAGTGTGCCTGTTGCCTGATGCAAATTCCTTTCCTGTTTCACCTCGGGAAGACACCCCTGCAGAACCCCTGGCATCTAAAAAGGCTTTTGCTACCTCCAAGACCTGTATTAGGCTTTTACACTCCTGTTTTTGCACCAAGTTTCTTAGCTCCTTGGGCATTGATTCAAGGCACTGTTCTTTAATAATCTCTGTAAAGAGTGCCCTAGGGTCAGCTAGGCAAGGTTGTAACCAGCGCTCGACCATTTTAGTCAGTCGTTGGACAAGGGCCTTATGTCTTTCCTGTTCCCCCATTATAGCAGATCTAAATTGTTGCCTATGGTGCATATACATTGAATAACGCCATGGTAGTATTTCCCAGATTCATGTCTACATGTATCCATCTTCCTAAGGGATCCGTAGCTATTAATTTGAACATAGCATTACATCTCTTATTCACCAAAACAGCAACACCTTTTACAGCTGGGGCATAAAAGCAATGTTTCACCCAGTTTGCTTTAAACTTTTAAGATTCTAAGACTGATAAGTGAGTCTCCTGGATGAAACAAATATCAATATTCTGCTGTTTTAAGAATAAAAGTGTTTTCTTTCTTTTAATCGGATAGTTGAGACCATTTACATTAAGCGAAAGTATTTTAAGTTCCATCAATACAATTATTTCCAGCACATTTGAACTCTAACAAATATATTAATTTATTATAATTTCCATACACATAGTTTATTCCCCTTAATTTACTATATAAAACAATCTTCTGCTCTCTTAATTCTTTAAATATTAAATTCCTATGATACCAAAAACCCTTCCCTGTTCCCTCCCCTATCCCTCCCTTCTTATTAAAATGATAACTTGAAGACATTTGATCAGACCGGTTGCCCCTTCCTTCCCATAAGCATCCTATTTAACTTTTCCTCCATTATTATTAAAATTTAATTTAATCAAACTATATACTTAAACTCCTTACTTTCTTATTAATTAATTATCAAACCTTATATAAAGATCTTCATAACTTTAATTCAATTAAGAAATATCCATTTTAAATATTTTAAACACCGAAATTAAAATAAATATTCCTTTATAATTCCTCTTAATAATAGTAAAATTGATTATAAAATCATTGGTACATTTAATATTGTGACAACCAAATATATGATAAATTAAGTATCTTATTTAAGAGAAAAACACCAAAACTTTATCACATTGGTTCCAAGGATTCCTCAAATCAAGAACCTACAGGATAAAGTCCAATGATATCAAATCAGAACCATGGTCCAATCCCTGCGGAGTTCCACAAGGATCACCTCTATCACCTACGCTCTTCAACCTCTTTATGTCCTCCCTCGGAGCCACTTTAGACAACCTAAATGTTACATCCTTCAGCTACGCAGACGACATCACCATACTCCTCTCCTTCGACCCATCAGAGACCACCACCACAGCAAAGCTGGAAACAACCCTAGATGCAGTGGAAAAATGGATGGCGGACCACAAACTGAAACTAAACTCAAATAAAACAAAATTCCTTCTGCTCGTAAACTCCTACCATTACAGAACTGAAAATAAAAAATACCAAATACCCAATACAGCCCGAACTCAAACTCCTAG
The DNA here is from genome assembly GCF_902459505.1 of Geotrypetes seraphini. Taxonomy (NCBI): domain Eukaryota; kingdom Metazoa; phylum Chordata; class Amphibia; order Gymnophiona; family Dermophiidae; genus Geotrypetes; species Geotrypetes seraphini. Next base: position 189,411,148 of record NC_047090.1, on the reverse strand, counting down.
GAGTAACGATAGACAGATGCTGCACAATGCACTCCCAAATCAACAAGACATCCCAGAAAGCTTTTCTAACTATGAGAAATCTATGTAAAATCAGAAAAGTCTTCGACCCAGCACAATTCAGACTAATTGTCCAATCCCTAGTCTTAGGTTTACTGGACTATTGCAACTCCCTCTATCTACCTTGTCCTACCAATATGATAAAAACAACTTCAGACCATACAAAACACCGCCCTCAGACTGATCTACTCCCTGAGAAAATATGATCATATTACAACTGCCTTCTTAGACTCTCACTGGTTACCCATGCAAACACGAATTCAATTCAAATTCTACTGCCTATTATTCAAAGCACTAAACAGCTCTTCCCCCTCCTAACTAAACAACCGTTTAAACCAGATCCTCACTTCAAGACAAAGAAGAACCCCGAACCCTTTTGCATTCCCCCCACTCAAGGGCATTCAGCGCAAGAAGATGTATGACAACCTTCTGGAAATGCAAGCAGAAAAACTCAACCATTCCATCTCCAACCTGCTGACGGCAACGGGCGTCCTCAAAACATTCCGAAAAGAAATCAAAAACCTGCTTTTCAAAAAATTCATCCAAATACCTTAACCCGCCATCCCCTTACCCCCAGATAAATTCTCCCCAAAAAATCCTCACATAGAAAACCTCTTCCTCCCCAAAACACCTACCAAGTAAACAGATCCCTGAAATGTATTGTAATCTTATCTACTCTAACTGTAATCTATTTGTTATATCACACAGTTCTGTACTGTCAATCTACTATCCAATTTGTAAGTCCCTTCGGAATCTATCCAGCTATCTCTCCTGTTGTAAAAAAACCCCCAAAAAACCCATTGTATAATCACTGGAAAATGTCCAGTCAACTCTTTTGTAATCCGCCTTGAACTGCAAGGTATAGGCGAAATAGAAATCCATAATGTAACATTTAATTTGCTGCTGCATAAATCCATTCTGTTGTTCAAGCTCCAATGAGCCCCTTCTCAATGGCCAGGAAAAGATGTAGACCCTGCAGCTTTTCCTCTATCAGCGACAGTGGGGCTCTTACTTTGGCATGGCTCCTTCGCTTGCTGGTAGAGCTGTGATGCGCCTGGTGGCTACACCATCTTGTGCACCATTCCCGTCTGGGACTACTTGGGGATGTACCTGTCTTCGGCTGCTTTGACACTTAAACATTGGTTTCTTCCTCTGGTAAAGGTCTTCCGTCCTGCCTGCCATGGTTGAGTCCTGTTGTGGTGGTGGATCTTACTTCTGCTTCAGTGAATCAACAGCCTTTCGTTGAACTGAGGTTGATGTGTCTCATTTGATCGGGCTGATTAGATGATCTTTAAAACTGACATTTATTTGTCCCAATCCATGCGGTGTCGCCGGTCATAAAAATCCAGGCACTGCCGTTTCCCCCCACCACTCAAGCAGCTCGCTCATTTATCTCTCGCTGAAACCATCTAATTTGGTCAAATTGAGGGCGAGCCACGAGGGTAGGGAATCCAAGCGCCAAAGCCGCATCTAATGGCATCACCCTGCAACGTTTTAACTCCGGAAACCCGAAGTATTCGATTCATCCGACGACAGGAAGTCACTCAGCTCTCTCACATCCCACCATCCGAAGCAAATTCTCCGCAACGCAAACCCATGAAGGAGACAAGCCATTCCATTTCTCTAGTCCATATTAGTTGCAGGAAACTAGCAGGGATTTTTCTTTTTTTTTTCTTTATAAAGAGCACCTCCTTCCAACCTGTACATTCTTTCTGACGTCAGGTAATATGAATATATGAATATTTAATTTCTCATTTGCATTCAACTCTGTAGTAGAATCCTTTCCAATTTAAATTAAATTGAAACTATTCTGCACATCCCATTACAGTTAATGAGTCATTTGTAGCAGCCATCTTATGTCCATTAAAGTGAATAAAACTTTTCTTTAATTTTCCTTTAGTCAATTTTATAATGAAATCAATAAAAATAAAATTACAAATATATCTACTTTTGTCATTGTTTTAATCTAAATGCATTCTAATTCATAGGTGTTTCTTGTGATAGAAGAAAATCTTTAAGTTTTTCTGGAACACAGAACTGATGCATTTTTCCTTTGTATGTAATTTTCATTACCGCAGGATAATATAAACCAATTGAGCACTAATTTCTTTCAAAGATTGTCTCAGTTGTAAAAATTTTTTCCTGACCTGAACAGTCTCTTTTGCAAAGTCAGGGAGAAAGATCAATTTGGATTCTTTATAAGTTATATTCTTTGCCTCTTTTGCAGCTTTTAAAATATCTAGTACTTGATGGAATCTAAATAGTCTTAATATTACAGTTATTGTATGGATATGTTATCACACTTATTATAAGTTTAAAAATGAATAAAGATTAAAAAAAAAAATATTACAGTTCTAGGTTTTTCTTGATGTTGAGCATTTTTCTTTCCAATTTTATGTGCTCTTTCTAAAATATCTTTTATTTTTATTTGAAGAATTTTATTGGAAGAGATCATATTCTTCCCTTCAGCACCCTCCTTTATTCCAATAATTCTAATATTCTGATTTCTAGATCTGTTTTCCATGTCAATTATTTTCTTATTCAATTCCATCAAGATATTATGATCTTCCTTGTAAGTTTGTTGTATGTGCTCAATTTTTCCCATTTTATCTTCCAATTTGTCCATTCTATTATTTAAAATATCAAACTTACTGTTCATGAGATTCATTTCTTTTTTCATTTCCATTATATTTGAATTAATATTTCTTAATGCTTCCATTACCTCAATTATATCCAGAGCATCCATAGGTAATGGAACCCCACTGGCAGTTTGTGGATCCTCCTTTAATCTCTTAACCTTTCCTGTTGATTTAGTAGGAGTTTCTTGTAGTTTTAGTTTAGTTGATGCCATACTTTCACATTTAAACCTGAAACTGGAGAAAATCTAAATTTAAAACTAATAAATTATGCTCATAGGAAGGAGTTCAGCTGTTAGCCTACCATCTGCTAATCCTCCAAGTTCCGGAATCTCAAATCCTATCACCTCTTAACTTCATCCTATGCTCTCTCATTGCAATGTTTCCTTTCACATGAAAGAAACTCGACTCATGCACATGGTATTTAAACGTCTCTATCATATCTCCCCTCTCCCGCATTTCCTCCAAAGTATACAGATTGAGATCTTTAAGTCAGTCCCCATATGCCTTATCACGAAGACCACACACCATTTTAGTAACCTTCATCTGGACCAACTCCATCCTCTTTATATCTTCTTGAAGGTGAGGCCTCCAGAATTGTACACAATATTCTAAATGAGGTCTCACCAAAGTCTTATACAGGGGCATCAGTACCTCCTTTTTCCTATTGGCCATACCAAGTTTCCAAGTTTATTTAAGGTTTGATGGATCGCTTAATCAGATTTCAAAAGCGATGTACATAACTAAAATCCATACAACTTTCAGGGGGACAAAACCAGCCACATACATCCACAAGCAAGACTTAGTGAGAGAAGAGGGAAAGAAATACAATATTTTAAAGAAAATAAGACAAAAAGGGAATGGACAAAAGGAAGGGTGACATTAAAAGAAAGAAAGTTGCAGGGCAAACCCTAAGGAATGATTCAAAATGAGAGTCCTAGCAGTTGAAGGCATCTTTAAAATAAAGCATTTCAACTTACTCTTAAATCGGTCTAGCATGTGTTCTTCCCTTAGGTGAATAGGGAGAGAATTCCACAGCTGTGGAGCCATTATGGAGAAGATGTATTGTTGGCATGTATTGATAACCTTGAGAGAGGAAACTGTAAGTGAATGCTGATCGTTAGACCTAAGAATTCATGTAGGGGCATAAGGAATTAAGAGTCTATTGATGAAGGCCGGAGCTTTATGAAGGAGGCATTTAAGGGTTAAAAGGCATATTTTATAAGATATTCGTTGAGAAACTGGAAGCCAGTGTGTTTTTTTGAGAAGTGGCAAGACGTGATCAAATTTTTTTGCTTTCATGATAAGCTTTATTGAGATATTTTGAATAATTTGAAGACGTCTTATTTTTTTTTTGTGCAATTCCCTAGCATCCTTCTAGCTTTCGCCATCACCTTTTCAACCTGTTTGACCACCTTAAGATCATTACATACAATCACACCCAAGTCCCGTTCTTCTGTTGTGCACATAAGTTCTTCACCCCCTAAATTGTACAGTTTCTTCGGGTTTTTGCAGCTCAAATGCATGATCTTGCATTTCTTAGCATTAAATTTTAGCTGCCAAATTTCAGACCATTCTACAAGCTTTGCCATGTTATTCACACCATCCGGCATGTCTACTCTATTGCAGATTGTGGTATCATCCACAAGAGGCAAATCTTACCCGACAGCACTGCTGCAATATTGTTTATAAAAATGTTTTAAAAAAACAGGCCCAAGAATAGAACCTTGAGGCCAGTGGCATACCAATGTGGGGGGTGGGGGTGGGGGCGGGTGCACGCCTTGGAGGGCATGCACAGCCGGCCTGGTTTTGAAGGTGACGTTGGACCGGCACGCTTAGCTGTCCTGTTCTCACTGCCTATAACACCGGCCCTGCAGCTCCGGACTTCCCCACACCTGTTCCCCCCCCCCCCCAATCGCTATTATTTTAAATGTTATGGCAGCTGTGGCGCTGTATCCATCAGAGGAGACTTCTAACCTCGGTCTGCCCCAGAACTCTTCCTGCAGCAGCTCCCCTTCTAGGTGGGAACAGGAAGTTGTTTTTGCAGGAAGAGTTCTGGGGCAGGCTGAGGTTAGAAGTCTCCTCTGATGGATACAGCGCTGCGGCTGCCAAAACATTTAAATAATAGCGATCTGGGGGGCAGGTGCGGGGTGAGCAGGATAATTGCACACAAGCGTACTCGTATCTACTTAGGTTTGTAAAAACGAATAATGAAAAATGATGCAAATTTTTTTATAAAATCAAAAAAATTATTATTTATTTGTTATCAAATCTCGTTGATCATAAGTTTATTAATTGCATCATGAGAATTATTAGAGGAGCCAAAAGCTGGCCTTGCTCGTAACAAATTCCAACGTTTTACCAGTTAAACATCCATATATATCCTAAATGACAACATTCCTTTGCTACAACTTAACTGGTCCAAATTATTTGTTTCCTTATAAGGCTAGCTTCATATGGGCCTGTCACAAAAGCATTCCTAAAATTACATTCTTATACCTAAAAAGTTACATTCTCACATTAAGCTTACATATTTTATAAAAAGAAGAAATACATAGACAGATATTGTAATGTACTCACAAAAACTACTCAGCTTTTAAATCCTTTTCTGTTAAAATCAGCGTGCCATCTCTGTACTGAGAAAATCATCTCTTTGTCTCACTAAAACTAAACAGAGAAGGATGGAAGGAGCAGTTAACTCTCCCTCCCATCAGAATTTCACAGAGTAGAAAAAAGTTGCTTAAGGTCAGAGGTTAAATACCAGATGTAGCCTTCTCAGACTTTCCTCAGATTTCAAATATATGAAATCAAAATAAAATATATTCTAATTTACACTTGTTATCTATAGCCACATAAGTAAATTCCTATTGTGTAGTTTTACTGACTTACTAAACTTAATTCTAGATCTAGCCGTTTGGTGGAGGATGGGCAGGGGAGGGCTTCAATGGCTGGGAGGGTGTAGATGGGCTGGAGTAAGTCTTAACAGAGATTTTGGCAGTTGGAACCCAAGCACAGTACCGGGTAAAGCTTTGGATTCTTGCCCAGAAATAGCTAAGAAGAAAAATAAAAAAATAAAAATTTTTAAATTGAAACAGGTTGGGCAGACTGGATGGACCATTCGGGTCTTTATCTGCCGTCATCTACTATGTTACTATGTTATCTATACATACAATGATACACATATGGATTCGATTTGTCTTTCTCACTGCAAACTCAGGGCCTCTCGGAATGTGGATAGCCAGGTCAGAGGCCAACTCCTGTCTGCCTATAAGTCCCTGAGGATCGGCCCAGTCCAGGCTGGTCACTCTTCAGAGCAAAGAAGCCCTATAAAACTTAAGCTTTGCCATCTGGGGTAAATTTGCTATGGTGGTTATCAATCACAGAATGTCTTAGCCTGCCTTCCAGTACCCTCAAGCACATGAAACATGTGTCAAATCAATATGTTAAATTAGATTCCTGTCTTTTAATTTCGTGTTTCTGATTATTATATTCTAGTTTATCCAATATTCATATATTTATGTATAGCCTCTAATCCACATTCTCACCTGCTCTTGGATTAGGCCCTATCTATCAACAAGTTTTTCTAACTAGTAAATCCTGGTGCAATGTGAGAAAGTGTAATGGCTGAATTTTTTATTATTTCATGTTTGCTCATTTCATCACACCTACCTGTCCAGGTAAACCAAGCTGGCCCTCCTCAGGTCTACTTAAGGCATAGGAAAAGCTCAGGAAAAGTCTGTAGCTGCAGGGCCGGCGTTAGAGGGAGTAAGAGCTGATGGTGCCGCAGGGTCCCGCGAGGGGAGGGAGGATGAAAGAAGAGTATCCGAAGCATCGGCAATTTTGGGGGATAAGGGGTGGGGAAGTCCAGAGCTGCAGGGGAGAGTGTTGCTGTACCCAGCTGGAGGGAGAAGGAAGATGAGGGAGGGAATGAAAGGAGATGCCAGGGCTTGGAGGGAAGGAGGAAGGTATGCCAGACTAAGGGAAAAGGAAGGGGGATGCCAGAGCATGGAGGGGGAGGGAAAGATGGAAGAAAAAGAAAGAAGAGAGATGCCAGAGAATCAGGGAAGGGAAGATACCAGACTGTGGGGTGCAAAGGAAAAAAAGGAGAAGAGAGAGATATGCCAGAGCATAGAGGATGGGGTGGTGACAGAGAGAAAAAATGGAGAAGTGGCAAAGCTGAAATCAATCATGTACAAAGGAGAGAAGGGGCACAGGATAGATATAAAGAAAGAAGATGTCATATGGAAGAGAATGAGAGAGAGAGAGAGAAGGCAGACATTGGATGGAAAGGGCAGAGAGGGCAATGAGTGGAAGGGGCGAGACAGAAGGTGAACAGTACATGGAAGGGGTAGAGAGAGGGACAGCCACTGAATGGATGTGTGAGAGAGAGGGGGGCAGCTGCTGGAAGGAAGTGGGGAGGAGAAAGAAGAAAGGGCACATGCTGGATTGAGGGATGAGGATAGAGTTAGATATTGGAAGGGATGAGGGAAAGAGGTGGAGAGCTATAGGTAGACACAGTGAAAGAGGGAAATTGAGAACTGAATAATAAAAAAAATTTAGACAGAGACAGAAAATAAATTGAGAAGGAAGACAAGGGAAGAACGGGAGGAAGGGAATGGAGAGAGAGATGCCAGAGCAGGGAGGAAGGGGAGGAGACAGATACCAGACCTAGGAGGAGGAAAAGAGGAAGGAGACAAATACTGGATCTGAGGGGGAAAAAGGAGGAGATATGCTAAAATCTGCTGGGAGGGAGGAAGGAAAGAAGGACAGAAAGAGGCAGAGAAAGGGGGCTGTTGTAAGCAGATTAGAAAGATTACAGAGATAAAAGCTTGGACAAAAGGGGAAAGACAGGAGGAAGATGCAGGACTATGGGAGATTCAGACAGAGAGGGAGGAAGAGAGAGGGAGAGAGACCTGGAACAACGGTACAAAGGAGAACTGACACTGGATCTGGGGAGGGTAATATAGGGAAAAGAGAGAGAGACTTGGACCCAAAGGGGATGGGGATGGATTGTGAAAAAAATGTTGGATGCAAAAGAAAGAAAGAAAGATTAGATGCAGTCAGAAGGAAGTGCAACTATGGGGCACTATGGACACGGGAAGGAGGCACTTGGGCACTATGGACACAGGAAGGAGGCATTGGGGGCACTATGGACATGGGAAGGAGGCACTGGGGGCACTAAGGACACAGGACGGAGGCACTGGGGGCACTAAGGACATGGGAAGGAGGCACTGGGGGCACTAAGGAATGGGAAGAAAGAAGGGAGGGAGGGAATAGAAAGGGACAATTGTTGGGCCTGAGTGCAGAAAGAAAGAAATGAAAGAAAGGATACACAATCAATTAATAGATGTCCCCTTTTGATGAAAAAAATAAATGGTCACGTTACCTTTGACTTACTTTCTCTGCAGCAGAGTCGGCAGCCGCGCTGAGGTGCAGGAAGGTCTCATGATGACTCATCTTCCAGCTCTGCTCTGGAAGAAGTAAGTTACATCGGAGGAGGTGGACCCGGTAGATGCAGTCATTGCAGGATTATGCCGCAACTCCCTGCGTCTGCCAGGTCCACCCTCTCTGACGTAACTTAATTCTTCCGGAGCAGAGCCAGCAAACGAGTCATCGCAGGATTGTCCAGCATGCGGCTGCCGGGTTCAGAGCAAGTACGTCGGAGTGGGGTTTACTGGCAGCCGGCAGCTACAGTCATCGCGAGGCCTTGATGCATGAAGGGAGAGAAAGGAGCAGGACTGCTGGAATGGAAGAGTGGTGGAGGGAAAGAAAGGGGGCAGGGTTGTATGGAAGGATGGTGCTGATGGAACTGATATACAGAGAAAGGTGAGAGACATAAGGGGGAAGGATATTGGAGGGAAAGAAAGGGAGCAGATGCTGATTGAAGAGTGGTGGATGGTGAGAGAAAGGACAGACATTGGATTGTAGTGGGGAGTCTATGATGGATGAAAGTGCAGATGGGAGAGATAAGGGAACAAATGCAGGAAGGAAATGGGAGGAGAGAAAGAGGAAAGCAGACGCTGGATGGAAGTGGACAGAGAGAGGAAAGGTACTAGATGGAAGGGTTGGAGAAAGAGGGTACATGATGGAAGGAGGGGATAAATAAAAGGAGGGCACATGATGGGGAGAAAAGGATTGAGTTAGGGAAACACTGGAAGGGTGAGAGAAAGAGGTGGCAAGCTTTAGGTAGACATTAAAAAAGGACATTTATAAGAGGTTAGTAACAACGTAATCTAGACAGATGCACAAAATAAATTGAAAAGGAAAATAAAGGAAAAAAGGGAAAGGGATTGCAGAGGAGAGGTGTGGGAGAGGGAAGGAGAGGAGAGAGATGCCAGACCAATGGGGGTGAAAGAAGAGATGGAAGGGGGAGGCATACAGTTTCTGGAAGGGGCATAGAAGGAGAGAAGATGCCATATAGGGGAAGAGAGACGGCAGATAGTAGATGGAAGGAAGAGAGTTACAAGAAGATGAGGAAAGCAGAAACCACAGAAGACAAAGGTAGAAAAAAATTTTCTATTTAATTATTGCTTTAGGAGACATGTGTCACAGTTTCTGTGGAGCATTGTATGCAGAGTCCACCTTCTTGCTGGTTCAATTTAACCTTTGTCTATGTATTTCTATTTTATCTCCCCTTTTACAAAACTGTAAAGTGTTTTTTAGCACCAGCCGTGGTGGTAGCAGCTCTAATGCTCAGAATTCTATGAGCGTCAGCTGTTACCTCCGTAGCTAAAATCCAGGGGTTAATTTGTGATTACATATTCCATACTAGGCGAAGGTGTTTTCTGTGTTCTGTGTTCGAAAGACATGGTTTTTTGTTAGGATTGATCTGTACTAGTCTGGCTTGTTTAGTTTTACAATGGGTGTATTGATGTTGTACTTCTCAATGCAGTATGTAAGATGCTGACTTTTCCTAGGTACTCATGTGTGACGTGTGGATTGTTACTAAAAATCATGTTTTCATACAAGCATTATACATTCATGTTTAAATTGTATTTTCTTTAATATTCCTGGGCAATAGATTATAGAGGTCCACTCGGTATTCTAGTTAGGTTTCCGTCAATGCTCACTCCAGCCTTTCCTAACCATCTTGTCACTGGAGCTTCCATCAAAGCTCTGCCCAGTCTATCCTAAACCAAATCACCATATACAGGACAAAGACCATGCAAGACCACCAAGAACCAACCTTAGTTTGTTTTATGCCATTCATTTCCTAATTAGAGATCCTCGTTGCTCATCCCACACTTTTTTGAATTCTGTTACAGTTTTCATATCCACCACCTCCCTCGGGAGGGCATTCCAGGCATCCTTCACTCTCTTCGTGAAAAATAATTTCCTAACATTACTCCTAAGTCTGCCACCCCACAGCCTCAATTCATGCCCTCTAGTTTTACCATTTTCCTTTCTCTGGAAAATATTTGTTTCTATATTGATACCTTTCAAGTATTGAAATGTCTGTATCATATCTCCCCTGTCCCTCCTCTCATCTAGAGCATACAGTCAAGTCTTCCAATATCTTTTTATACATTTTTTGGCGCAAGCCCCATACCATTTTATTGCTTTATTCTGGACAGCTTCAAGTCCTTTTACATCCTAAGTCAGATACGGCCTCCAAAGCTGAACACAGTATTCCAGGTGGGACCTCACCTATAGAGGGGCATCAATACCTCCTTTTTTCTGCTGGTTATGCCTCTTTCTCTGCAGCCCGGCATCCTTCTGGCTACAGGCACTGCTTTGTTGCACCGTTTCATTGCCTTCAGATCCTCAGACACTATCACCCCAAGGTCCCTCTCTCCATCCGTGAATATCAGACTCTCACCTCTCAGAACATAGTGCTCACTCGGATTTATACTCCCCATGTGCATCACTCTGCACTTCTTTGCATTGAATTCTAGTTGCCAAGCATTAGACCGCTCTTCTAACTTTTGCAGATCCTTTTTCATGTTTTCCACTCTGTTACAAATCTTGGTATCATCCGCAAAAAGGCAAACCTTACCTTCTAACCTTTCAGCAATGTCACTCACAAATATATTGAACAGAATTGGATCCAATACTGATGTGTGTGGCACTCCACTACTCCATTAACCACCACCGTCAACCAGTTTCTAATCCAGTTCACCACTTTGGGTCCTAAATTCTGCCCCTTAAGTTTAATATAAGCCTGGAATTGTGTCAAAGGCTTTGCTGAAATCTGATGGAATATCTATTGGAAGCATCCTGGAATAGGATGGCCAACTCTGTTAGGTAGTTGGGGGAGTTGCCTATCAGGATCTTAAAGCCAGTGATGCTTAATTTAAACTTGATCCTTGCGGTTATGGGTAGCCAATGTAATTTCATACAGTAGGCCTGTAGGTGCTCCGATTGCTATAGTCCATATATGAGCTTACTTCTGCATTTTGGACTAGTTGTAGACATGATAGCAACATTTTGCAGCAAAGAACTAGTGCAATATTATAGTAGTTTAGTCAGGATAGGATTTGGGATTCCACTAAGACTCGGAAAATCTCTTTTTTGAAGTGTTTTCTGATGGATTTCAGCTTTCTCATCATAAGGAAAGATTGTTTTTTTAAATTCATTGTATGTGGCTCTTTATAGCTCTTCATGGCTATCAATTTCTACTCCTAGGTTTCGGGAGTGTAGTTCTAGTGGAAAGTCTATGTCATCTACTGTATTCTTGGAATGTAGCATGGGTCAGATGAGGGTTCTAGGCAAAGGAATTTGATTTTGTTCTTATTTAGTTTGAGGCAGTGAATTGAAGTCCAGTTTTCTATGATATGGACACACTTTGATAGTAATAAGGGTGTTAGCTAATATAACAGTTACAGGTAGCATGATCATTAGGATTTTGTGACCTGGGTTGGCCATTGTTGGAAACAGGATAATAAATGTTGTTTCCATACAGAAAAGGTTCCTAGAATTACACGTTGGTGACTAGGAAAATTAATAGCCTGACATGATTCTGTAAACTTTCAAATACTTCCAAAATTGGGGTTCAAACCTGGCAATATCTGATGAGCCTTGTATATGTCTTTTCTTTGATTTACAAATACAAGTCAGTCAGGACATTACTTGTTTTCTTTTCTCACAGAAAGTCTTAAGCAGCTATCCTGTCTTCTCCTACACTACCCTAGCTGTCCTATCTAATGTACATGAATGTCCAAATAACTGTAATGTTCCTTAAACATTTAACATAACTGACTGATATGTCCATATAATAATAATAATAATAACTTTATTTTTGTATACTGCCAGACCCAAGGAGTTCTAGGCGGCTCACATTTGTTTATCAAAAAAAAAAAAATTACAAGTGGTTCACACCAATTGAACATAGTTGGAAGCAGCGAAGTAGTTGAGGTTAGAGATAGAATGTCCATATAATTGTAATGTACCTTTAATATCTAATATAGCTGACTATTGTGTGTCTACTGTAATCTACTGTGTACGTGCTTTTGTAACCCGTTTTGAGCTCACGGGAAGACAGGATAGAAATCTAAATAAATAAACATAGGAGATTGGCACTTGTACATTCAGTGCATGGAGAGAGTCAGATGACCTTACTGATGATGCCAAAAAATGAGCTGTCACTAGAGATCTGGAAGGAGTGAGGAGGATATTCACATTATATATCTGAGCTCTGAGCACAGGACTCTACCTACATTCCTTTGTCTATTAAAGCTCAAGACTCAATATACAACCAACCAACCATGAAGATCGCAGTAGCTTTTCTGCTGGTGGTTCTGAGCTGCTGCTACCAAGGTAAGTAACCTTGAAATTATTACAGGACTGTGAATACCTAGAAGGCTTTATGGCTGACATCTCTCTCCCATGTGAGTGGGGTGCATGGGCAGACAGAGGTGCTGTTTATATACTAAATGTGATTGTTTAATTGTAGGAACATGATACCCAGTGACAATTTTCCACTGGTTACAGTTACCAGGGCAGGGGTTGGTTTGCAAAGAAATTGTCACGGAGAATGAGTGTAGGGTTATATTAGGCATATCAGTCCCATTGGCATCTTTAACTTAATGAATGTAGTTGCCTTAGACTACCAAATAAATCTAGCAGCAACATTAAATACAAGCTCTTCTTTGACAGGCACTAAAGGTCTAGCTGGAAGTTTGGTAAGTCAAAACTTTTGTTCTTCGTATTTGTTCTTCTCAACTCTTGCAGAAGTAAAAAGTATTAAATTGGTGTTATTGTATCAGAAAATCTTGCTTTTTGTAGCCACTCTATCTACCTCTGTGTGCATTTGTGTGTCTGTGTTCATTTATGTTTGAGTACAAAGTACATGTAGTTCTTAAATATAATTTGGTGGTAGGGTGGAATTAGAGTCAACAATAAGAGGCACTGGAGATGTCAAGTCCAACCAAATGGTCAGAAATCCTTTATTTGCAGTTTGTATCAAAGTTTAAAACAAGCAAAGTTCCAAAAGACAAAGTCCCGAGTAGGATCTGAGTTTCATCGATGCCATCGCCTTCCTCAGGGGACAGTTGTAAAGTAAAAAAAACATATTATCATTGAAACTAATAATATTCAAGCAATTACGTATTACAACAGAGATATGAGTGAAACAAAAAAATTGGTGCATGTTACGTGTATAATATAAATAATTAATCACGTGAAAATAAAAAATATGAAATACATTAAGAACTGAAAGACCTTCAATTAATGTAGAATGCTCTTAACAATGAGTCTTTTTAAACAAAGAAAATCATTAAAAAGTAAATGTCCTGGGACATCAGGCTACATATTGGTATAAATTAATATCTGGATTTTTAAATAAGAAACCAAAGTCTGGTCTTTGGGACATTTGGAGCATTGAGATCAAGCATCAAATTACTGCATCTCAATGGCCACGTATTTGGGCTTGGAGGATGAGATGTACATTGTCTGCATCTATGAGACAAACTTGGTTTTTTTCTGTTACATAGAGCATTTTGGACCCTGGTCCGTTTACAGAAGTTAGATAGCTCTAAATTTAATAGATGCTGGCACTGTCATCATGAAGCTGGGACATTAGATCATTTGTTATTTTATTGTCCATTAATACTTGCTTTTTGGAAATCAATATGGAGTCAAATAAATAATTTGTTAGATAATCCGGTAGCATTATCCTATGACACCGTATTGTTTGGCATGTCAATGAGGGCAAAAAGCCAAATATCCTCTAATAACAATAAGCTTCTACTCATTATGACAGGGGTTGCCATACAACAGATTACGAATAATTGGAAAAATTGGGATAGGCTGAATTTGGTGGAACTCTTTGTGTCACATATTCAAAATGGAAAGGGTAATTGCCATGCAGCAGGGAAATTTTAAGAAATTTCAGGTTATTTGGGAGCCATTAACAAGATACTGTAAAGATTGAAATTACTGCATAGAATAAATATTAATTTTTTCCCTTTTATTCATACACATCCAGGGTGGGGTGGGGTGTGTGGAAATATTTCATTTCTTTTACTTATGAATAATTGTTGGGTATAAAGGAGGAGGAATATTTGATGAGAGTTAGAATGTGATAATATATTAATTGATGTTAAAATATAAAAATGATTGTATTTTATGTTACACTTATTATGAGTTTTAAAAATGAATAAAGATTTTTTTTAAAAAAAGTAAATAAAGATTACGACTCTCAAAACCTAAAAATGAACAAGATATCGGTATGTGATCACTTAAGCTAATATGTTTCATGACTCATGGACTATTCTGTAAATTGCTGATAGAAAATTGTGAAAAAAATTTGAAAAGCTAATTAAAAAACTCTAAATTGCATCAAATAGAAAAAATAAATGAATAGAAAAAATTGATGATGATAAAAACAGCTATAGAACATACATCCATGGATAAAACATAATCGTGTTAAATGAACAAAAATAATAAAACAAAAAATGATTAGAGCATTCTCCAAAAGGGTAATTAAAAAAGGCAAGTTAAATAATTATACTTAACTGAAAAACAAACAGAAAAGGCTAATGTTGCTCAATCTTCTAATCTAAACCTTAGGTTTGTATACCGCATCATCTCTACTTTCGTAAAGGTCGACACGGTTAACAAGAATTAGGGTAGAAAGGAACTGCAGTGGAGGGAAGAGGCAAAATGAAGAGAAAATTTAGAGGACTAGAATAACCAGAGAGGGAGGAGGAATTACATTTTTGAGAATAACCAGGTTTTCAGATGTTTACGGAAGAGTTGGAGGGAGCTCAGATTCCTAAGAGGGGAGGTAAGATTGTTCCAGAGCTGAGTGATTCTGAAAGGGAGGGAAGAACCTAGTTTTCCTACAAGTGAAACGCCTTTTAGAGAGGGAAAGGAAAGTTTCAGTTTTTGGGTGAATCTGGCGGAAATGGGGTTAGAGGAGTTCCAAGAAAGAGGAATGAACGGAAGGAGGATACTGTGTAGGATCTTGAAATAGAGAATGACACGGTGGCGGTTTACCCGCGGCCACCACGTTTAGCCAAGAGTAACCCGCCAAAATGGGGAACGAAAACTAGCAGTCGCTACAGGGACGGGGACAAGGCCATTCACCGCCCCGTGGAGCGGTGAATGGTCTTATCCCCGCAGTGAGGCATGAAGGATCGCGCGGTCCCCGCAGCCCACACCCACCTGCCCAATCGATCCTAGTGATTAGCCAGCTCTCTCCCTTCTCCTCACCTTAGTTTGTAGGTTTTCTTTTTCGGCGACCCGCACACTATCAAAGAGCCGCGCACCCGCTGCTGCTCAGTTTCGATCTTCTGCTCTGACACAACCGGAAACAAGAAGTTGCAGCAGAGCAGAAGATTGAACACTGAGCAGCCGCACGTGCGTGGCTCTTTGGGAAAGCGTGCAGGTCGTCGAAAAAGAAAGCCTGCAAACTAAGGTGAGGAGAAGGGAGAGAGCTGGCTAAACACTAGGATCGATTGGGCAGGCGGGTGGGGGCTGCGGGGAACGTGCGATCGCGCGTGTTCCCGGCTCAAACTGGAAGGAGGGAGTGAAAGGGAAAAGGATTCTGGGCCAAGAAGATGAAGACGGAAAGAAAAACCCACAGCAGGAAAGAAAGGGAAGGACAGGCAGGTGAGCCAGATGCTAGAAGCAGGGGGGGGGGGGGGAAGAAAGAGGGAAAAAAGCTAGATGGGGTTGAAAAGAAGAGACACACTGGTATGGAAGTTTTTTTTTTTTTCAAGTTTTATTTAAATTTGATAATTCGCTTATTACCATCTAAGCGAGTAACATTAAAAGAAAAAATATAAAACATACAACATTAAAATATATATTGTATTACATTAAAAGGGGGTATTCGACAGACTGACATTACAGACTGACTAAGATACATTAGGAAAGAACAAAAGGTAATAAAAGTTACAAAGTGATGTTTCCCAGAGGGAAGAGAAAGAGGATCAGGAGGGGGGGAAAAACATTTGGATTAGGGTTCGATAGATGAAAAGAACTATTTTTGGATGTTGAACGTTAAGAGATAATGAATAAAAGAGGTATTTTAGAGATTAAAATGGGTTTTAAAAAGAAAAGTTTTTAGATTAGTTTTGAATATATTAAGGTCTTTAATTTCTCTAATATATAAGGGAAGAGTATTCCAAGTGAGCGGGGCCATGACTGAAAAGATATCATGACGTCTAGTCCCTATGATTTTTAGAGAAGGGACCATTAGAAGCCCTTGTGTGTTCGACCGCAGGGAACGACTCGAAGTGTGGGGAACTAGAAGCCGATCTATGAATTGTGGTTCATTGGTAGTTAATGTTTTAAATACTAATAGTGCTGTTTTATATGTTATTCGTTGATTAATGGGCAGCCAGTGTGATTCTATTAAAAAAGGTGTTACATGATCATATTTCTTTCCATTATGAATTAATTTAATTGCAATGTTTTGGATAATTTGTAGGCGTTTTTTTTCCTTTTGAGTGATATTTAACAGAAGTGAGTTACAATAGTCTAGTTTGGATATAACGAGGGAGTATATTAAGATATTTAAAGATTGCGGTTCTAAGTACTTAGACATTGAACGAATTAGACGTAGACGATAAAAACAGCATTTAACTAAGTTGCTGACGTGTTCTTGGTAAGAGAATTTGTCGTCGATAATTACTCCTAATAACTTGAGTGAAGTGACTAATTCAATGGTTGTTTTGTCTATTAAAAAAGGAGTAGATAATACTAGTCCCTGTTTTGCTGGGAAGAGTAGAGCCTTAGTCTTAGGAAGAGGAAGATAGGGGAAATCTGGACACAGGAAGGTAACAGAAAAAGGGGGAATTATGTGCATGGGGCAAAGGGACAGAGACATAAAGGGGACATGCCATGGGGATGGTATATGGACACAGGGGGGGGGGGCAATAGCAGATACATAGGGGAGATATTAGAAATGGGGGAAATAGGAGCACAGAAGCGAGATGGTTTGTGGGGATGTGACAGAGACCGAGCTTGTAGGCTCCAGTGTCTTGTACAAATTACATTGTAACGTGCCATGAAAATAAGAGGGAGGAAGGTAGATAGATAGGCCACGCGAGAGGAGCTGGAGGGTAGTAGAAAGGAACAGATGGTAAAGGAGGGAGGGAAGGGTGGTGGTGGAAAGGAATAGGACAGACATTGAAGGAGGGTGGAGAGGAACAGACCCCGAAGGGAAATGTGGAAGACAGAGTGGGAAGAAGACAGATGCCAGACTATGGGGGAGCGGAGGGAAGAAGATGGGTGCTAGACCAATTGGGGGGGGGGGGGTGAAGAGAGAGGCACAGTAACAGCAAATGGAAGACGCAAAGAGAAGACACACAGTGGATGGAAGGAATTGAATGAGAAGATGTGGAAAGCAGAAACCAGACAACAAAGGTAGAAAAAAAATTCTATTTATTTATTTTTTGCTTTAGGATAAAGTAGTATATTAGTTGTGTTGATAAAAATTTATAAACAAAGCCCTGCCAGCTGAACATCTCTTTCTCTAGTTCAGCAGCAGGAACTTTGATTTATAAGAAAGGAATAAGCTAAATATTACAATACTAAGGCTTATATGGATGCAGCGGGGACGGTGACGGGGCGGTGAATGGGATGGCAGTGGCGGTGACAGGGCGGTGAAAGGGATGGCGGTGACGGTGATGGGGCGGTGAAGGGAACGGCGGTGACGGGGCGGTGCAGAGGATGGTGGGCCGGGGATGGGGCGGTGAAGGGGACAGATTTTTTCCCCGTGTCATTCTCTATCTTGAATGAAGCAGGCATATTTGAAGTGGACTCTGGAGATTATCGGAAGCCAGTGGAGCTTGGACAAAAGCGGTGAGACGTGGTCGAATTTGCTTTTTGCGAAGATAAGCTTAGCAGCGGTATTCTGAATCCGCTGGAGTCTTTGAAGGTTTTTCTTTGTTAGGCTAAAGTAGATAGAGTTGCAGTAGTCCAGTCTGGAAAGGATAGTGGATTGGACAAGGCCGGCAAAGTGTTTTTGATGGAAACAGGATCTCACTTTTCTCAGCATGTGAAGGCTGAAGAAACATTTTTTTACTAGGGAGTTGAGGTGGTTGTTGAAGGAAAGTGTAGAGTCAATAATGACTCCCAGAACTTTACTAGAATATTCAAGAAGCAGAGTGGGGCCAGAGGACTGTGGGATGGAGATGGGCAGTTGGTCCAATTTTGGACCGAGCCAGAGAAGTTTTGTTTTAGATTTGTTCAGTTTCATCTGCATAGTGTGGGCCCAGGATTGAAGGTTCGATATACATGAGGATATGTTTGCCGAGAGGTTGTGGAGGTTCCGGTCGGTCTCGAGGAGGACAAAGATATCTTCTGCGTAAGTGTAGAGTGTTTCAAGGGGAGAGAGATGGAGGAGTTTAAGGGAGGACATATAAATGTTGAAAAGGATAGGAGAGAGAGGTGAGCCTTGCGGGACTCCACAGATCGGGTTCCATGGGGAGGAAGAAGTGCCCTTCATGTTGACTATGTAGGAGCGGGAGCATAAGAACTTCGAGAACCAGTCAAGGACTGTGGAGTTTATGCCTATCTTGGTGAGCTGGTAAATTAGAATATCATGATGGACGACATCCAAAGCTGCAGAGAGGTCGAATTGAAGAAGGATGGCGAACTTGTTGCGAGAATGGAGATATTGAACTTTTGAGATTAAGGAGGTCAGAAGGGATTTGGTGCTGAAATTGGGACGCTTATTTACATGCTTATTCCTTATAACAAGTTTAAGACATCTGCGGTGCATAATTCCTGAGAAACTAGATATCAGAGTGATGATAGGGCACTTTATGAACTTGACAGTCAAAGAAATAGCTCCACATTTACTACAAAAACTCTTTGCCAATGACCACCAACAGTTTATCTTAAGGAAAATGCTAGGTGTGTTTTACATAAATGGTTTCTTTCTGGCAAGAGTCAAAAAAGAGTTTTAAGTGACTGACAAGGAGTGCTCCCGATAGACCATCGACAGATAAAGAAAGCTTTAAAACAGGGGTGTCCAACCTGCAGCCCCGTGAGGGCGATGCTGCCCCCGGGTGTTTACCGTGTTGCCGGCTCACCCCTCTGTCTTGCTGCAGCGTTTGTACAGCCCCAGAAACATTTTTTTCGGCCAATGCGGCCCAGTGAAGCTAAAAGGTTGGACACCCCTGCTTTAAAATAAGCCAACAATATTGCACCAAGAGTGGGCTGGGGAAAACAATGATATGGACTTTTGTGGTTTCTAAACTTACATAGAATAAAAGAGTAGCAAAATCGAAGAAGGGAAGTGTTCAGACAGCTGCTGTCTCTCAGGTGCAGTTCAAAGCTGCCCTTCTTATTCCTGCAGACTGACCTTGCAAAGTGCCATATACAGTGCGAGTAAACTGCAGATAGAAAATAAAAAGCTGGGGAGAGACGAGTCTTAAAATGGTCTTACAACTACACGTTAATCACTGTTTACTTAACTACACTGTTAGAGAACTAAGGGCTCCTTTTACAAAGCTGCGCTAGGGCCTTAACGCGTGGAATAGCGTGCTCTAAATTGCCGCATGCGCTAGCTGCTACCGCCTCCTTTTGAGCAGGCATTAGATTTCCGGCTAGGGCGCGCTAATTCAGTGCGTGCAAAAAACACTAGCGGGGCTTTGAAAAAGGAGCCCCCAGTGTGTGAAAGTTCTTCCTCATTGACCTTGCAAAGTGCTGTAAACTGCGCATGTAACCGATGAAGGAAAAAGATGAATAGATTGCGAAAGACAGGATAAAGAATAAATCTCGACCGGAGGGAAATAAAAAGGCTCCAAATGGTTCAAAATACTGCAATAAAAATTTTATTTAACGGAAAAAAATATGATCACGTCACGCCTCTTTTACACAAAGCTCATTGGCTGCCTTTAGAGCATAGGATCACTTACAAAATTCTACTTCTAACCTTTGAAACGAAAGCAAATAGGCAGCCAGAATTCATTAATAATTTGCTTATCCCCTATAATCAAACTAGGTCTCTACGATCTATTGCGCATAATCTCCTTACTGTTCCCTCACTGAAACAAATCAGTACTATGAGGACCACAATTTTTTCCGTTAATGCTCCTTTTCTCTGGAACAGTATCTCCAACTACTTGCGGGAAAATACAACACTTATCAAATTTAAGGTGATGCTAAAGACATTCCTTTTCCGCGATGCCTTTGTAACCTAAACTGTCCTTTTTAGGACGATTTTTAAGTAATATTTCCATTTTCATTTCCTCAACCTTTTGTTCTTCTCTTTAAGTGTTCTTTTTCTTTCTATCAATAGTAGTTCTAATCTCTTCTTCCCTTATGTCCTGTTCATCTGTGTCCTTAAATTGTTTTTTCCCTTGGTTTGTTTGAGACTAAATTATATTTTAATTGATATATTGTTAAGGCATTTTTGTACACCGCCTAGAAAGTTCGAGTGGGTGGTATAATAAATTTGAAATTAAAAACCTACCGCGTTGGCGTTTCTTCATCCAAAAGACTGCGCAAGGGCAAACATCAGCCGGTGGACGTAATAGAGAAATGAATGAGGATATCCTGACAGCAACTCTTAACCCTAGAGTGTCAAGATGTCAGGGAAGGAACAGAAGTCTTTCCAAAGAGCTTCCTCATCTGCACCTTGTGTTTATAGAAGAAATAATGAACCAGTCCTGCATTACTAGGATGCAATGAAAAGTATATGTGTTCTTAAATACTGCAGAGAGAAAATAAGGGACATGATGTGTTGATGTAGTGGATGATCATTTGAATAAAATGTGAGAATATTTATGAGACCGAAACAAGGAGATGAAATGATAGAAATGAGATAAATGACATAAGATATAAAAGATCATTGCAATGGGAAGCTCTTGATTGATACTGTGAAGAACACAGAAGGACACATCTGTTGCAGCTGGAATAGATAATAGAAACAAAAGACCTCAAAATATTCAAAACCTACTTAAAAACTTTTCTCTTTAAAGGTTCCTTTAATCTTTAAATGAAATTTTTTCTTAATAATTTTTTATCCCAAACCTCATGTTTTTTCCCCGTCTGGCTTTTCCTTTCTTCTCATCTGAAGAACAATAATTTTGTAACTTTTACCCTCCCTTTCTCTTTCCCGTATGTACCTGAGTAAGTTTGTTTTGTCAGTTTGTTTGTTTCCCTCTTTTAAAAATTGTACAACGTATATTTTATTGTAATTCGCTTAGTATGTAATAAGCGATTCATCAAATTTGATTAAACTTGAAACTTCTTATATACCACCCATCATGAGTTCCAGGCAGTTCACAATCAATATGAACCGTACAATCAGTGAAGTATACATAAAATAAGGTTTAAAACACAATAGTTATGTAACAAACTTATCAAACAAATATGTTTTCAAGGATTTTCTAAATCAGAGGACTTAACCTAGAGTTCATTTTTCCAAACTGGAAAGTAAGTCTTATTTAAAAATCTCTTGTAGCGACAGGCCTTTACAGAAGGATACATGAACATACAATCATTACGAGTATTTTAGATGATCTATTTAATTTAAATTGAGAGGATAGGTATTCTGGAGCCAGACAGAAAAGAGCTTTAAAGCAAATGCAGCTAAATTTAAAAAGAATTCGTGCTGCGAATGGAAGCCAATGTAACTTTTGATAAAAAGGACTAATATGATCATATTTTTTAAAGCCAAAAATTAGGCGCACTGCCATGTTCTGTATTACTCTAATACGATTTAAGGAGTCCAAGTAAATAGTAAAGAGGGTGGGTGACAATGAAGATCCCTGTGAGACTCCGGATGGATTACTCCAAGATGAATATTTCCTGGCAGAATAAACTTGATAAGATCTATTTTGCAAGAAGCCTTTAAACCACTTCCAAGCATTCCCAGACATTCCTATGGCATCCAGGCAGGCTAATAGCAGTTCATAGTTGACTAAATCAAATGCACTACTTAGATCTAAGTAGGCTTGTGCCTAAACTGAACTGCCTATAAAGATAATCCATTAATGATGCAAGAACTGTTTCAATACTGTAACCAGAATGGAATCCTGACCGATGATCATGAAGAATGTCAAATTTATCTAAGTAGTTTACCAAATCTGCATTTACCAATCCCTCCATGAGTTTTGAGAACAGTGGAATACTGGCTATAGGCCTATAATTAGTTTTACAAGTAATAGGCCCTTTTTGATTTTTTACGATAGGAGTAACGGCAATACGACCTAATTCTTTTGGGAAAGGACCCTCTTTAAATAGAGATGTAATCCATCAGAATAATTCATCTTTGAAAGTTAAAGGAACATTACTCAGTGAGTTTGGAGAGCAGTTGTCAAGTCTGCAATTTGACTTTACATACTTCATATATAATTTACAGGAAATGGACCAATCTGATGGATTAAACTGTGACCAATTCATATCTGCTTTTGACCCCCGCATCACTAAACTTACATCATTATCATTTAGTGAACCGAAATTAGATCTTAACTGAGTAATTTTACTATTAAAAAAATCAGCGAGACTATCCGCAGATGGTATACAATCCATAGTTGAGCGCTTTTTTGCTTAGGTGTGGAACAAGTTGTTAACCAATTTAAATAATTCTTTACTATTAATATTAGCTGCTCCATGGACCTTAAATGATGAAAAAAGTATGGATTGGAAGATAGAAATTGTACCAAAAAATTAAAGTTAAACAAGGTCCTCAGGAACCTGAATGTACGCAGGTAAGGCTAGCCTCAGTTAGGGCATTGGTCTTTGACCTAAGGGCCACAACGGAAGCGGACTGATGGGCACGATAGATGACTGGTCTGACCCAGCAGTGGCAGTTCTTATGAACATATATGTGCCTACCTCATTGTGTGTGTTCATATGTTTGTCTACCTCTGATGATTGATCCCAATACAGTGAGTTAATGCTTTGCAAGTATCCCATGAGAAGTTCTTCACTAAAATCACTGCTCTCATTCTTCTCTTTAGGGTAGCGTTCGTGATCATTTCGTAAGTCCAAGCTTTTGTTTTTCTGAATTATTGCCAAAGTCAAAAGTATTGAATTCGTGTTATTGAATCAGAAAATCTTGCTCTTTGTAGCCACTGTGTCTATCTCTGTGTGAGAGTATCTGTGTTCATATTTGAGTCTGTGAGCGGATGTGTTTCTGCCTCTGTCTATATTCGTGTATATGTGTCAGTAGCAAAGCCAGAAGCAGTGAAGTAGGAAGGGGGTTGGGGTTGGGCAGTTCATCCCAGGCAC
Source organism: Geotrypetes seraphini (assembly GCF_902459505.1). NCBI lineage: Eukaryota > Metazoa > Chordata > Amphibia > Gymnophiona > Dermophiidae > Geotrypetes > Geotrypetes seraphini. Next base: position 189,387,818 of record NC_047090.1, on the reverse strand, counting down.
CATCTTGTTAGGGGTGCTGATGCACTTCATTCTCTCTGCCCCCCACTCCTCCCACTGCCGTGCATTCCTTGCCTTCCTCCATTTCTTTTTTACTTCCTTGGCATCACCAACTTGCTGCCCATGCCAGCAATGGCACTCTCTATGATGTCCCTTCTGGATCCTACATCTAGAAAGTGACATCAGAGGGAGAGCCGATACCGATGTGCCAGGGAAGTTAAACAGGTATTGGGAAAGGGAAGGGGCATGTGAGCGAGGAAGGAGCGGGGGGTGGGCGAGATGGGGAAGGGTGCCTCTCATCCTCGTTATGATTTGGCTAGCAAGTGGCATGGATGTGCACTAGGGTTGTCCACCTTTTGAAAGAAAAAAAACCACCAACTGATGTGCCATGGCTCGCCCCATCCTCAACTTCTACCCTCTCTCAATAACATCTATAAGGCTAGCAGTATATCTGCTTCAGTAGGAAGTATAAGGGACTGTGTTCTTCAGCCTTGGTTCCTCATCGCACATACTTCGCCCATATTGTACTAAAGTCCAATAAACTCTGGATCCACAGAACCCCCAACAATAGGAGCAGAGCAGAGCTAGGACATTTCCCATAAAACTCACCAGTGTAATCGCAACAACTCTTTAATAAATAAAAAAATCTTTAAAGTAGTCACTCAGAACCTAAAGCAAATCTAACCGATTGTTTAGGACTCTAAATATTACAATAAGGCCCTAAAATATCAATAGATGTATTGGGAAAACTGAACAAACCAAATTACTACAGAAGGCTAAAATTAAATTAATGCTAACAAGCTTCCTATAGAATAAGTGAGCTGAAGAGGTGGTACGGGACTATTGAGGGGATGACAGACACATATGTTGGGAGGGTTAGGATTTAAATGCATCTTCAAATAAGTGGGCTTTCAGCCTGGATTTCAATACCGCCAGAGACAGAGCCTGACATAATTAGCCAGGTAGGTTGTTCCAGACATGCGGCACAGCAAGGTAGAAGGGACAAAGATGGGAGTTGGCAGTGGACGAGAAGGGCACCGACAGGAGGGACTTGTCTGATGAATGGAAATCCTTAGGGAGAGCATAGGGAGTAATAAGAGAGGAGAGATACTGAGAAACTGCAGAGCGAGTAAGGGGAGTTTTAATTGTATGCGGAGATGGACAGGGAGCCAGTGAAGCAACCTGAGGAGAGGAATAATGTGGGTATAACTACCCTGATGGAATATGAGATGGCAGCAGCATTTTGAACAGATTGAAAGGGAGAGAAATGGCTTAGCGGAAGTCCTTAAGGAAGCACATTGCAGCAAACCAGATGAGAAGCGACGAGAGCATAGATAAGGGTCTTGGAAGCATGCTCTGATAGAAAAGGATGGATTTTAGCAATATTATAGAGAAACAAACGGCAAGTTTTAGCAGTCTGTTGGATATGCGAGGAGAAGGAGAGCGACAAGTCAAAGAACCCCCAAGCTTGCAACCTGAAGAGATGAGAGAATGAAAGTGTTATCCACCGATATAAAGAATGGGGGAAGAGGAGAGGTGGGTTTAGGAGGAAAGAAAAGGAGTTCAGTCATGGCCATGTTTAATTTTAGATGGTGATGAGACAACTGGGTAGCAATGTCAGAGAAGCAGGCCAAGACTTGGGCCTGGATTCCTGTAGAAATTTCAGGTGTAGAGGGGTAGATTTATAAGTCATCAGCATAGAGGTGGTACTGGCATTCACAGGATAAAATATTAGAGCACTGAGAGGAGAAAAGAAGAGGTCCCAGTGGTGGATCTTGGAAGTCATCAAGGGATGTGGTTTGGAATGCCTTACAGGGCGTGACATGGAAGAAGCGAGGGTGTCCAGTGTGAAGGAGAGAATGCTGGAAGTTGAAAGAGGATATTAGAGCAAGGAACTTTGAGATGTAGGAGTTGGTAATGTTTTCAGCATGAATATTAAAAATCACCAAGGATGAGGGAAGGTGACCAAGGTTCAAGAAAAACGGAGAGCCAGGAGTCAACATAACGTAACAAATTCACTTATATACCACAGTAGCCTCTCAGTTCAATGGAGTTAACAACAATCAAGAGAATGTACAGGCCCTGTGTATTAATCAGAAGAATTTGTCAATTAAGTAGGTCTTTAGCATTTTTCTTAAAGGAAAGATTGGAGTTAAGAGTTCATTATCAGGACAGAAAAGGGTTTATCCTATGATCCAGTTTGAAAAGATGAAATTCAATGGAAAAATCTTTTGTATATGCAACCTTTTACAGTAGGAAATGTAAATAATCTAAAATGCCAAGAAAAACATTTTCTGCCAGTAAATTTAAAGTGATCATTAATATAATCAAGAATAAGACCAAACAATGTCTTGTAACTGGAACAACCTAACTTGATAATATTCTTGCCTCAACTGTGAGCTAATGTAGCTTCGGATAGAATTTAGTTACACAATCAAATTTTTCAAGGTGAAATCAATCGAACAGTCGTGTTCTAAATGATCTGCAACTTTTTGATATTCTTTTTACTGGAGGCTGCATAAACGATGTAACAATAATCCCGGAAATTCAAAATCAATGATTGTACCAGTAGTATAAATGAGAAAGGATCAAAATATGCCCTAATCGATTGCATTTTCCATTGCATAAAATAGGTAGGGGGCACATAGACAGACTGAGTGGACCTCAAATGAGGAGAAGCAGTGAGGTAGAAAAGGGATTGAAAACTACAGAAGGGAGAAAGTAACAGCCCATCTCCACCTCCACCGCCAACCGGGTAAGACTTATGGGAGAAGTGGTAACTTCCATGACATAGGGCAGCGACTGAAGCAGAGTCTTCAGGGCAGAGCCAGATTCCAGCCAGTGAGCTAGTGCAAGCAGGTGGAAAGAATGAGAGATAGAGAGGTCATGAACATAAGCGATCTAGCTGGAATTCCAGAGGGCATGTGAGAAAGGTAGAGAAGGAGAAGAGTGGAACAGAAATAAGATTGACGATGTGGTGTGATCTGCCTGAGTAGGGTGAGAGTTGACTAGGAGGGCCAGGATTGGGGTTGATGCCCCCAGTAGTGAGCAGAAGGAGGAGTAGGAGAGTACGGAGCACTCTGTAAAGGCGAACATAGGAAGAGTATGGTGATATCATCAGCATAGATGTAAAATTTGCCTTTTAGAGCTTGCAGTACATTAGCTAAGGAGATCAAGTAAATAGTAAAGAGGGTAAGTGACAATGAAGATCCCTGTGGGACTCCGGATGGATTACTCCAAGGAGATGAATATTTCCTGGCAGAATAAACTTGATACGATCTATTTTGCAAGAAGCCTTTAAACTACTTCCAAACATTACCAGAGATTCCTTTTGCATCAAGGCAGCTAATAGCAGTTCGTGGTCGACTAAATCAAATGCACTACTTAGATCTAAGTAGGCTTGTGCCTAAACTGAACTACCTATAAAGATAATCCATTAATGATGCAAGAACTGTTTCAGTACTGTAACCAGAATGGAATCCTGACCGATGATCATGAAGAATGTCAAATTTATCTATGTAGTTTACCAAATCTGCATTTACCAACCCCTCCATGAGTTTTGCGAACAGTGGAATACTGGCTATAGGCCTATAATTAGTTTTACAAGTAATAGGCCCTTTTTGATTTTTTACAATAGGAGTAACGGCAATACGACCTAATTCTTTTGGGAAAGGACCCTCTTTAAATAGAGATGTAATCCATCAGAATAATTCATCTTTGAAAGTTAAAGGAACATTACTCAGTAAGTTTGGAGGGCAGTTGTCAAGTCTGCAATTCGACTTTACATACTTCATATATAATTTACAGACAAACGGACCAATCTGATGGATTAAACTGTGACCAATTCATATCTGCTTTTGACCCCCGCATCATTAAACTTACATCATTATCATTTAGTGAACAGAAATTAGATCTTAACTGAGTAATTTTACTATTAAAAAAATCAGCGAGACTATCCGCAAATGGTATACAATCCATAGTTGAGAGCTTTTTTGCTTCAGTGTGGAACAAGTTGTTAACCAATTTAAATAATTCTTTACTATTAATATTAGCTGCTCCATGGACCTTAAATGATGAAAAAAGTATGGATTGGAAGATAGAAATTGTACCAAAAAATTAAAGTTAAACAAGTTCCTGAGGAACCTGAACGTACGCAGGTAAGGCTAGTCTCAGTTAGGGCACTGGTCTTTGACCTAAGGGCCACAACGGAAGCGGACTGCTGGGCACAATAGATGACTGGTCTGACCCAGCAGTGGCAGTTCTTATGAACATATATGTGCCTACCTCTTTGTTTGTGTTCATATGTTTGTCTACCTCTGATGATTGATCCCAATACAGTGAGTTAATGCTTTGTAAGTTTCCCATGAGAAGTTCTTCACTAAAATCACTGCTCTCATTCTTCTCTTTAGCGTACCCTTCTTCATGATTTGGTAAGTCCAAGCTTTTGTTTTTCTGAATTATTGCCAAAGTCAAAAGTATTGAATTCGTGTTATTGAATCAGAAAATCTTACTCTTTGTAGCCACTGTGTCTATCTCTGTGTGAGAGTATCTGTGTTCATATTTGAGTCTGTGAGTGGATGTGTTTCTGCCTCTGTCTATATTCGTGTATATGTGTCAGTAACAAAGCCAGAAGCAGTGGAGTAAGAAGGGGGGTTAGGATTGGGCAGGTTATCCCAGGCGCCATCTTGTTGGGGGTGCTGATGCACTGCCTTCTCTCTGCCCCCCACTCCTCCCACTGCCGTGCATTCCTTGCCTTCCTCCATTCTTTTTTTACTTCCTTGGCATCACCAACTTGCTGCCCATGCCAGCAATGTCACTCTCTATGATGTCCCTTCTGGATCCTGCACCTAGGAAGTGACATCAGAGGGAGAGCCGATAACGATGTGCCAGGGAAGTTAAACAGGTATTGGGAAAGGGAAGGGGCATGTGAGCGAGGAAGGAGCGGGGGGTGGGCGAGATGGGGAAGGGTGCCTCTCATCCTCGTTATGATTTGGCTAGCAAGTGGCATGGATGTGCACTAGGGTTGTCCACCTTTTGAAAGAGAAAAACCCACCAACTGATGTGCCATGGCTCACCCCATCCTCAACTTCTACCCCCTCTCAATAACATCTATAAGGCTAGCAGTATATCTGCTTCAGTAGGAAGTATAAGGGACTGTGTTCTTCAGCCTCGGTTCCTCATCGCACATACTTCGCCCATATTGTACTAAAGTCCAATAAACTCTGGATCCACAGAACCCCCAACAATAGGAGCAGAGCAGAGCTAGGACATTTCCCATAAAACTCACCAGTGTAATCGCAACAACTCTTTAATAAATAAAAAAATCTTTAAAGGTAGTCACCCAGAACCTAAAGCAAATCTAACCGATTGTTTAGGACTCTAAATATTACAATAAGGCCCTAAAATATCAATAGATGTATTGGGAAAACTGAACAAACCAAATTACTACAGAAGGCTATAAAGAAAATTAATGCTAACAGGCTTCCTATAGAATAAGTGAGCTGAAGAGGTGGTACGGGACTATTGAGGGGATGACAGACACATATGTTGGGAGGGTTAGGATTTAAATGCATCTTCAAATAAGTGGGCTTTCAGCCTGGATTTCAATACCGCCAGAGACAGAGCCTGACATAATTAGCCAGGTAGGTTGTTCCAGACATGCGGCACAGCAAGGTAGACGGGACAAAGATGGGAGTTGGCAGTGGACGAGAAGGGCACCGACAGGAGGGACTTGTCTGATGAATGGAAATCCTGAGGGAGAGCATAGGGAGTAATAAGAGAGGAGAGATAATGAGAAAATGCAGAGCGAGTAAGGGGAGTTTTAATTGTATGCGGAGATGGACAGGGAGCCAGTGAAGCAACCTGAGGAGAGGAATAATGTGGGTATAACTACCCTGATGGAATATGAGGTGGCAGCAGCATTTTGAACAGATTGAAAGGGAGAGAAATGGCTTAGCGGAAGTCCCGAAGGAAGCACATTGCAGCAAACCAGATGAGAAGCGACGAGAGCATAGATAAGCATGCTCTGAAAGAAAAGGATGGATTTTAGCAATATTATAGAGAAACAAACGGCAAGTTTTAGCAGTCTGTTGGATATGCGAGGAGAAGGAGAGCGACAAGTCAAAGAACCCCCAAGCTTGCAAGCTGAAGAGATGAGGATGAAAGTGTTATCCACCGATATAGAGAATGGGGGAAGAGGAGAGGTGGGTTTAGGAGGAAAGAAAAGGAGTTCAGTCATGGCCATGTTTAATTTTAGATGGTGATGAGACATCTGGGTAGCAATGTCAGAGAAACAGGCCAAGATTTGGGCCTGGATTTCTGTAGAAATTTCAGGTGTAGAGGGGTAGATTTATAGTCATCAGCATAGAGGTGGTACTGGAACCCGCAAGATAAAATATTAGAGCACTGAGAGGAGAAAAGAAGAAGAGGTCCCAGTGGTGGATCTTGGAAGTCAGATAGGGATGTGGTTTGGAATGCCTTACAGGGCGTGACATGGAAAAAGCGAGGGTGTCCAGTGTGGAGGAGAGAATTGTATTCTAGGATGACTTGCTTAATTCACACATTTACATAGCATAGTGCTTGAGATGGGGGTTGGAGAGAGATACCATGACAAAGAGAGTACATAGGTCAACAGACCGAAGATTCCTGAAATTATTGGTGAGGATCGATCATTTCTGGGGGTCAGGGTGATGAGTCATGAAGGTTATGAAATCATGGTCAGAGAAAGGAAGAGTTTAGGTAGAGAAGTTGACAATGGAGCAGTTGAAGAGGAGGACAAGATCAAGACAACTAGTTGCCTTTTTGTTGTGTAGGACTGCTGGAGCACAGCTGGAGGTTGAAAGAAGATATTAGAGCAAGGAACTTTGAGATGTAGGAGTTGGTAATGTTTTCAGCATGAATATTAAAAATCATCAAGTATGAGGGAAGATGACCAAGGATCAAGAAAAACGGAGAGCCAGGAGTCAACATAACGTAACAAATTCACTTATATACCACAGTAGCCTCTCAGTTCAACGGAGTTAACAACAATCAAGAGAATGTACATTCCCTGTGTATTAATCAGAAGAATTTGTAAATTAAGTAGGTCTTTAGCATTTTTCTTAAAGGAAAGATTGGAGTTAAGAGTTCATTATCAGGACAGAAAAGGATTTATCCTATGATCCAGTTTGAAAAGATGAAATTCAATGGAAAAATCTTTTGTGTATTGTGAGCCTGCCGGTGCCGGGTTTTTCAAATAGGCACCGACCAGGGCTCAGCAACATCCGATCTTGACGTGCCTTCAAAAGATGTTGAAGGTCCTGCTGGTACTTATAAGTAAAATAAAGGAAAATGTCAGGGACAATAAAGTTTTTCAATAAACTTGAGTCCAACTTTATTTCCTACGTAGCAACTGCCACAGTTCAGGCTTTTAGCTCAAAACATGAACAGAAAATTCGGGCTTGCAAAAACATAGCCCACACCTTGCTTGCAGGTAAGTGTCCAAATGGTATTATTGTAGCCCTGCCCTATCAGTCCCACAGTCAAAAGGGCAAACTAAGGCTACAGGAATTACCCAGCCTTTACACTGGTCATTCACTATGTATTTAAACACTTTTAGAACGTGCTGCCTAGGCCTGGTTTTTAACAGGCCTTCCCCAGCCAACTTAACAAGCAGCTGGTGGGGGAGGGGAGTAGCTGAATCCACTATACTTTAATTTGCCAAAAATTGGCCCCACAATCCCAACCCGAGGATCTTCAGTGGATTCTCCCCATTACTACCCCTTTCACACAGTCAGCAACAAAGTCCCATCCAAACTGAAAAAGGCAAAAGTAAAAATGCACAAAACACACATCCTTCAATGTCCCAAAAAATAAGGCACCAAATCCAGCCGTGAGCCTAGCACTGCTCACGCAGCCTGCACTCGCCTTGTGCTTCCAGACAGCCCAAAAGAAAAACCAAAATTCAAAACCCACAAACAGTCAGGAAATTCCACTTAACTCTCATCCATGTGGATTTCTTCAGGTTCCATGGAAGTATCCATAAGCTCTATGGCATCCGGGTTGGCTGTCTGGTTTGCCTCAGGGACAGAAGTTGCATCCAGCATTTCAATGTCCTGGTTCTGTTGGGATTCAGGAGCCCAGTCCCTCGAGCCTCCTTCCTGGGCTGACCCAGGGTAGACTGATTTGGTCTTTCTCAGCTCAGCTTCTAAAGCACTGAGCTGGCCACGCCCTAACCTGTGAGGGGGAAGGGCAACCTACTGCTTCTGCTGAGTTTTCCTTTGGGCCTTAATTGGACCCAGCAGTTGTGCATTACCTGAGCTCTGAGCCTGCCTCTTAGGCTGTCCTTTTTTGTAAGGCACCTCCTACTGCTCCAGGCTGTTCTCCCACTCATCTTCCCCTCCCCAGGATTTTGTAACATGGTGGTTCAATTGGAACTCAGACCCTATCTGTCTGTCTGAGTTTAACCTGCCACACTGGTTAGCCCTTTTCAGGGTAAGGCTTGGGTTATGAGGAGCCTTATCTGGAACAAACTTAGCCTTTAGGCTAGGGTTGTGACAGTATGCAACCTTTTACAGTAGGAAATGTAAATAATCTAAAATGCCAAGAAAATCATTTTCTGCCAATAAATTTAAAGTGCAGTCCAATATACTAGACCCAGGCTAGAGACACCTTCTCCATTCTTTTAAGGTTACTGAAAGGTAGCCTCAGCCCCACCACTCCACTGCTAGATTAGTATTTCATTGCGGGAAGAATTATGTGAGAACTCATCATTGGCTGCCTATAGCGTTTTTTATGACACGGGCGTTCTTGGGAGACCCGTGATACAGCACTCTTGTAGTGCGAAACATGCATGTCGGGTTCTACTCCCGGACGTTGGCTGATAAAAACAAGCTAAGTACAATGACGCTTTAAAGCATTGAATATTTATTAATATTATTGAGGTAAATGAAGACTTTTTGATAAAAAAATTTTTGGATAAAAAAACGCTATAGGCAGCCAATGATGAGTTCTCACATAATTCTTCCCGCAATGAAATACTAATCTAGCGGTGGAGTGGTGGGGCTGAGGCTACCTTTCAGTAACCTTAAAAGAATGGAGAAGGTGTCTCTAGCCTGGGTCTAGTATATTGGACTGTGATTTATGCCTGAGTGACTAGGGCTGAAATTTATTATTTAATCTTAACGCCATTTTTTTGAAGGCTGGTAATAAATTTAAAGTGATCATTAATATAATCAAGAATAAGACCAAACAATGTCTTGTAACAGGCACAACCTAACTTGACTAATATTCTTGCCTCAACTGGGAGCTAACGTAGCTTCGGATAGAATTTAGTTACACAATCAAATTTTTCACGGTGCAATCAATCGAACAGTCGTGTTCTAAATGATCTGCAACTTTTTGATATTCTTTTTACTAGAGGCTGCATAAATGATGTAACAATAATCCCGGAAACTCAAAATCTATGATTGTACCAGTAGTTTAAATGAGAAAGGATCAAAATATGCCCTAATCGATTGCAATTTCCATTGCATAAAATAGGTAGGGGGCACATAGACAGACTGAGTGGACCTCAAATGGACCTCAAATGAGGAGAAGCAGTGAGGTAGAAAAGGGATTGAAAACTGCAGAAGGGAGAGAGTAACAGCCCATCTCCACCTCCACCGCCAACCGGGTAAGACTTATGGGAGAAGTGGTAACATCCATGACATAGGGCAGCGACTGAAGCAGAGTCTTCAGGGCAGAGCCAGATTCCAGCCAGTCAGCTAGTGCAAGCAGGTGGAAAGAATGAGAGATAGAGAGGTCATGGACATTAGCGATCTAGCTGGAATTCCAGAGGGCATGTGAGAAAGGTAGAGAAGGAGAAGAGTGGAACAGAAATAAGATTGACGATGTGGTGTGATCTGCCTGAGTAGGGTGAGAGTTGACTAGGAGGGCCAGGATTGGGGTTGATGCCCCCAGTAGTGAGCAGAAGGAGGAGTAGGAGAGTACGGAGCACTCTGTAAAGGCTAACATAGGAAGAGTATGGTGATATCATCAGCATAGATGTAAAATTTGACTTTTAGAGCTTGCAGTACATTAGCTAAGGAGACCAAGTAAATAGTAAAGAGGGTAAGTGACAATGAAGATCCCTGTGGAACTCCGGATGGATTACTCCAAGGAGATGAATATTTCCTGGCAGAATAAACTTGATACGATCTATTTTGCAAGAAGCCTTTAAACTACTTCCAAACATTACCAGAGATTCCTTTTGCATCAAGGCAGCTAATAGCAGTTCGTGGTCGACTAAATCAAATGCACTACTTAGATCTAAGTAGGCTTGTGCCTAAACTGAACTGCCTATAAAGATAATCCATTAATGATGCAAGAACTGTTTCAGTACTGTAACCAGAATGGAATCCTGACCGATGATCATGAAGAATGTCAAATTTATCTAAGTAGTTTACCAAATCTGCATTTATCAATCCCTCCATGAGTTTTGAGAACAGTGGAATACTGGCTATAGGCCTATAATTAGTTTTACAAGTAATAGGCCCTTTTTGATTTTTTACGATAGGAGTAACGGCAATACGACCTAATTCTTTTGGGAAAGGACCCTCTTTAAATAGAGATGTAATCCATCAGAATAATTCATCTTTGAAAGTTAAAGGAACATTACTCAGTAAGTTTGGAGAGCAGTGGTCAAGTCTGCAATTCGACTTTACATACTTCATATATAATTTACAGGAATTGGACCAATCTGATGGATTAAACTGTGACCAATTCATATCTGCTTTTGACTCCCGCATCATTAAACTTACATCATTATCATTTAGTGAACCGAAATTAGATCTTAACTGAGTAATTTTACTATTAAAAAAATCAGCGAGACTATCCGCAGATGGTATACAATCCATAGTTGAGCGCTTTTTGCTTCAGTGTGGAACAAGTTGTTAACCAATTTAAATAATTCTTTACTATTAATATTAGCTGCTCCATGGACCTTAAATGATGAAAAAAGTATGGATTGGAAGATAGAAATTGTGCCAAAAAATTAAAATTAAACAAGTTCCTGAGGAACCTGAACGTACGCAGGTAAGGCTAGTCTCAGTTAGGGCACTGGTCTTTGACCTAAGGGCCACAATGGAAGCGGACTGCTGGGCACAATAGATGACTGGTCTGACCCAGCAGTGGCAGTTCTTATGAACATATATGTGCCTACCTCTTTGTGTGTGTTCATATGTTTGTCTACCTCTGATGATTCATTCCAATACAGTTAGTTAATGCTTTGTAAGTTTCCCATGAGAAGTTCTTCACTAAAATCACTGCTCTCATTCTTCTCTTTAGCTTAACGGTCTTCATGATTTGGTAAGTCCAAGCTTTTGTTTTTCTGAATTATTGCCATCATGATTTGGTAAGTCCAAGCTTTTGTTTTTCTGAATTATTGCCAAAGTCAAAAGTATTGAATTCGTGTTATTGAATCAGAAAATCTTGCTCTTTGTAGCCACTGTGTCTATCTCTGTGTGAGAGTATCTGTGTTCATATTTGAGTCTGTGATCGGATGTGTTTCTGCCTCTGTCTATATTCGTGTATATGTGTCAGTAGCAAAGCCAGAAGCAGTGTTGTAAGAAGGGGGGTTGGGGTTGGGCAGTTCATCCCAATCGCCATCTTGTTGGGGGTGCTGATGCACTGCCTTCTCTCTGCCCCCCACTCCTCCCACTGCCGTGCATTCCTTGCCTTCATCCATTCCTTTTTTACTTCCTTGGCATCACCAACTTGCTGCCCATGCCAGCAATGGCACTCTCTATGATGTCCCTTCTGGATCCTGCACCTAGGAAGTGACATCAGAGGGAGAGCCGATACCGATGTGCCAGGGAAGTTAAACAGGTATTGGGAAAGGGAAGGGGCATGTGAGCGAGGAAGGAGCGGGGGGTGGGCGAGATGAGGAAGGGTGCCTCTCATCCTCGTTATGATTTGGCTAGCAAGTGGCATGGATGTGCACTAGGGTTGTCCACCTTTTGAAAGAGAAAAACCCACCAACTGATGTGCCATGGCTCGCCCCATCCTCAACTTCTACCCCCTCTCAATAACATCTATAAGGCTAGCAGTATATCTGCTTCAATAGGAAGTATAAGGGACTGTATTCTTCAGCCTCGGTTCCTCATCGCACATACTTCGCCCATATTGTACTAAAGTCCAATAAACTCTGGATCCACAGAACCCCCAACAATAGGAGCAGAGCAGAGCTAGGACATTTCCCATAAAACTCACCAGTGTAATCGCAACAACTCTTTAATAAATAAAAAAATCTTTAAAGGTAGTCACTCAGAACCTAAAGCAAATCTAACCGATTGTTTAGGACTCTAAATATTACAATAAGGCCCTAAAATATAAATAGATGTATTGGGAAAACTGAACAAACCAAATTACTACAGAAGGCCATAAAAAAAATTAATGCTAACAGGCTTCCTATAGAATAAGTGAGCTGAAGAGGTGGTACGGGACTATTGAGGGGATGACAGACACATATGTTGGGAGGGTTAGGATTTAAACGCATCATCAAATAAGTGGGCTTTCAGCCTGGATTTCAATACCGCCAGAGACAGAGCTTGACATAGTTAGCCAGGCAGGTTGTTCCAGACATGCGGCACAGCAAGGTAGAAGGGACAAAGATGGGTAGTTGGCAGTGGACGAGAAGGGCACCGACAGGAGGGACTTGTCTGATGAATGGAAATCCTGAGGTAGAGCATAGGGAGTAATAAGAGAGGAGAGATAATGAGAACTGCAGAGCGAGTAAGGGGAGTTTTAATTGTATGCAGAGATGGACAGGGAGCCAGTGAAGCAACCTGAGGAGAGGAATAATGTGGGTATAACTACCCTGATGGAATATGAGGTGGCAGTAGCACTTTGAACAGATTGAACGGGAGAGAAATGGCTAAGCGAAGGTTCCGAAGGAAGCACATTGCAGCAAACCAGATGAGAAGCGACGAGAGCATAGATAAGGGTCTTGGAAGCATGCTCTGAAAGAAAAGGATGGATTTTAGCAATATTATAGAGAAACAAACGGCAAGTTTTAGCTGTCTGTTGGATATGCGAAGAGAAGGAGAGCGACAAGTCAAAGAACCCTCAAGCTTGCAAGCTGAAGAGATGAGAGGATGAAAGTGCTATCCACCGATATAGAGAATGGGGGAAGAGGAGAGGTGGGTTTAGGAGGAAAGAAAAGGAGTTCAGTCATGGCCATGTTTAATTTTAGATGGTGATGAGACATCTGGGTAGCAATGTCAGAGAAGCAGGCCAAGAATTGGGCCTGGATTCCTGTAGAAAGTTCAGATGTAGAGGGGTAGATTTATAAGTCATCAGCATAGAGGTGGTACTGGAACCTGCAGGATAAAATATTAGAGCACTGAGAGGAGAAAAGAAGAGGTCCCAATTGTGGATCTTGGAAGTCAGCAAGGGATGTGGTTTGGAATGCTTTACAGGGCGTGACATGGAAGAAGTGAGGGTGTCCAGTGTGGAGGAGAGAATAGTATTATAGGATGTCTTGCTTCATTCACAGATTTACATAGCTTAGTGCTTGAGATGGGGGTTGGAGAGAGTTACCATGACAAAGAGAGTACATAGGTCAACAGACTTAAGATTCCTGAAATTATTGGTGAGGATCGATAATTTCTGGGGGTCAGGGTGATGAGTCATGCAGGTTATGAAATCATGGTCAGAGAAGGGAAGAGTTTAGGTAGAGAAGTTGAAATTGGAGCAGTTGAAGAGGAGGACAAGATCAAGACAACTAGTTGCCTTTTTGTTGTGTAGAACTGCTGGAGCACAGCTGGAGGTTGAAAGAGGATATTAGAGCAAGGAACTTTGAGATGTAGGAGTTGGTAATGTTTTCAGCATGAATATTAAAAATCACTAAGGATGAGGGAAGGTGACCAAGGTTCAAGAAAAACGGAGAGCCAGGAGTCAACATAATGTAACAAATTCACTTATATACCACATAGCCTCTCAGTTCAACGGAGTTAACAACAATCAAGAGAATGTACAGGCCCTGTGTATTAATCAGAAGAATTTGTCAATTAAGTAGGTCTTTAGCATTTTTCTTAAAGGAAAGATTGGAGTTAAGAGTTCATTATCAGGACAGAAAAGGGTTTATCCTATGATCCAGTTTGAAAAGATGAAATTCAATGGAAAAATCTTTTGTGTATGCAACCTTTTACAGTAGGAAATGTAAATAATCTAAAATGCCAAGAAAAACATCTTTCTGCCAGTAAATTTAAAGTGATCATTAATATAATCAAGAATAAGACCAAACAATGTCTTGTAACAGGCACAACCTAACTTGACTAATATTTTTGCCTCAACTGGGAGCTAACGTAGCTTCAGATAGAATTTAGTTACACAATCAAATTTTTCAAGGTGAAATCAATCGAACAGTCGTGTTCTAAATGATCTGCAACTTTTTGATATTCTTTTTACTGGAGGCTGCATAAATGATGTAACAATAATCCCGGAAACTCAAAATCAATGATTGTACCAGTAGTTTAAATGAGAAAGGATCAAAATATGCCCTAATCGATTGCAATTTCCATTGCATAAACTAGGTAGGGGGCACATAGACAGACTGAGTGGACCTCAAATGGACCTCAAATGAGGAGAAGCAGTGAGGTAGAAAAGGGATTGAAAACTGCAGAAGGGAGAGAGTAACAGCCCATCTCCACCTCCACCGCCAACCGGGTAAGACTTATGGGAGAAGTGGTAACATCCATGACATAGGGCAGCGACTGAAGCAGAGTCTTCAGGGCACAGCCAGATTCCAGCCAGTCAGCTAGTGCAAGCAGGTGGAAAGAATGAGAGATAGAGAGGTCATGGACATAAGCGATCTAGCTGGAATTCCAGAGGGCATGTGAGAAAGGTAGAGAAGGAGAAGAGTGGAACAGAAATAAGATTGATGATGTAGTGTGATCTGCCTGAGTAGGGTAAGAGTTGACTAGGAGGGCCAGGATTGGGGTTGATGCCCCCAGTAGTGAGCAGAAGGAGGAGTAGGAGAGAACGGAGCACTCTTTAAAGGCTAACATAGGAAGAGTATGGTGATATCATCAGCATAGATGTAAAATTTGACTTTTAGAGCTTGCAGTACATTAGCTAAGGAGACCAAGTAAATAGTAAAGAGGGTAAGTGACAATGAAGATCCCTGTGGAACTCCGGATGGATTACTCCAAGGAGATGAATATTTCCTGGCAGAATAAACTTGATACGATCTATTTTGCAAGAAGCCTTTAAACTACTTCCAAACATTACCAGAGATTCCTTTTGCATCAAGGCAGCTAATAGCAGTTCGTGGTCGACTAAATCAAATGCACTACTTAGATCTAAGTAGGCTTGTGCCTAAACTGAACTGCCTATAAAGATAATCCATTAATGATGCAAGAACTGTTTCAGTACTGTAACCAGAATGGAATCCTGACCGATGATCATGAAGAATGTCAAATTTATCTAAGTAGTTTACCAAATCTGCATTTATCAATCCCTCCATGAGTTTTGAGAACAGTGGAATACTGGCTATAGGCCTATAATTAGTTTTACAAGTAATAGGCCCTTTTTGATTTTTTACGATAGGAGTAACAGCAATACGACCTAATTCTTTTGGGAAAGGACCCTCTTTAAATAGAGATGTAATCCATCAGAATAATTCATCTTTGAAAGTTAAAGGAACATTACTCAGTAAGTTTGGAGAGCAGTGGTCAAGTCTGCAATTCGACTTTACATACTTCATATATAATTTACAGGAATTGGACCAATCTGATGGATTAAACTGTGACCAATTCATATCTGCTTTTGACTCCCGCATCATTAAACTTACATCATTATCATTTAGTGAACCGAAATTAGATCTTAACTGAGTAATTTTACTATTAAAAAAATCAGCGAGACTATCCGCAGATGGTATACAATCCATAGTTGAGCGCTTTTTGCTTCAGTGTGGAACAAGTTGTTAACCAATTTAAATAATTCTTTACTATTAATATTAGCTGCTCCATGGACCTTAAATGATGAAAAAAGTATGGATTGGAAGATAGAAATTGTGCCAAAAAATTAAAGTTAAACAAGTTCCTGAGGAACCTGAACGTACGCAGGTAAGGCTAGTCTCAGTTAGGGCACTGGTCTTTGACCTAAGGGCCACAATGGAAGCGGACTGCTGGGCACGGTAGATGACTGGTCTGACCCAGCAGTGGCAGTTCTTATGAACATATATGTGCCTACCTCTTTGTGTGTGTTCATATGTTTGTCTACCTCTGATGATTCATCCCAATACAGTGAGTTAATGCTTTGTAAGTTTCCCATGAGAAGTTCTTCACTAAAATCACTGCTCTCATTCTTCTCTTTAGGATAAAGTTGTTGAAGATTGGGTAAGTCCAAGCTTTTGTTTTTCTGAATTATTGCCAAAGTCAAAAGTATTGAATTCGTGTTATTGAATCAGAAAATCTTGCTCTTTGTAGCCACTGTGTCTATCTCTGTGTGAGAGTATCTGTGTTCATATTTGAGTCTGTGATCGGATGTGTTTCTGCCTCTGTCTATATTCGTGTATATGTGTCAGTAGCAAAGCCAGAAGCAGTGGAGTAAGAAGGGGGGTTGGGGTTGGGCAGTTCATCCCAATCGCCATCTTGTTGGGGGTGCTGATGCACTGCCTTCTCTCTGCCCCCCACTCCTCCCACTGCCGTGCATTCCTTGCCTTCTTCCATTCCTTTTTTACTTCCTTGGCATCACCAACTTGCTGCCCATGCCAGCAATGGCACTCTCTATGATGTCCCTTCTGGATCCTGCACCTAGGAAGTGACATCAGAGGGAGAGCCGATACCGATGTGCCAGGGAAGTTAAACAGGTATTGGGAAAGGGAAGGGGCATGTGAGCGAGGAAGGAGCGGGGGGTGGGCGAGATGGGGAAGGGTGCCTCTCATCCTCGTTATGATTTGGCTAGCAAGTGGCATGGATGTGCACTAGGGTTGTCCACCTTTTGAAAGAGAAAAACCCACCAACTGATGTGCCATGGCTCGCCCCATCCTCAACTTCTACCCCCTCTCAATAACATCTATAAGGCTAGCAGTATATCTGCTTCAATAGGAAGTACAGTGGTGCCTCACACAACGAACTTAATCCGTTCCAGGAGCAAGTTTGTTATGTGAAACGTTCGTTGTGTGAAACGCGTTTTCCCATAAGAATACATGTAAAACAAAATAATTCGTTCTGCAGCCCTGTTTTCCCATAAGAATACATGTAAAACAAAATAATTCGTTCTGCAGCCCTACATTTCCCTCCCTCCACCTCACCTTATATGCAGAGTTTGCCAGCTTTCTTTTTCACCCAGCCGCACGCTTTCAAAAAGCTGTGCACGCGCAACTGCTGAAGTTGATCAATGTTCTCCTCTCCTGCAACTTCCGGTTTCCGGTTGCGTCAGAGGAGAAGATTGAACAACAGAGCATGCGCGCATGTGCTGCTCTTTGAAAGTGTGTGGCTGGCCGAAAAAGAAAGCCGGAAAACTCGGCATCTAAGGTAAGGTGGAGGGAGATGATGGAACACTGCATTCAGACAGGAGGGTGCTGCTGTTCCCGGCTCACATTAGGAAGCGGCGAGAGTAGTTCCGCCCCCCCCCCGGGCCCCTCGGGCGACTTCGTTGTGTGAAACGAAGTTCGTTATAGGGAGCAAGACAAAAAGTTCGTTATGCGCAGCGTTCGCTGTACGAGGCGTCCGTTATGCGAGGCACCACTGTATAAGGGACTGTATTCTTCAGCCTCGGTTCCTCATCGCACATACTTCGCCCATATTGTACTAAAGTCCAATAAACTCTGGATCCACAGAACCCCCAACAATAGGAGCAGAGCAGAGCTAGGACATTTCCCATAAAACTCACCAGTGTAATCGCAACAACTCTTTAATAAATAAAAAAATCTTTAAAGGTAGTCACTCAGAACCTAAAGCAAATCTAACCGATTGTTTAGGACTCTAAATATTACAATAAGGCCCTAAAATATCAATAGATGTATTGGGAAAACTGAACAAACCAAATTACTACAGAAGGCTATAAAAAAAATTAATGCTAACAGGCTTCCTATAGAATAAGTGAGCTGAAGAGGTGGTACGGGACTATTGAGGGGATGACAGACACATATTTTGGGAGGGTTAGGATTTAAACGCATCTTCAAATAAGTGGGCTTTCAGCCTGGATTTCAATACCGCCAGAGACAGAGCTTGACATAGTTAGCCAGGCAGGTTGTTCCAGACATGCGGCACATCAAGGTAGAAGGGACAAAGATGGGTAGTTGGCAGTGGACGAGAAGGGCACCGACAGGAGGGACTTGTCTGATGAATGGAAATCCTGAGGGAGAGCATAGGGAGTAATAAGAGAGGAGAGATAATGAGAACTGCAGAGCGAGTGAGGGGAGTTTTAATTGTATGCAGAGATGGACAGGGAGCCAGTGAAGCAACCTGAGGAGAGGAATAATGTGGGTATAACTACTCTGATGGAATATGAGGTGGCAGCAGCACTTTGAACAGATTGAACGGGAGAGAAATGGCTAAGCGGAGGTCCCGAAGGAAGCACATTGCAGCAAACCAGATGAGAAGTGACGAGAGCATAGATAAGGGTCTTGGAAGCATGCTCTGAAAGAAAAGGATGGATTTTAGCAATATTATAGAGAAACAAACGGCAAGTTTTAGCTGTCTGTTGGATATGCGAAGAGAAGGAGAGCGACAAGTCAAAGAACCCTCAAGCTTGCAAGCTGAAGAGATGAGAGGATGAAAGTGCTATCCACCGATATAGAGAATGGGGGAAGAGGAGAGGTGGGTTTAGGAGGAAAGAAAAGGAGTTCAGTCATGGCCATGTTTAATTTTAGATGGTGATGAGACATCTGGGTAGCAATGTCAGAGAAGCAGGCCAAGACTTGGGCCTGGATTCCTGTAGAAAGTTCAGATATAGAGGGGTAGATTTATAAGTCATCAGCATAGAGGTGGTACTGGAACCTGCAGGATAAAATATTAGAGCACTGAGAGGAGAAAAGAAGAGGTCCCAATTGTGGATCTTGGAAGTCAGCAAGGGATGTGGTTTGGAATGCTTTACAAGGCGTGACATGGAAGAAGCGAGGGTGTCCAGTGTGGAGGAGAGAATAGTATTATAGGATGTCTTGCTTCATTCACAGATTTACATAGCATAGTGCTTGAGATGGGGGTTGGAGAGAGATACCATGACAAAGAGAGTACATAGGTCAACAGACTTAAGATTCCTGAAATTATTGGTGAGGATCGATAATTTCTGGGGGTCAGGGTGATGAGTCATGAAGGTTATGAAATCATGGTCAGAGAAGGGAAGAGTTTAGGTAGAGAAGTTGAAATTGGAGCAGTTGAAGAGGAGGACAAGATCAAGACAACTAGTTGCCTTTTTGTTGTGTAGGACTGCTGGAGCACAGCTGGAGGTTGAAAGAGGATATTAGAGCAAGGAACTTTGAGATGTAGGAGTTGGTAATGTTTTCAGCATGAATATTAAAAATCACCAAGGATGAGGGAAGGTGACCAAGGTTCAAGAAAAACGGAGAGCCAGGAGTCAACATAACGTAACAAATTCACTTATATACCACAGTAGCCTCTCAGTTCAACGGAGTTAACAACAATCAAGAGAATGTACAGGCCCTATGTATTAATCAGAAGAATTTGTCAATTAAGTAGGTCTTTAGCATTTTTCTTAAAGGAAAGATTGGAGTTAAGAGTTCATTATCAGGACAGAAAAGGGTTTATCCTATGATCCAGTTTGAAAAGATGAAATTCAATGGAAAAATAAGAACATAAGAAGCGCCATCTCCGGATCAGACCTTCGGTCCATCAAGTCCGGCGATCCGCACACGCGGAGGCCCTGCCAGGTATACACCTGGCTTATTTTATAGCCAATCATATCTTTATATGCCTCTCTCAAGGAGATATGCATCTAGTTTGCTTTTGAAGCCTAGGACTGTCGATTCCGCAATAATCTCCCCTGTGTATGCAATCTTTTGTGTATGCAACCTTTTACAGTAGGAAATGTAACTAATCTAAAATGCCAAGAAAAACATCTTTCTGCCAGTAAATTTAAAGTGATCATTAATATAATCAAGAATAAGACCAAACAATGTCTTGTAACAGGCACAACCTAACTTGACTAATATTTTTGCCTCAACTGGGAGCTAACGTAGCTTCAGATAGAATTTAGTTACACAATCAAATTTTTCAAGGTGAAATCAATCGAACAGTCGTGTTCTAAATGATCTGCAACTTTTTGATATTCTTTTTACTGGAGGCTGCATAAATGATGTAACAATAATCCCGTAAACTTAAAATCAATGATTGTACCAGTAGTTTAAATGAGAAAGGATCAAAATATGCCCTAATCCAGTGTTTTTCAACCGCTGTTCCGCGGCACACTAGTGTGCCGCGAGATGTTGCCTGGTGTGCCGTACGGTCAGGGCCGCCATCAGGGCAGTACCACCAGTCTAGGGAGAGGGGCGGTCCGCCCCACGTGGACAGGAGAGAGCTGGACGGGGGACCCGCAGAGTTCAATACATCTCGAGCCGCGAGGCTCGTCTTCTGTTCCTGCCTGCCCTGCAGCTAACATATAGCCGATCGCAAGCGTTCCCCGATGTCAGCGCTGACGTCGGAGGGAGGGCTTAAGCAAAGCCTGCCCTCCAACGTCAGCGCTGACGTCAGAGAATACTTCCGTTCGGCTATTTGTGTGCGGCAGGGCAGACAGGAAGCAGAAGACAAGCCTCGCGGCTTGAGCTTCGTTTTGCTGAGAAAGTTGCAAAGATGGGCTGGGAGGCAAACACGGAACACAAAAGGGGGGAGGGAGTGCGTTTTGGACACAAGGCATGAACTTGGGAGAGAGGAAGGGAGGGAAAGAGATGCTGAGGTGGGGGAGGGAATGGGTTTTTGGACACAGAAGGCATGGACTTGGGAGAGAGGAAGGGAGGGAAAGAGATGCTGAGGTGGGGGAGGGAATGCGTTTTTGGACACAGAAGAAATGGACTTGGGAGAGAGGAAGTGAGGGAAAGAGATGCTGAGGTGGGGGAGGGAATGCGTTTTTGGACACAGAAGAAATGGACTTGGGAGAGAGGAAGGGAGGGAAAGAGATGCTGAGGTGGGGGAGGGAATGCGTTTTTGGACACAGAAGAAATGGACTTGGGAGAGAGGAAGGGAGGGAAAGAGATGCTGAGGTGGGGGAGGGAATGAGTGTTTGGACACAGAAGGCATGGACTTTGGAGAGAGGAAGGGAGGGAAAGAGATGGTTGTGTACACGGGGAATAGAAGAAAGGAGAATTTTTGGTCATAGGGAGGGAGTGAGGTACAGATAGTGGCATACCAGGGTGGGGGGGGGGGGGTGGTCTGCCCCACCCCGGGTTTACGTCCCAAGGGGGTGCACAGCTGGCCACCCTCCAGTGTTGTCCCTAGGCCGGCAAACTGCGGCTCTTTAGCCACTTGAGTGCCACCGCCGCCAACGGTGTTG
The DNA here is from genome assembly GCF_902459505.1 of Geotrypetes seraphini. Classification (NCBI taxonomy): domain Eukaryota; kingdom Metazoa; phylum Chordata; class Amphibia; order Gymnophiona; family Dermophiidae; genus Geotrypetes; species Geotrypetes seraphini. The sequence continues at coordinate 189,366,350 of NC_047090.1, read as the reverse complement.
TTGGCGGTGGCAGCATTATAAAATACTTTCTTTGTGTTTATTTGATTCCTATTCAAGAGAATTACTTTATATATAGTCAATATAGGCACAGAGTTAAATTTTTTAACATTTTCTAATGGTGGTGTGCCTCGTGATTTTTTTCATGAAACAAGTGTGCCTTTGCCCAAAAAAGGTTGAAAAACACTGCCCTAATCGATTGCAATTTCCATTGCATAAAATAGGTAGGGGGCACATAGACAGACTGAGTGGACCTCAAATGGACCTCAAATGAGGAGAAGCAGTGAGGTAGAAAAGGGATTGAAAACTACAGAAGGGAGAAAGTAACAGCCCATCTCCACCTCCACCGCCAACCGGGTAAGACTTATGGGAGAAGTGGTAACATCCATGACATAGGGCAGCGACTGAAGCAGAGTCTTCAGGGCAGAGCCAGATTATAGCCAGTCAGCTAGTGCAAGCAGGTGGAAAGAATGAGAGATAGAGAGGTCATGGACATAAGCGATCTAGCTGGAATTCCAGAGGGCATGTGAGAAAGGTAGAGAAGGAGAAGAGTGGAATAGAAATAAGATTGACGATGTGGTGTGATCTGCCTGAGTAGGGTGAGAGTTGACTAGGAGGGCCAGGATTGGGGTTGATGCCCCCAGTAGTGAGCAGAAGGAGGAGTAGGAGAGTACGGAGCACTCTATAAAGGCTAACATAGGAAGAGTATGGTGATATCATCAGCATAGATGTAAAATTTGACTTTTAGAGCTTGCAGTACATTAGCTAAGGAGACCAAGTAAATAGTAAAGAGGGTAAGTGACAATGAAGATCCCTGTGGAACTCCGGATGGATTACTCCAAGGAGATGAATATTTCCTGGCAGAATAAACTTGATACGATCTATTTTGCAAGAAGCCTTTAAACTACTTCCAAACATTACCAGAGATTCCTTTTGCATCAAGGCAGCTAATAGCAGTTCGCGGTCGACTAAATCAAATGCACTACTTAGATCTAAGTAGGCTTGTGCCTAAACTGAACTACCTATAAAGATAATCCATTAATGATGCAAGAACTGTTTCAATACTGTAACCAGAATGGAATCCTGACCGATGATCATGAAGAATGTCAAATTTATCTAAGTAATTTAACAAATCTGCATTTACCAATCCTTCCATGAGTTTTGCGAACAGTGGAATACTGGCTATAGGCCTATAATTAGTTTTACAAGTAATAGGCTCTTTTTGATTTTTTTTTACGATAGGAGTGATGGCAATATGACCTAATTCTTTTGGGAAAGGACCCTCTATAAATAGAGATGTAATCCACCTGAATAATTCAACTTAGAAAGTTAGAGACACATTATTCAGTAAGTTTGGAGGGGAGTTATCAAGTCTGCAATTCAATTTTACATACTTCATATATAATTTACAGAAAATGGACCAATCTGGTGGATTAAACTGTGACAAATTCATATCTGCTCTTGACCCCCGCATCATTAAACTTACATCATTATCATTTAGTGAACCGAAATTAGATCTTAACTGAGCAATTTTATTTTTAAAAAAATCAGCGAGACTATCCGCAGATGGTATACTATCCATAGTTGAGCGCTTTTTTGCTTCAGTGTGGAATAAGTTGTTAACCAATTTAAATAATTCATTACTGTTAATATTAGGTGCTCCATGGACCTTAAATGATGAAAAAAGTACGGATTGAAAGACAGAAATTGCTCCATAAAAATTAAAGTTTAAATATGCATCTAATGTATTGTGGTATCTAAAAGATGAATTATGTTAATTTTTATTTTTTTCAAAAACTCTTTAAAGCACATGTGTTGTATAAATAAATAATGATCTTTTGAATATGATATAATAAAATAGTGAAAATTTTAGTTTAAACGCATGATGTAAAGGTACAACCGAATAAAATAAAACATATCTAATTCTAATGTATTATATATAATCCTCTATGGAAAACATTCACCTACAATATGAGCGTCAACTGAAGGAATAAATGAAATAAGAAATGATAACTAAGAACTATATCTTAACTATAATTGCATCATACATGTGAATAAAATTAGATAAAACCACCATTCACTATGCATAATAAATGTACTTCATGACTACATCAAGCCTAATGTTGTAAATCAATAGTGGCAAAAAATAAAATGAGATTTCTGCCATTCACATTAGATTAATAAATAATGAATGGTCATATTAAATGCATTAAAATAACACACTGGAGTCTACTTCAGTGTTTAGACCACATGGATAAACTGTATTCAAATCGTGAATAAACTGATCAATCCTCAAGAGGATTTGACCACTATCTCCTCCTCTCGGAGGGTAGTAGGTAACAGCTCAAAATTCTGAGGCTCTTTTTCACATAGAATAGTATTTTTTCTTACACTTCTGTTTTGTTGAACCCATGTGGTCTTTTCTTGCCTGTATTAAACAGCATATTTCTGTCTGTCTATAATTCTGTCCTATTTCTATCTATGTGTCTGCCTCTATTGATTGATCCCAATAAAGTGACTTTGCAGCTCTATGACTTTTCCATGAGAAGTTCTACTCTAAATCTTCTCTTTAGACTCGAGTTACTAATGCTACAGTAAGTCCAAGTTTTTCTGAACTATTGCCAAAGTCAAAAGTATTGAATTGGTGTTACTGTATCAGAAAATCTTGCGCTTTGTAGCCAATCTATCTATATCTATGTGCGTGTGAGTGTCTGGGTTCATATCTGTGTCTATCTGTGAGAGTGGTAGAAATCTGGAACACTCTTCCAGAGGCTGTCATAGGGGAAAACACCCTCTAGGGATTCAATACAAAGTTATACAAGTTCCTGAGGAACCTGAACGTACGCAGGTAAGGCTAGTCTCAATTAAGGCACTGGTCTTTGATCAATGGGCCGCCGTGGAAGCGGACTGCTGAGCACGATAGATGACTGGTCTGACCCAGCAGTGGCAGTTCTTATGAACATATATGTGCCTACCTCTTTGTGTGTGTTCATATGTTTCTCTACCTCTGTTGATTGATCCCAATACACTGAGTTAGTGCTTTGTAAGTTTCCCATGAGAGATTCTTCACTAAGATCACTACTCTCATTCTTCCCTTTAGAATGACACTGCTGTTGTTTTGTTAAGTACAAGCTTTTTTTCTGAATTATTGCCAGTCAAAAGTATTGAATTTGTGTTATTGTATCAAAAAATCTTGCTCTTTGTAGCCTCTTTGTGAGTGTATGTGTTCATATTTGAGTCTGCGGGCAGATGTGTTTCTGCCTCTGTCTATATTCGTGTATATGTGTCAGTAGCAGAGCCAGAAGCAATGGAGTAGGAAGGGGAGGTGGGTGGGGGTGGGGCAGTTCGCTGCAGGTACCATCTTGCTGGGGGTTTTGATGCACTACCTTCTCTCTGCCCCGCTCCTTCCACTACAGTGCAGTCGTTGCCTTCCCCCATATCTTTTTTACTTCCTTGACATCACCAACTTGCTGCCCATGTGGCCAACGGCACTCTCTCTGATGTCACTTCTGGGTCCTGCACCTAGGAAGTGACATCAGAGGGAGAGCTCATACCAATGTGCCAGGTAGTGGGAAAGGGAAGGGGCATGTGAGCGTTCCTTTTATACCTTCACACTGACCAGTATGACATCACACTTGTCAACCAATCAGCCAACAGAGGCTGTCCTTAGGTTTTTGAACAAAGAAAATTCCTTTGATATAGTTACAAGCTCAAAATCATATTTTTGTTTACATCAATTTCTGAATGAACAACATATTATAACATACCCAATGAACACTATATCATTCTCAAAAAGTTTAAATCAGGGGTGTCCAACCTGCGGCCCTAGGGTCGCATGTGGCCCCGTGAGGTATTTTTTGTGGCCCGGGTCGAGGGCAATGCAGTGTTTTCCTCTGCTGTCCCCAGATGTTTACCATCTTGCCGGCTCCCTCCTGTGTCTTGCTGCAGCGATTGGAAGTTTGTGCAGCCCCAGAAACATTTTTTTCGGCCAATGCGGCCCAGTGAAGCCAAAAGGTTGGATACCCCTGGTTTAAATCAAACCAGCCTTCTGTGTTTGCAGAACCCATGCTTGGAAAATTAATAGCTTCAAGTTTCACTGAACCACATTTCTAAGTGGGCCATAATAATAATAATAATAACTTTATTTTTTCTATACCGCCATAATCTTGCGACTTCTAGGCGGTTTACAGTGAAGAGGGCTGTACAATCAGCGAATTACAGGGTAAAAATAGATAGGATGTCACTGAGTGATTACAGGGTACAAATAGGTTACAGTATAATCATAACATGTTACATCGAAAGAGCTGGATGGTCAGCAATTTACAGAATACAAATGGAGAGGAAGACACTGAACAGTCGAGTGAAGAACAGAATACCATTAGAGAAGAAGCGTAATATCAACATGAAGAGAAAATCTTTAAATAAAGGGGGGGGGGTGTTGATTGGCTAGGAAATAAATCTATTGAACAGAGCGGTCTTGATTTCTTTCTGAAAGGCGCCGTAGGTCAGCCTGGTTTGTTAGTGAAGTTGCCTAGCCAGGTTTGCTGTCTGCCAGCTTGAAACTTAAAAGTTCTATCCAGAAAGGTTCTATATTTGCAACCTATGATCTTTGGGTAGGTAAAGAGGTTGCGATTTCTGGTTGACCTTATGGTGGTGTGAAGTTCAAAATGAGGTAATAAGATATGTTGGGGCCATTCCCCACACCAGTTTATAGCAAAAGCAGGAGAACTTGAATAAGATCCGTGCCTCAATTGGTAACCAGTGTAGCAGTTTATAGTAGGGACTAATGTGATCACTTTTCTTTAGTCCGAATATTATCGGACAGCCGTGTTTTGCACTATTCTTAATTTTCTCATTGTTTTTATAGGAATACCCACATAGATGATATTGCAGTAGTTTAAGGTGGATAGGATCAGTGACTGTACCAATAATCTGAAAGATAGAGGGTTGAAATATTTTTTGATGGTTTTTAGTTTTCAAAGTGTGGAGAAGCACTTTTTAGTCATCGAGTTCGTTGTTCGATCATGGTCAGGTGGGTGTCTAGTGTGACTCCTAGTATTTTTAGAGTATTAGATATTGGATGATCGTGACCATTTAGGTGTATTGTTGTTGTAGTGATTATGTCTTTTGGCCTTGCCATGAAGATTTTTGTCTTTTCTGAGTTTAGTTTCAGTTTAAAATTAATAGTCCATTATTCGATTTCGGTCATGATATGGGAGATTTGTTTTGAGGTGTCATTGGTCACGTTGGTCACTAGGATTAGGATCGAGATGTCATCGGCGTATATATAGTATATTAGGTTTAACTTTTATAAAAGGTGGCCTAAGGATGAAGTATAGATGTTAAATAAGGTGGGAGATAGGGGGGAACCCTGAGGAACTCCCGATGGGCTTTTCCAAGAATTAGAGTATTTCCCATCGTAGACCACTTGATACGCTCGTTTTGTTAAGAAGCCCTGGAACCAGGTCCGAAATCTTCCCGAGAGGCCCATTATGTCTAGGCAGTCCTGCATTATTTCATGATCCACTAGGTCGAATGTGCTGCTGAAGTCCAATTGTAAGATCAGGGCACTGGTACCTTTACTGAAGAGATCATAAAGGTGGTTGAGGATAGAACCTAGGACCGTCTCTGTGCTGAATCCTTTTCTAAAACCAGATTGATGTTCGTTGAGGAGGTTGAATTTATCTAAGTGATTTACTAGTTCTAGGTTGACCAACCCTTCCAGTAGTTTGGTGAGTAAAGGGGTACTCGCTATGGGTTTATAATTGGATGTCAATGTAATTGAATTCTTCTGGTCTTTGGGGATGGGTGTGATCAGTATGCATCCCATATCTTCATGGTAAGACCCACTTATAAGAGTAAGTTGTCCAGTTAAATAGATCCCTTTTGAATTTGGGTGTTGCAGCTTGCATGATCTTGGAAGGGCATTCGTCGAGTAAGCAATTCGATATGGCATATTTGTTAAATAAGATAAGGAATTGGTTCCAATTAGGGGGTTCAAATTGATCCCAGATCATGTCAACACTGGGCTCCCTTTCCTGCGGTCTGAATTGGGATTCAAAATTGTGTGAGGATGTTGGGATTGTAGCTCTTAGGTCCAAGATTATTTTGCTGAAGTAGACGGCAAGGCTGTCGACCGATGGTATCTGTTCATTGTTATTTTTCAGGACTTGAGTAGTGTCTGTTAGTCTGTTTACTAGTTTGAACAGTTCTCTGCTATTTGATTTGACTATTCCTATTTTTTGTGCATAATATTTAGAACGTTTTTTCTTTTATCAGGGTTTTGTATTTTTTCATATTTTGTTTCCAGTTTCTTTTATCTTCCTCTTTGTCTGATTTTAGCCATATTCTTTCTAGTTTTCTGAGTTCCTGTTTGAGAGCTAGTAGTTCAGCATCGAACCATTCTTTTGATATCCTCTTGTACTTTTTGTATGTTTGAGCTGGTGCTATTTGGTTTAGTACTTCTTTGGTGAACTTTCCCCATCTGGTAGGGAAAGCTTGTTCTTCCTCCAAGTTGGGACATGATTCATAGTGTGTCCAGAATTCTGATGGATTTATGGTGCTTCTGCAGGTGACTGTTGTTTTCAGTCTGGCATTGCTTATGTGTTTTGTGAATGAATGTTTCTTTTGCCAGCGTAGCTTAAAGTTGCAAATGTAATGGTCTGACCATATGCATTTCTCCCAAGCTCCTATGCTATATTGGATTTTAGGTTCGGGGATGTCTTTGTGTGAAAAAGTGACCTATATCCAATTGGTGTCCCTTTTCATGTGTTTCCTCCTTGTCTGGTATTGTGAAGCCTAGGATAGTTAGGAACTTGTCGATTTCAATTACTTCCGGTTTTCCCTCTTGTTCTAGGTGAATGCTTATGTCACCCAGCGTTAGCCGAAATGAATTTGAAGAATTCTTCTTTGGCACTTGTCCATTTCTTGGGGGGATGTAGAATAGTGTTACAGTTAATGGTTCTTCCAGTTCGGTGTAAGTGATCTTGCAAGTTAGGATTTCCAATTCTTCTGTAGTTTTAAAATCTATTCTACTAAGATCGAATAATTTTTTAACGATTATTGCTAGACCTCCTCATTTTTTCCAGCTTCTAGATAGTGGAACGATTTTGTAACCCTGCGGTAACATTTCCTTCATTATGACATCTGTATTTGAGACCATCCATGTTTCAGGTCTGGATTCATTTGTTCGATCCAGTCGTGTATAACTTGTGCCTTGTTTCTCACGGACCGGGCATTCAGGTAGTATCCTTTCAGATTCCTATGTAGTGTTGAGATAGGTGTTTCGGTATATTTTAACTTTTTTAGAATGCTTCTGTTTTGGTCTTGTTACTATGCGATTTGGAAGGTTTGTGAATGGTGTTTGCTATGGGGATTTGTGATGGGCCGAGTTCGGAACAGTTGTGTAGGTATTGGGGTGAGCCCTTTGGTTTGGTCATCTTGATTGGCCTGTGCCAAGAGATATGGACTGGTATTGGTTCAGGGGGCCTATCTTCGTTATATCGGCTTCTGTAACAGATCAAGTAGACTATGCACAGTGTTATTTGTATATTATTTGCGGTCTTCATTTTGGCTAAAATCGCAGAAGATTGAATGATAAAGTGGAGGATTTTGGATATTAATCTGGTTGATTTTACCCACTAGAGGTATCCGGTATAAAATGTTCAGTCTAGTGGGTTATAACTGGGGTAGCAAGTTAAGCTTAGGGATGACATATGGTGTGTATGTTGAAATAGATTATGCCTGGGGTAGAAGGATAAACTTACAGAACATAGTTGTGACTGATTGAATATATGGAGAACAGGTTGAGATTGGTTTTAACAGGTTATACATACAATTGTGGCTGATCATGCAGTAAATATGCTGTTCATGGAATAACAGATTATACATGCGGTCACAGGCTTTTCATGCAATAGTAGGCTGTACATGGGGATAAACATTAGACGTTGTCACCTGCCGGGGTCTCTGGAAGCTTGTGGAGGACCACCGGCAGACGGCAGCACGACCCTGGCTTGGCTCCCAATGTGGGAGACCTTACTGATGTCCAATACCTTGCTCTCGCTATAATAAACACCAGCGAAAACCAATTCAAATTATAAAGTCAAAGATTTAATTGTCACCAAAAAATAGAAAACCAAAATCAT